>NW_016690237.1:2061563-2132680 GCF_001604755.1 Lepidothrix coronata | reverse complement strand
TAGCCCAAACCACCACAGGTGGTACTGTAGCAAATACCTTGTGAGGCAGATTGAGGAAGCCCATTAGTGCTTGTTTGTTCAAGCTCTGGCACACCACCCAATTGCTCATCACTGATGAGCCTGGGTTTGTCTCTTTGCCCCTTCCAAGCTAGTTTAAAACTCTATCAACAAGTCCTGCTATCTCCTGTAATAGAACTCTTTCTCCTATGGATTCATGGAAAGTATCGTACAGCAATAATAACTGAATCTGCAAGTCATCCTGAAAGTAAGAAATTGCAAATTAGTTTCTCCAAATTAATGTATGTAATGGTAGTTGTATAAACAATGTCTGAAAGAAGGTGAGCCATAATCACATCTAGAGCATCTTCAATGTCATTTTTAATTCACTTAGTTCAACAAGAGAAAAAAAAAGCAAAATCTATGCAGCAGAAAGTCCTGCATTTTATCCAAAGGATTATTTCTGTGCCGTTTCCTATTGGTTACCCTTATGTATTTTAAGATCTCAGGAGTAGAGTATTGCATGTGGAATACACTACTATGATTTTTTTCTCACTAAAGAATTTATAGAGATTACCTACTTGGATTAAGTACACTGCCTGAGTGTTTCTTTCAATTAATTCCATCCCCGTGGATGGACTCTTTTTTCAACTGTCTAGGAAATGTCTCACTTGCAGATAAATTCATACAAAAAATCTAAAATTAATTCTGACCTGTTAAGAGGTAAGAAGTGTGCCCTGGAAAATGTGTCTCTGGTCAATAGGCCTTTGGTATCTCATCTTTTAAAGATAACATCTTGAGACCATGAGGAAAGACAGGTAGCCCCCCCATGTGGGAAGGCAGCAGAAACTCTGGCAGGGTGCCAAAGTACCTGATTGCTTTCTCTTCCTTCCCACATTTTTTTTGAACAACAAACCCTCAGAAAGGATGTACTCTGATCTCTAGAGGAAGCAAAATTTCCTGACCATAAATCAGCCTGCAAAGAACTACAGAGAGACAATATGTTGCTACAGTGTCTTAGCATGTGGGGTTGTTCAAGTTTCTGTAAAATACAGCTGGTTCTAAGCATTTCAAGTTGCAACTGCCCAATTACTGGATTTGTGGATGTGTAGTTTAATGCACAGTTTTCTTCTCTGTCTTTGGTGCTGAAACAAACTGCTGGTCAGCTTCCTAACACAAGGTTTGTACGTGGTTTGTCCAAGTTCTTTTCATGAGCAATTTTGAAATAGTTACTGGAAGTACAACATGAAACATGCATTTGGAAAGTCTTCGTATAAAAATAAAAAACAGTGGTTAGATTTAGAAATTGTCTTTTGAATAAACTGACTGAGATTTACATTCCACAGATATGTGAATTCCTGCAGCAATTATTACAAGAAGAAATTATTGAAAAGGTTTTGATGGTTGGTTGTGTCCCTAAAAGTACTGCTCATCTTCACGTGCAAATCTATCCAGAAGCAGATCTGAGCGAGCTGAGAAGAGACATCTGCAGCTCCACAATTTTGAGAATCATTGTACATAAATTCCAGGTGAGTGCTTACCTATGTAAGGTGGCTGTGGTTTCCAGGGAGGTACACCTTAGAAGTGTCTTTTCCTTTTTGTTTTCTTTCCCTTGTTGCTTGTAGGATACAAGAGGACCCACCTCATCTTTTACCAGTTGTCATTTGAGAACCTTCTTGTGCAAAAATATTTTTGACTGAAAAATATCCAGGGACTCTCTACCACCTTTCCATAGCCAGCATATACTGAGCAGCATGCCTGCCCTGCTGTAGGCTTCTTCTACGTCTCAGATTTATTGAAAGTTGATTAATATGCTAATAATTTAAGTGAAATGTTCACCTATTAAAAAAAGGTAAAAAAGAAGACTAAAGAATTCTTATTATAACTGATCATGCTGTCCGTGAGTCTCTGAAAAAAAGATGTGTTCAGGAGGCAGAACAAATGAAAGAGAAGATAAAATACAACCTTGTCTAATGCTAATATTAAGAAAAAATACTTTGAGCAAGAGCAAAAATTAATTTCTGGAGAATTGAGAACAATATGATGAAAGAAATAGATTCTGAAATTATTTTTTACATTACTGGGAAAAGACTGCCCCAAAGAATCCAGCAAAGTGCCTTCAGCAAGAAGAAGACCACACAATAGTTTAATTAACGTGATATTTGTTGTCTTTGTCTGAACTAAAGTCAGAATTCCTAGTTCATATGAAGTTATAGTATTTGTCAGCATTTTAAAGTCTTAATTCACTTAATCTACAGTCTTCTGGACTTTCAACTCAAGTCATGGTTGGGTCTCAGAACCAAAGGCAGGTAATTTTTTTCAATAAAAAGAGTGGTAGAGCATGAAAAAAAATTGAGACAAATTAAGACACGAAGCAATATGATTTTGAAAACCTAATTTATTTATTTATTTATTTATTTAGTCTGTGACTTGTTTGCTCTGCTTTAACATGGCTATGGAGGCAATGCTTGGGACATTCCTTAATTAAATGATGCATTGTAAAAGGTACAGAATTCTCTCTCAGAAACCGCATTTGTTATTGGACCACCACTCTCAATCATTGGATTGAGAATTTGCAGGTCTCCTTCTGTTCTGCTTACATTTGGATGTGTCAGTGTGCAAAAGATATTTTGGTAATTGACTTTTAGTTCCTGGGAACATTAAACAGCTTAGAACATCAAACAGCTTTGACATTTGACTGTCAAAATTTTCTGCATTTTGACATTTGACTGTCAACAGTCTTTTTATTCTTATCTGAAAACTCAATTTCCTGATAAATCTCTATAATACAAGTTTGGGCTTTTTGTTTTGGATTTTCTTTTTTCTTTTACGGAAAAAGGGTAAAGAGATTTTTAGTTTCAATTCTTTCCTAATATATTTCACTTAACTGAAAGCTACATGTAGGACATGTAGGATTCAAGGTTTTCCAGGGTTCTTTACTTCAAAATAGCAGTCTTTTTATTCACTGATAGTCATTTCTATTCAAATAATACACAGGGAATATGTACAGCGTGTATAGAGACATGCAGATAAACATGCTGAGACAGGTATCCTGCCTCCCTTAACGGCTACATATTTCAGACTTGGCAAGGATCAAATCTCTTCTAGGTCATAAAGAAGGACTGTGGAGTAGAAAAGAGTCTTCATTTTTACACAGTTAATACCCTGTCCTGATTAGCTTCACATTCCTTTACCCTCACATCTTTTCACAGCTTCTAGTGCAACTATGTCACAACTTTCAACCAGTGTTCACTGCACAAGTGGATAGTGGGAAATCCTGATTTTATATCCAGTTTATACAGTATATACAGTTCATACAGTATTTTTTAAACAACATTCTTTCTTAGGTGTTGGATCTATGTAGAGTATGTAACCGATGGTGTTGTGTTGTACCTGTTATCAAATAAAATACTTGTCTCGTTTACCCTAAAAAACATGTTCAGGTGAGATTTAAGACAATCTATAAAAAAAAAATTGAGCTTCAATATCATTGAATCATGTACCTAGTTCCCTTAACACTGTGACACAGTCTTTCAGGTAGCTGAGACAACTGAGATGTGGATTTCAAATACATATATCATACTCTAAAACAGAAGATCGAATTTGCTGGAAGTCTACTTTTATGCTAAAATTAAAACTGTGAGGTTTTGAATACAGTAAGTTTCATACAAGCAATAACTTAAGCAATTAATCTCTTCCTCATCTTCACTCAACTTTGAAATTTGGCTTCCTACTTACCTCAGAAAGACTCCTGGATCGTAGGAAGGTCATACAAGACACGGAGTAAAGAAAAAAAAAGGAAGAATATAAAATATTCATATTTTTACCAGTAAAAATATAAGTATAATATTGTTGGCATAGTCATCATAAAGTTAGGATCAGAGATGTAAAAAAAATTTCTTAAGAGGAACACCCCAAATTCTTTTCTTATATTCATTGTTTTATATCTCCAAGATTCAAAATATCTTCTCATCAGACTGTAGCCATATATAAAGAAGGACTTTCTGAACACCTGGGCAAGTTCAGCATCCCTTGACTGATCATTTTTTAACAAATATTTTTCCCTCTACTCATTTTCTTTTCCCTTTAAATTTTGTTAGTATTAATAGAAATGGATCTGGTCAGACATAAGCAATATATATCCAAAAGAAGTTGTGTATCTAAAGAATTTTTATCAAGTTTCTGATGTGGCAGTGTGATTTTTGGTTGATTTGAAACAAAGGTTTATGGGAACACTGCAGAATAATAGGTACTTGTAAACATCAGCAGTTTAATCCAAGCCCTATCAAAGAAAGAAGAAAGACTCCTAATAATTTCACTAGTTCTTTGATTGGGTCTGCACCAAAGCTATTGCAAGATCAAGGTGGGAACTGCAGCTCAATTTTAGGTTTTAAATTAGGTGCATGATATGTTTTGACCTGAGAAAATTGCCTAGATCCCTGATTTTGAAAAGATGCAAGCACTTTCATAGGAATACATATGTGGAAAATCTTTTAAGGGCACACAAGCACTCAGGACCTCTCTACACAACTGAGTATTTGAAATAATAAAAAAAAATGTTCACTGCCTTTTATTAATGTTTTTTCTTGTTTAAGATGACCACATTAGAACTCATAATACATGATTCTGTAATAAAAGAAAACAAAACCAAAACCAAACAAACAAAAAAACAAAACCAAAAACAAAACCCAGAAAAAATACGTGATATTTAAGGTCCCTTCCAACCCAAGCCATTCAATGATTCTATGACAAGAGTTCCACAAGATGACATAAGGTTCAATTTCAGCCTTGGGTCCAGTGCCATATAGTATATTCAAATCTATTCAGTTTCTATGCACAGACATTCTTCTAACAAGAGCTGGCAACAGAAAATCAGTGGCATCAAGTGCACAAAAAACAAGTAGCTCCCAATTACAATAAAATACTTCATCCCAAAAGAAAAAAACGTATTTGAGAAACTGTCAGTTCTGTCATTAGTGTAATTTATAACAGCTGACATAAAGATACTCAGCATTGGACCTTGTTCAAACAATTTAAAATCACTTCTCCTGCCTTAAATGAATAAACCCATGACATAATAAAGTCAAAAGTCTTGTGCTGCTCTTGTTCATTACAGCAGATCTTTATAACCCAGTGTAGATGAGGTTGCATTGCCTTTAGAAATAACTTTCGGTCAATGTGGAAATTTTAAAAATAGCAATGAATTCATAATATATGCTATTTCTCTTCATGGCAAGGTGAGTGCCAGGAAAACCAAAACTAAACCCAAACAACTGTAAAGCTTAATAAATTACAGCCAAGTAACTGTTTTCTGAAGTTTGTAGGTTAACACATATGCACCTACCAACATAAAAGTAAAATGGTAAAGGATGACTGTAGGCTGTAATTTTTATTATGCAATAATGCTTTTAATGTTGTCAGCATAATCTTTAAAACAAACATTTCCTCCTCACTATTTCAATACACGATTTTTTTTTCAGAGATTCATATCAGCTTCATTCCAGTCTGAATTTATTCAGTTTGCCCCCTTTGTCATTATTCTAGGAGAATTCTTAATTTTCCCATCACATTATTCTATTATTTATAATTTTTATAGACACTTTATGAGGTTTAATTTCTCCAAAGAAGCAAAAATTTCCTGTTGCCTGTGTTATTCATATACCTCTTTATCACTCCTTTTCAATTTCTCATCATTATGAAGGAAGTTCCAGCAAGGTCTTGTACAAAAACCTCTCTCTTACAGGGACATCATTCGAAATTTCCTTGAGTTGAGGTTGCTCTCTCCTTTATCATAATACCGAGTCACTGTGTTACTGCATAATATAGCTAGGGCTTTCTCCTCATCTGTCGTTTCCAGTGGTTCTCAGCTTAGAGAGAAAAATCATATTAGTCCATAGATTATCTTGAACGTCACACCAATAAACTTTGTCCTATTTATATTACTAGTAGACTGCACACTTCAGACTGAGTCAAAAGGGTCAGCCATTTCTTCCACTTGCAAATTATCCACAAATATGTAAAGCAAAAACCTATCTATCTGTTACTTATAATGTGATAGTTTTTGACTCCACAGTCATAATCCAGATTTTGTTGTAAATGCACTATGTAAATGCACAGGTCCCTTCCTTGAGGTATAATGTTCAAGAAACTGTTGCTATGAATACACATGATAGTATATAGCAAGATTTTTTGCAACTAATTATTACAAGTGCTGTTGTGAACACTCACTGTACAGAATTTGCTGTTGTGTGCTGTTATTAATCAAAATTTCATAATCTTTTCAGCTCCTAAATAAGATAATTTTCACTCCCAAAACAAAATTTAGGTGGACAGAAAGATTGAATTCTTCAAAATGACATTAAGTTAATCCCCTACTCAATATCTGCTTAGTATATTAGTACTTCTGATTCCAATTGTACGTGGAAGAAAGAACTGGAAAAGATCATCTAAAAAGCAATAGACTCTGAGTTCACAAATTTAAGGAAAAAATGGTTGTTTAGAGAAAATTTTATCTCAAAAGAAAATTGTCCTTTTCTATCAGACCATTACTGGAAAGAGAATGAGATATTAGGTGGTACATTACTGGCTGAAAAAAAAAAAGGAAAAAATTAAAGTCTGTGTTTTTTGTGAAAGAACAATACCCTTTAGGTGACAGAGGTAAAGATATCAAAACAATAGCAAATGAAATTCCTTGAAGTTTTAAGAAGCCTACTGTATTGTGTTTCACTTAAAATCCACAGTCCTTTATTAAGGAAGAAAATTTCTTCATGAAAAGAAACCTGACTGACAGAAGAGCCAACAAAGAAGTTACTGCCATTGAACTCTAATATGGGTGTAATATCTAATGTTTTGAGGAAGGAGGGAGAGCTAATAGGCTGTGGAGCAGCATATCCCAGTTATTCCAGATTCTTCAATAAAAGTACAAGATATTCTTTTTTGGTTGCCTTCTGGCAGTCAAAATGAGCAGAAACACATACCTACATAAAATATTAACTTTCAGCTCCATTCCAGGAGTGTGGAAGTAAAGACAGGAAATGTAGTGAGAGAAACCTGCACATCCCCTTAATTGTGAAGAGTCAGCATGATTTAGTATTATTTGCAGAAAAAGTATTTGGAACCACATGGACCTGGTATTGGATAAAAACATCCAATAAAGAAATAAAGTGCTAGACATCAAGATGTTAAGTGCTGTTCATTTAGATTCTTGAATTTGATTTTTCAGAGCAATCAGCCCACTCTCAAAACCACATTGTTAGATCCATTGTACTAGCATGGAACTTCTTTGGGTTTCTCCCTTACACTGAAATTGGGCAGAAATGTGATGAGGTTTGTTTGACATGCCTCTGGACCTCTCCAAAAGTAGAAGTCATTTCTAGGACTCCTACCAGAAGTCTACAGCACATTTATTAAGTAGAAAATAGAAATCCATTGAAGTGCTCTCTGGGAGAGCAAGAGCAATGAGCCATTGCAGTATCTAATCCACATAATACTGAGAGTAACTGCATAGGAAGAGTGAATATAAGTTGACGGTATGAGCTCATACTTGTCAAGAAACCCATTAAGGGAGCTAAACTTGAGACACAATTGGATTACTGATATTTCTTGTGTAATATCAGAGTTAATAAAATAATGACAAATGCATTACACAATCAAAAGCAAATTGAATTCTGTCAATTTTCTGTGCTCTTTCTATTTGTACTATCTTCTAGTAATAGAAAAAAAAATGGGTTTTTTTTTCAAGCATTCTTGAGGACAGAATGTCCGAAAAAAATTTGATATAGTGGGGATTTTAGATCCTGAAACTTGAAACATGGTGACCTTAAAAAAACCCAGTGCAGTAAAGTTTAATTAAATAAAATTAATTTAAGCTTAAAGGAAATCCATTCCTGAGATGTTTACATGTATTTTAAAATAAATACAATAAATTTTCACTGTTTGATATAGATATAGCCAGCAAAAATTGGTATAAAAAGCAGACCTATAAGAACTGTTCCACCATCTAATGAGGAAACCAAGATTTCTTCTTTCCAGCTACAACTCCTCTAGATCCATACAAACATACATTTCATCTGGCAAGGTAGTATTAATTTAGAAGTCTTGAAAAATATTTTTGGATCTAATAGTACACTGTACTAGCATGTATAGGGAAAGTCAAAGTAAACGTATTGATTCTTTCCTGCAAACAAACATACCCTTTAACACAAGTACCCTGAATATAAAGTCAGCTTTATTAGCTGTTGTGCTGAAGTTTTCAACACTTCTTTACAAAACTGGCCATGCCAATCTTTTCCATGGACAAGGTATTTACTTTGTGGTAGATGGATTCTCAGTATTCCTCCTCAGAGCAGTCCCAATATCTGATACATAATATCACAGGGAAGAGAGAGACACAGGGCAAATGTGTGAAATACATTCATAGTAGCAGCAACAATAGAAAACCAAAATACGCTGAATAGATTAAACACATCAATATTTAGGACTGGGAATTCACTTAGCAGTGAATTCTATGCTTTACAGCATGCAGGATGGAAAGTTCAGGTTTAGCAAATTACAGTTTAACTTCTCTCCTTTCTATACAGTTAGTTATTTACCTAAGGAGACCTGAATTTAGCACATTAGTATGTTGCGTTTAACTTTGTTCATTATGCAGAAATCTGCAATCGGATACGTCTGTCACGTATTGGCCTCATAAGCCACCAGCGTGCCTGTATCAAATGTGGATAGAGTCTTCCCAAATCTTCGTTCGCGAAGCCTCGCCATGATATGCAGAAATCACACCATGTTCTCATCAGAGCCTGGTAAATAGTTGGATGGATGCTAAGGGTAGTACACAGATGTCTTTTGAAAAGGATATGATCTAATTGACTGGCTAGTAGCAAAGATGACAAAGAGATAAAGGTTTTGTTGTTGTTTTTCTCTTTCTAAGATAAGGTTAAAGCAATGCTATGACTGGACTACGAGTTTAAGCAAGAGTATGAACTTAGGCTAAAAATATCAGGAAAGAGGTCTGATTTTCTAAACCTGGAACAAAGCATGCTTAAATGCTTTCTAGTTTTGTTAAGCTGATTTTATCTCTTCTCAGCTGAGTGTGCTAACCCCTCAGTGTGTTAAACTCCAATTATTAATTTGTTGAATAAGGACAGTACAATATTCTCCATAAATAATCTGGAGGAATGTTTAAAGAAAACCAGATTGAAAACCAGATCAGAACTTCCACTCATTACAAGTAGCTGAATTCTACATTGCAAACATATCTGTATAAACATACGTCTGGTTATTAAAAATTTTAAATGAAAAATGTTGTGGGTGGTACATTATCTGACAAGATCAATAAGCCGGTGAAACTAACATCCATATGGCAATAAATACGATATATGATTTTAAATTAAAAGGATTATATAGGGAGAAGATATTTAAAATTATATAAGGCATCTAGAAAAAAAATTGTGTCTCTTTAAACACCGTGTTGAATATGTTATACAGTCTCAAAGTAATATGCTTAGCTGAAAGTATATGAAAGCTATACTGACCTTAGGTTATCCATCTCAGTGCAAAGAATGCAAGTAAGTGCTTCATACACTTCCTCATTTTTATGTTATCTTTCTTCCTTTACATCAAAATATGCATAAAGTAACTTCAAAAGAATTTCATTCTAAAGCCTTGCAACTATTAATAGCAGATCCTTGCTTTAACAACTCACCAGCAGTGAGAGATTGCCTGTTCTGAGAAGTAACACAGCGACCTGCAAGTTTCAGTCCTGAAAACTTCTTTACTGTAACACCTCAACCTACACAAACTATTTTTTATACACCTGGTTTGTTGATGCATTCTGCCATCCCACTCATTTTTTATGTGATTGCTGCTTTGAAGATGTTAAGGAAATAGGCTTGATTTTGACAGTTATTTCCTGGGATTTGGGGAGTGTGCTTCTTAATCTATTGCAAAAGACATTCTCCTTATTTGAATAAATCATAATGTGAGGTTACTTTTCTCTTATCACTTTTCTTTTAACTTATGAATTCTCTCTTTCATTTCCTCTGAGATCTTTTACTAATTGACAGGTGGTCCTGATGTGGTTCACTACAGCAACCTCTCTGAAGTTACTGACTGACTCTCCAGATGTTTAATTTCATCATTTTGATATGCTTCAGCGACTTTCTAGGCTACTTCTATCTAGCACTGGTACACTTATCTCCCTCTTCTATCCTTTTATCCCCTTAGAAAAAGTGGTTTGGGGGTTGCTGTTGTTGTTGCTTCTGTTGTTTCACAATTAATTTAATTCCCCTGGCATTAACTTCATGATTTTGAAGAATTCATCACAAAGTTAGTCATGGAAAGCCTTCAAGTTTCATCCCATTTCCATCTGCAACATAAACATCTTTGTGACATCACATACAATTATGAAGTTTGATAGTACATCATCCTGAAAAGCCAGCATTACACTGTGATCCCCACTGAGATTGAGGTTCTTTGGTTTATAGACATGCAGAAAAAAATGCCTGGGATTTATGAATGTTATAATTGTCTGAAAATTTTTGTTTGAAAATGCGTTTTATTTATTATCCCTGGGCACTGTGAATCTTCCTTTAGTTTGATGTGTATGACACCTACAATGACAAAATGTTCAGATCTTTACCATTTTGTCAAAGGAGCATTTTACAGGCTCTGGATAAAGAACATAATAATTGCTCTGCAACACCTGAAGACTCCTGTAAATTGTCTTGTGCTGCTAGCTGTCCTGTATTACATTTTTCATGCCATAAATCTGTGAATAAATCACAGCTTTTAAAATGACATTCACTTACTTAATATATTGCTGTGTATTTGATAGTCTTCAGTTAAATTGATTTACTTCCAGTTCTGCAATACATTAACTGCCTTGCCTAGGCAAATATCTACATTCAGCTAAAACTTTAAACTACAAATTTACATGAGGTAATCTCTTCTATTTACCAATTTTTATTGATAAAAATTTTTAATACTTGTTCTCCAACTTCATCCAGGCCTTAAAACTTAATTTCATATGCAGAAATACTTCATGAAATTCCACCGTTCTTTGGATTTGTGGGAAGGATACATATCTGTCATGGTTTGAGATAGCCCCAAAATCCAATCCCCTAGTCTAAGCCCCCTCCCACATCTCAACCTAACGTGAGATGGGTTTTTCCAGACAAAACACACCAGACTCCAAATGGGGAAAGGGAATATATTACAATGACTGTACAAATAAATACTACAATACATTATACACACGATCACAATATCTCTACCATGACATATAGTATTTACAATGGACCCGATCTCTTCTCCCCTCCAAATAAAAGTCCAGGAGGGAAAAAAGGACAGATCCCTTCCAGTCCTTAAGCAGCATCTTCTAAGGCAGCAGGTTTCTTCTTCTCATGCATGCAGCAGCTGTGGCTGGCTTTCTGCCAGCATTCACGAGGGAGGTATCCAAGCTCCCTCGGCCCCCTTGACGCAGGCAAAGGGGTCTTCTGTGGGCTTTGTCACCCCAGACAAGGTCTTTTCACCACGGTCATATCACGAGACGCAGGGGGTCTTCGTGACGGTCTGGTATCTCCAGGAGACTCAAGCTCCTGCAGGGCCTCTGTGCCCTGTTCTCAGGCTGCCACCGTGGCAACAGTGCGAGGGGGGAGCCAAGGTCACCCCCTCTGCATTCCATCTGGCCATCCCGGTCCAGCTCTGGGACATCTTTGAGCTTCTTAGCTCCTCTCTCTCCGGTGCTGCATGTCCAAAACTACTCTCCAAAATAGGAGTCCATGTCCCTCTTCTCTAAGAGGAGTCTCAAGGGAGTTTTGGGGTCTGGTATCAGTCTTACCCCAAACTCTGTAGCTCTGCTGCATGCTCTCTCTCTCTCCCGTTCCAGGAGTCCTTTCTGCGATGCTGCATGTCTCTGTTGCTTCTCCGTTTCAGGTCTTATCTGTCCTGGCTCTGTGCCACTGTTTCTCTGGTCAGTGCCGGCTGCTGCTCTTCGCCCATGGAGAAAAACATCTCCCGGCATAACTACAGACACTTAGCCTAGTCCAAGACTGTTCCAAGTCTCTGCAATCCCCCCAGCCGGGGGCTGGGAGGGGGCCAGAGGCCCCGAGGGGCTCAGAGCCCCTTCCTCGTGGCTCACAACATGGTCACCTCTCCAACAACAACCAAAACTACAACTCATCTCTTCCGGTGAGCTTGTGATATGTTTACATTACTTCCAGGGGTTTCCACCCCTTGGGGTCTACCACTTTTCAGCCTCTGGGGGAAAAACCAAGGTCCAAACCACCACAACATCCAAAAAGTTTCAAGAGACCCCTTTCTTACAGCATTTTCAAAGCTAAAATATCTGCCTATGGCCAATTTCCTCACGAGATTTACAGACATGCTTACCTTTGAATCATTCAGATAAGTTTTGTGTTGACTGTAGAATGCAGCATTCTGGAATATCTACTTAGAAGCATCGATTTTAAATAAAGAACTGTCTTAATTACTAAGGCAAAAGAGCTTTCATCAGTAGAAAAGGGGGTGTTTTTTGTTCGTGGTTTTGTTTTGTTTTTCTTTGCTTTGTTTTTCTGATAGGTATACTTCAGTTACTCTAATAGGATAGTGCAGGATTATACACTTTATTTAGAACTAGATTAGTGTTTTTCAAGGTGTATACTATGCCAGGATCACAATAGTCCATGATTGCCTTTTCTAGTTTCCTCATGGTTTTGGAGTTCATATCCATGTAACTGTGCTTTCTATCACTGTAATATGTCAAATGCTATTGAATCATAGAATGGTTTGGGTTAGAAGAGACCTTAAAAATCATCTACTTCCAACTACCCCGCCATGTGAAGGGACATCTTCTACTAGACCAGGTTGCTCAGAGTTCCATCCAACTTCCAGGGACGATACATCCACAACATCCACAATTGTATGGGCAACTTGTTCCAGTGTTCCACCACTCTCTGCGTAAAGAATTTCCCCCTAAGATTGAATATAAATCTACTTGCTTTTAGTTTAAAACCATTACCCTTTTTCTTATCACTACATGCCCTTATAATATGCCACTCTCCATCTTTTTTTACAAGCCCCCTTTAGGTACTGGAAGGCTGCTCTAAGGTTTCCCTGGAGCTTTCTCTCCTCCAGGATGAACAACCCCAACTCCTTCAGTTTGTCTTGATCAAAGAGGTGCTCCAGCCCTCTGGTCTTTTTAATGTCCCTCCTCTGGACCTGCTCTTTCAGGTCCATGTCTTTCTTTCGCTGAGAATCCCAGAGCTGGATGCCATACTCCAGGTGAGATCTCATGAGAGCAGGGTAGAGAGGGACAATCAGCACCCTTGACATGCTGGTCATGTCAAGTATTCAACCGTCTTTTCCGGTATAGGTTGCAGTATTTCCATTGCAATGCACTGGTTCAGGTTAACAGCAAGTATGGGCAAACAGAAAAACTCATTTGCAATAAAGAAAATTAAAGTTTGAATAAAATTATTCAGATTCAATCATGGAGTGAATATTTGACATTACAGAAAATTTTAGCTCTTATTTTTTAAATATGACTGGCTTTTTTTTCTTGATACCAGACGACACATAATTTTGAGGAAGAAAAAATCTTTTAGAAGTAGTGTTTCCCTGCCTTGAAAGTGTGAAGTTTCACAAAGTAAATGAAGCTAAGCAAAAATAGATATGTGCCAAAAGCATGGGATCAAGAGTAGATACTCGGGAGTGCCTGTAGTAAAGAATTTAGGCACTTATTACAGGGTCCAAAATTGCAGTTTGTGTATCTAACCAAAATGAGAAGCAGTTCATGACTGAAATTAAAGCCATTACTTAACGGTGAAATTATTTAAGAGTGAGATAATTTTCAGATCAAAAAGGCAAAAATGTGAAACTTTTTTTCTATTTAATCAGTCAAAAATAATCCCTCATCAGGAGAGTAGTGAAGAGAAAACGAAGTGTGAAGTCACACAGCAGTGTGAACCTTATCACGTACTAGTTGTGAAAAGTAACATTTGGTTTCCTAAGGAAAAAATAAATTTAAACAAAACAAGAGAAATAGAAGTCATCACATATCTGTTCTGATTTTATTCCTGAACTGCAAATCCCCAAATGTCCGCAGTGAATTTTGGTGTTATACTGAAATCTTAACATATCACTTCAACAAACCTCCATGAGATGATAGCTGGAACAGACATTCAAAAATCCTGAGAATCTCTGAAGTCAGGGAAGAAAATTTTGACATTTCTAGTATAAATGTAAAGTACCTGCTATGATAAGCAGTCCTGATATGCAATTGTTAAAAACAATGAGGTTCCACACCTAAAATAGCGTCCATGCAAAGTACGCTGGCCTAATAAAACCCAAATGGAGCATGTACAGGAAGATTTATACAGCCTATGAAAGTTACATAACTGTCATAACTGTTATAACTTATACATGCATCATGGCTGCATGAATCTTAAGCTGCTAATGCATTGAGTATTTCACTTGTTGTACTTTCATGTGATGATTTATTTTATCATTTGGGAAGGTTTTTTTCATTTCTCGCATCTGAGTGAGCACCCACTAACAGCTAGTTCCATTCTGAATTCCAGTTTTATTTAATAGAAGCTTTAAAAAAGTAGAATTTAAAGTTCTGTAGTCTGCCTAATGGCAGTTTCATTAATGGCGGCTGTTTTTCTATAAAGATCAAATCCTGGAAACCAAAGATACAAACACATGAAAATAAAAACAAATAAGAGAATAGATGGCTTTTAAGTTAAACACAAGGAAAACAGATTCTTTCTAAATCAAGGGGTAGGCATGCCAAACAATGTTTTACAGATGAATATACTCCACAAAAATTAATTTAGTTCACAAATGTGAAAATTCAGAAAATTTAGACCTCCTTCTCTAAGTTTTGGTATCCATTGGGCAAAATGTTTACACTGGGGCAGTAGTTCTGTGCTCCAGTTATTTTCAATGGAAATACAATTCAGCAGACAATGACTTTTAACATAAAGGTTATCCTAAGATAGCCTGTCAGAGGAAAAGCTAAGAAAAAAAGAGTGAAATCAGTCGAAACAGGGATAACAGACTGTTGTACATTGCAGCAAAACAATATTGCATTGAAAGACATGGACATGTTTGACTTTCATGAAGAAATACGTAATTTAATAATATGTTAATGTATGAATCAAGCAAGTGGCGTGCAGTTGTGTCAGTGAAGATTTAGGATGGATATTAGGAAAAGGTTCATTACTCAAAGGTTCATTACTCAAAGGGTGGTTGGGTGGTTGAGCCTGGTGGAAGAGGCTCCCCAGGGAAGAGGTCACAGCACCAAGCCCGACAGAGTTCAAAAACTGGGCAATGCTCTCGGGCACATGGTGTGACTCTTGGGATGTCCTTTGCAGGGCCAGGAGTTGGACTTCAATGATCCTTGTGAGTCCTTTCCAACTCAGCATATTCTGATTCTATATCTATTTTAATGGATTTCACATATCACTGAGAAATAATTTCTCACACATCTAAAACCTGTTTAATATATTCATTAGTTTGCCCTCTATATCCAAATACTGTCTCATTCCAACTGGCAACACTTAAGCAGAACAAGGTATCAAAAATGGCTAAAATTAGTTAGTTGAGAATTCCCTAGTTAGATCAAATCTGTAGTCTGGCATCTCATGCACTATCTATGCCCATTAATTTTGGCAAACAACATGAGAGGACTCCTCATTTGGCAAGAGAACAGACTGCACTATAATAAACAGAAGGCGTGTTTGTGGTGGTTTGCGGTGGTTTGAAACTCCCAAGAATCTAACTTTTAAGTTCAAGCCCCCCCTCCGACAGTTTGCCCCTATGAGAGGGTTTAGCGATGGTATGGACTTGATATCTTTTTCACCTCTCAGGCCACAGTTCCTTCATTTCAGTTTTTTGTGGCACTGGTTAGTGTCCTTCATTTTTCCCAAGACAGCAGATTTATGTATGGCAGTCAGGATTTTTATTCTTACTTTGTGGAAACTTCAACCCTGAGCCCTAGCCTTCAGGGGATTTCCTTGTAGATCTTCACTCCTCTTGGGTTAGAACATTGAAGGTAGCTTTCAGTTCAGTCTTACCAAAGCTCTTTTGCTCTGTCTCAGCTCACCAGCGTGATAGAAACAGCAGCAGCAGCAGCAGCAGAGGGCACGGCCACCTCCTCCACATTCCGTCCTGGCTCAGAAAAAACTCAGGAGTTTTTTCAGCTCCTTTCTCCCTCTCTCTAGCTGCTGCTGCATTTCAGGACTCCCTAAGGGTTTGGAAGTCCACTCCTCCTCTTCAGAGAGTCTCTGGTCTTGGGAAAATAATAGTCTTACCCCAAACCAGCTCTATTGAGTTTACCTCTGTTTTGTTGCCAGCTCTCCCTCCTGCAGGAACATCTCTGTGTCTTTCAGCCGGCTTCACGTTATCTCGCTCCTACTGGCTATCTTTTTGGCTTTTAGCCATCACTGTCTCTGTTCAGGACTGTTCTGTTGCTGTTTTTCAATGTCTTCTGCTGCTGCTGACAGTAAGGAAACTTTTCTAGCTCTTGATTACGGGACCCGGTCCAGCTTTGACACTATACCAGGTCTCCCGTAGCCTTGGCTGGGGGCCCTTGGCCCTTGGCCCCCAGAGGGGCTCACTGGCCCCCTGCCTCCTCATGGCTCAGATCATGGCTACCTACCTTCTAAACTATCTTCACCACCTTGTCTTCCATTTCTGTGGGTATGTAATTTCCGTAAGGGCACATGTGGACTATTGATTGGTCCAGTGTTATCAGTGGGACAAACCATTACTACATCCGAGAAAAGGTTTTTCAAACCACCACAATGTTACAACCCTATGTGTGTCTGAATCTGCTTCTAAATTTCTGTAGATTAAATAGCCCTGATTTTTTAGACTGAGAAAAGGTACATGTCAAAGACAACAAGGAGGCCAGCCCAGCATACTTTTCTGTTCTGTGCCTGCCTAAGCACAGGATACCTGGACAGTTGTATTTTTGATTGATAATATCATATACTAATACAGATCCACCTCATTACACTTGCAATTCATCTTGTTCATGAGGTTATTTAATAAACTATAGCCTCTTGGTAAGATAGCCATAATCAATGTGCATAAACTATTTTTTTTATTAGTTATAATTATACGAGGTCATTTTTACTGGTGCAGCTAGATTGATAGATAGCTCTGTAATTGTTTTCAAAGACACAGACGGCTATAATACAATCAAGCGACAAAGGATTGATCCTTGCTACATCAAAATCAATTGAATCTGATGGGACACAGAAAGTCACAGAGAAGTTCAATAGACTTTAGGATAAGGCCTAAACTAAAACCAGCTCACAATCTCCCCCCATTTCTCCCTAAATTCTTGTTTTACTCTGTATTTAATAAAAAATCTACAAACGTTTAGAGTTACCACTTTTTTATTATAATTAATTCATACTGTGTAGACATTTTAAAAAGCCATTGACATAGGCTTCTGTCAATAGTTTGGATTTTTGTTGATGCTGCAAAGCTGAAAGGCTAAAATATCTAAAATGGTGAAAAATCTAACCGTTTGTTTCAATGTGACAGATGTACTTGCCTTGAGCACTAACAAGGCATAGCTAATTACTAATACAGTTGCAGAAAAGGCACTCTGACAGTCGTGATCTATGAACAAATTTGTCTTCCAAGTGACAAGTCAAACAGAGGTTATGGAGGATCTTGGACACTGGGTAGGTTATAAAAAAATTTTGCATTTTTTTTTATTGCTGTAGGGGAAATATTTCACCTTCAACTCAGATGACATCTGAGGTCCTTTCATGCTCATACTCTTTCCATTAAAGGTCCAGATATTTATTTTTATATATTGCCAAGAGGTCTTTATCCCAATAGATTCTTGAAATCTCGTTTTTCCTAAATTATTTCATGATTTTTTATGATAGAGTATCTATCTTAGAGGTATCAAATAATGAACAATTAAATCACGTATCATAAAAATCCAGTATTTTAAAAAAAATATAATCTGTAACAATGCTGTAGGTAAATCTATTTTTAAGTGGTAATTTTCAAAATATCTGAAACCTTATATCATCTTACCATTTCAAATACAGTGAAGATTTCTGAGAACTTGGGTTTTCGTGAAAGTAAATGACGATAAACCGATGGCAATGGAAAAAATCAGAAAATTCTATTAAAAGTTTAATTTTTACCAAGTACTATTACTGAAATAAAGTCAAAACCATAGTTAAAAAATAATGCCATTATCTTTGAGTCTACAGCCCTAATTTTCAGTGTTTCATTCTTGAGATGAAAACATTCTCAATTTCTTACATCTGAAAAGAGTTCAGATAAGACCAATTAAATATACTGTTCTTTATGGAGTTAAATAGTTATTACTACTTACGTTAAATGTGAAAGTACTTCTAATAGTGAATCAGTTTTCTTACTGCTACACTGGCAGGTGTAATTTCAGGACTGAAATATAATAGTGATTTGAAGGATTTTTTAATCAGCATTTACTCTTCTAAAGTACACATATTATCCGTATTTATTTCACAAATATTAGAAATCTCCCATAAAAGCTATCACAATGCAATTGGGTGTAATAAGATTGAATCATTTGGGTCAGATCCCAAATGGGATTAGGCTTTCTGGCACAAAACATTGCAGCAATTCAATGTTAGGCAGTGAGCCCAGGAGTGTAATTCAAGGATTTCTTACATTCTCACATTCCATGTACAATGACAGAGAAAAACTGGCACTTTGCAGTGGGACAAGAATTATGACAAGAAGTACTTAAACCAGGCAACATGAGCATCAAACTCCCAATATTATGAAACATCATTTCTCTTTCTTGCTTTAAGTGCTCATGTCTCACCAAGTTTCTGAGATTAAAACAATTTCCTCCACTTTTTTGTTTAAATCACACTGACCATTTGCAATGGTTTTTGTTATCCTCAGCGAACGCAGCAGGAAATCTCAGTTCAAGAATATCATTAGTTTGATGTGTTTCAAAGTCACATTTGATACTTCTGATGAATAGATATTGAACACTAGGAAACAAACCTGTTTGTTTATTTCCCTTTCATAAATCTTGCATTAAGGACTGCACATAAATGCAGCTCCAGTTGAAGCAATGGAGGGTCCTTCCTCAGCATTCTCTTTAAAATATGCATGCTTCTACATTGCATAAGGAAAAAACAAACAAACAAACCAAAACTCTCAGTTGAAGTAAAAAACTAAGAAATCTCTCTTTGCTCTCTACAGAGGCTACGTGCATGCACAGTAATGTAAATCAAGTATATTAATAAGCATTTTTCTTTTATACAAGCCTCTAAACAGATAGATTTTGCTGATAATATTGGTGTAATGACATCCTGCTGTTAAACATTCATTCCTGACTGAACTGCAATTCTCTGTCCTCTCAGCTGTGCCAACACAATGCTGGGGTCATGATGTAAACAAGACCGGTAAACTAATCCAGACTGAAAGCAATTCTTCATTTAATAAGAGCTATGATATGCTCCAGGTAAATCCAGAAGTGCAATATTAGTGTACTACATTATATTCCGATGAGAATTAAATAAAGGGCTAGCTGAAATATTGCTATCAGCACAGCATCTGCTCATGTGATCTTTTAGTCATAATAATAGTGCTAATTCACAGCATATCGAAGCAGACGTGGAAACTAACACACACAGCGCATCTTCTGAATATTCCCTATGAACTGCTCATGAGCAATCTGCAGGCCAAGAATTTATTCACTGAGGAAATAAATGAATATTTTTTAGGTAATGAATAAATCCACAAATTTTGCCATATGTTTGTGGACAACCAGTGAACAGAAAAAAAAAAAGTTGGTAAAATTTAACCCAATAAATAATTCATTACAAATTGCTTGCCTATTCTAAATTTAAACCAGCAGATTTAACTGTCTCCAAGCTCTTTTTTATGAGTAACACTAGCACCCAGTGCCTTCATTCATTATATAATTTGACATCGCCATTGGTTATCATCAAAGGCCTTACACTGAGGCAGCAGAGGAAGAGAGCAATCCTTTCTGGTGAAAATGTTAAATCAAGTTACATTTCATCTCACTATTTCAGTGCTGAAACCATCACCTGCATTCGAATGACCAGGAGACTAAGATCACAGGCATAGAATAATGCAGTGGGTTGGCTGCTACTTCATTTGCCTTGACCCCTACCTTGTAACCTACCACTACTGAATTTTAGAGAAAAAATGACTAGAGAGAGAGAATCAGGCAAAGTGAAAGTCAACATCATCTCTCTTTCCGCAGGTCAATAGTTCAGCATCATCATTCCAGAATAA
Source organism: Lepidothrix coronata (assembly GCF_001604755.1). Taxonomy (NCBI): domain Eukaryota; kingdom Metazoa; phylum Chordata; class Aves; order Passeriformes; family Pipridae; genus Lepidothrix; species Lepidothrix coronata. The sequence goes on along the minus strand of NW_016690237.1, from coordinate 2,112,385 downwards.
CTAATCCCATCTCTGAAAACTCTTTCTATGCGTGCAGTTGTTATCTAAAAGAGAATCTGTAAACCTTTTTTAATGCTATCAAGTGGAGAAAGTTAAAGCAAAACAGAAGAATATGGAAATGAAACTCCACTGTACCCTTATCTGGAGGGAAAAGGTATTTAATATCACCTTTGATACTTAGGACGCAGGAAAGTTTTACATCATTCTTCCCAGGAAGCTCTGCTTGAGTGATTTATTTCACTTTAGTGATGTAAGAGTAGTTTACATTCCATAAATAACAAAGAAAACTAAAAGCTCAGAAAGAACAACTTGCTATGAACACCATCCAGGCAAAGAATATAATGGCTACCACTGCAAATTATCCAGGTAACTAAGGTCTTAATTTACTTCAATGGGAAAGAAGAGCAAAAAAGTATGACCTAGTGATGCTTTGTCTTACGCACAATTTTAATACAAACAATTTATAAAACAAACTTTCTTTCCAGTACGATTTATTTTGTAACCATTTTCCTCGTATACTCTTTGCCCAAGCAACGCTGCAGATTTGGGTCATTGATGCATATGCTAGTGTGTGAATTTTGATTGGTTTGATATGGTTCAAGTTCTTCTGTAGTCTCAGGAGGGAAAAGACAGAGAGAAACGTAAATACATACTGATCACCAAGGCCTTTTTATCCTCAGTTCAGGATGACAGAAAAATTGGTGCACTTGGAGCTCAGCTGTAAAGATCCTACGTTCAGACAAGCCAGAGTTCTCAAAAGGGTCAGGTAAAGGGATTATTCTGTATAAAACTAATTTTTTTATGATTTCATCCACTAAATGAGGGAAAATATGCAGTTACTCTACAAAGGAGGATTTATTACAAAAATGCAGAAAGGATCATTATTAAACTTTTTTTCCCCTGACTGCACTATAACTGTTTGCAATCTGCAAACTTCCAGTAATAAGGATCCAGCCCTAATCTTTGGTAACAAGCATAATCCCATAACATATGCTACCATCATTGCAGCAAGCAGTGGGAGTGAATATTAAATTTTCAGAATCAAATCTAATATCGCTATATTATCACTCTAGTGTAAATCTACCTTTACCAGTCCTTTTCTTCTTGGCCTCCTAGGATGTGTTTAAATTAAAAAATGAAGAAATTTTGAAGAAATGCTCCAGATGTTTCTGAATAAATATTTATTGTATGGGTAAATATTATTAAGTCTTGGTACACTGACTCTAAATTCTTTCAAAATACTGATTTCAAAAATCAAAAAGAAGACTAGATTACCCCACGGATGTAAAAGTAAAAGGTACCCTGAAGATGCTGCCCACAGAGTACCATTAAGAATATGATTCAATACATATATCCCCAAAAAAACTAATTGAGATGTTTGGCCTCTTTTCAAAAGGCCTCCATCCATCTTCAACCATATGCTTAGCTGAGCTAATCTATCAAATTAGGAAAAATGCACATGTACGTAAAGTTCACGTTTGTACATTTTGGTTAGTTGTGGTCAATGCTGACAGTCACCAAATGTATGTTTCACACCCATAGTGTGAGACATCCAGAACAGCTGTGTTCTTGCCACTCAATTGGCAACTATAATGGCTTTTAAATGTTTCGTGGCATCAGTTTGTTCTTCAGCCCAGCTATGACATTTTCGAATTACACTAGAATAATTTCCAAATTAGTATATCTCTAACCACTGTTCTAGTTACAAAATTTTTAGAGCATATCTGAGTGAGTAAGAAGCACAAAAGGCAATGTAGAAGATGCCATTCTACTCTCCCCAGACTGTGATTTTCAAATTAATATCAATTCCTGTGTCTTATGATTCTTGAAGGTTTATGGTAAAATCCTGCCTTCCTTCTAATAAATAAAGTTAACATTTAATGCCAAAGTCTGATTGTTCTGTTTACAGTGCTTCCAGGAAATGTGCAACACCAGCTTTTGCCTGTTTTCTTTCTCTTAAAAAATAAGGGAGTTAAAGGAATAAAAAGAGTACAAAAAGATAAAGAAAAAAATAAATAAAGTCAGCAAGCAGGAAAAGCAAAACCTGTAAGTTAGAAAGCTAAATAAACTAAGGAAACAGGAGATGCAAAATTACAAGTAACAAGTCAATCTATATAATTTAAAGTCCAATAATAGCCAGATTTAATTCCTTCTGTCTTCCATATTGTTACACTGTTCTCTAAAACGTCAGTCCTAACAGAAGGTATTACTATATTTAAAATATCTTTTCTTTCTACAATAAAACTAACATAAATTTTAAGACCACATTTCCTAAATAGTACATGCAGGAACATATATGTGCCTGGTTTTTCAGAAATTCTTAATTAGTCTGACAAATAGCTGTAGGGTGAGACCAAAGAGGCAGATTAGTCGACCAAAATTTATAGCAACACCCCAAGTTTTCATACATTTTATTCACCTCTCTCATGAGTCCAGATAATCAATTGTAGATGGTTATTGTCCTCTAAGAGAAAGGAAATAATAATAATTAGTTATTTTAAATGATTTTTCATCATTATATTGTACACCTACAAGGCTTTTCCAATTTAATTACTCTATTATTATAAAGTTATCTTGTTTATAGGATTCTAATTATCCAAGTATTTTGGATGAGTAGAATACGTTTGTGGAATAACTAAGATTTTATAAAGAAGTCAATATTAAGGGAATCAAAGGACAGACAAAACCTATTTCAGATAATCAGTGAGAAATGATTGCTGGCAAACTGGTAAGTAGAGACCTAGTATAAATGCATGTATTATTACAAAACCAGAAGTCAGTGCTAATGTGACTCAGCTCCTAACACTTGGTGGTAAGTCACATTTTTTATTTAAGTATATTAAGGGCTTTGCTCTTTCTTATTTATTTGATAGTACCTTACACATTTAGAAATTGCTAGATCATTCTTGAAAGGCTTTAGAGCATGAATACGGATTTACTTTTGAGTTTACCTAGTGTAGCAGCTAATGGCAAGCCTCACAGATTGGGAAAAATATGTACAATAATAAGAGTAAGCAGGTTCTCTGTCTTTTCTGTTTTCCTTTATTTCTCTAAAGTGGTCAATATAATATGTTATGGAAGTAAATTTCAGCTCTGATCAACAGTAATGGAGGTCAGGCTTTGGCAGTTATATAAATCCAATGAGGTTAACTAGCCCATAAAATATAAGTGCTGAAGTGTTCATTTCTTTGTGGGTTATACTGCTGGGTGACTTGCTTTTCCTGTTATAACCATTTTATTACAAGTTTCTACAGCAAAGGAAATGCTAAGTGATTTCTGGAGAAGACATGAACAATAAAAGTCACTGTAGCTTTTATACTATAGATAATATTTGTGTATACCAGAATGACCCAAATAGAGTTCTAACAGGCTTTTTCTACATTGGAAAAGTAAAAAATAGACCAGATGGACTCCTTTAGTAAGCATTTTTTAAAATGACAGGTGAAATATATCTTTTTTTCCTAATGATATATTTGATTTTGTGATTACAATAGCTTTCTAAAATATGGGGGGAGCTGTTTCTTTCTTTCTGAAGCCAAGAAATAAAATAGAAGCCTGGGAATGAAGTAGTTATTAACACAACTTCCATTTCCAGCGACCAATGGTGGGATGTTAGGATTAAAATTTTTATTATTTTATTGAGGAAAATATGCAGTATTTTGTCACAACTTTATATGAAACTTACTTTCTGCAGTTATTTCATTTCACTCAGAATTATGCTGGGAAACTTTCCTTATTTTGTGTGAAAGAAAAGTTTGTATGTGGGCTGAACTTGTGGCAGCAGAACTTTTCCCTTGAGAGAGGTATTTAAATCTTCCTTATATCTCTTATTTAACAGGAAAATCTCTTCAGCTTCCAAAACAGACATTTGCAAGCCAGAAGTTACACACTTGAGTTAGAATATCTTTAGATGATTTCTTCTGGAAAAAAAAGAGAGAATGAAACAGCATTTAAATTAATTTTATATTGCTGACTTCCAAAAGGAGTAATTGTGACACTGAATTAAATTTTCATTATATATGGGATCAGTTATACAGTGACTAGCGCATTTTAGAAAATACATAATTCTGGTTTTATATATAGTCCTATCAGTTAGCACAATAGTTCACATGATAAATATGTAAGAGCTTTACTCTTAAGGCATGAAAGTCTTTAAACTGCTAAAATCTGGCACAGTTCTGAAATTAGCAGACTATTTAGCAAAGCGTGGTACCCTTTTGAATTCAGTCTTCTATGTTGTTCATAAACAGCTTGAGTAAATAGACCGTAGGGTTTTGAAGTTAAATAAAAATTTTCAAGAGGAAGTGGAAACACTGGGTATATTCTGCACAGTTTACCGAATTTAAAGAAGGGTTTTACGGTTCCAATTGTTGCATCAATCTCTGTCACTGACCTTTCACCAGGAAGCTGAACTCTCTCAACCTTTTTTGTCTTTTAACTCTTCAGTCTTTTTAGGCTGTAAAGCCTTCCAGAAGAACATCTAGCTTTTATAGAGTGCACAAGTAGACCCTCCCATGATGGATCCCCATTGAGTAGCTGTGACCTCCTGCTGGTATCATTGTACAGGTAGCAAATAACAGCAGTAACATCACAGGCTGGAGTTCTTCCATAAAGATTACATGTCTTCCGAGAAGTTCCTTATAGATTTGCATAAAAACAGAGGAAACTTTGCAAAGGCAGATAATGATTTCTTCACAGAATAGTAGGAATATCACAACAGTCAAGTGTATTAAACAAGAATGCTAAGCATATATTTATGAAATGGGAGATATCCTTAGAAAAAAGTCATTATGATAAATAATCACTGTTCATCTAAATCTATTTCTCTGCAGAGAATGCATTGATTTTTAAGCACTGAAATCAATAAGAACTTCTGCTTAAAAATTGACGGTGCAATGTGGTCCATGTTGTCAATGGTTTACATTTATTCACTCTATTGCCTGAGATTTTCACTTGATTGTCTTTCAGATTAGGTGTCGAGATTCTGGAATTGCAGCCCAAAGTTGATCTTATGTGGGATAATGCTTTATAAGTTTCATTTCAGGCATGCTACTACTCAAAGTAACAGCTCCAGAATTTAACTTAGTACAGTTCTCCTGATGGAAATTAATTATTCTATGATTCCATACCCTATTACTCACCTGAATACCAGAATTTCTCAATGGGAATTTTTTTAATTGAATGTGGTAGCTCTGGAGTTCTTTATTTAGCAGTAGGTGACTGCTGTTTCATACACAGAGCCTTTTCAAGTAGTCCGCTTTAATGCTTTGGAAGGGGAGTTACTCTCTACTACAGAACAGAACATCCCCCCTAAGACAGGAGGATCAGGAAAACTGATAAACAAAGGCCCATTGCTCTACATATTTCAGCCTTCTTAATGCACAAACAGGCAAGAACAAATCAGTAAGGTTCTGGTTCACCATGCTTGAGCACAGAGAAGGCAACAGACAAGCTTGCATAAATGGAGAAGAACCAAGAAATATTGTAAAGAAAATCAGTAGCCTGAAATACCTGAAACACCTGAAATATTGTTTTGAATTCAAGCTCATGGCCTGTCAAAGATTCTTTGTATTTTAGCTTAAAACTTTCCAGGAAGTTAATGAAATGGACATAAAAGTGGACTATATGAATGACAGATCTGATGCAAGGTGACTGTTCTGGTGAAGGTGTGGGAAAGATTTTGGGGTGTTTGTTTTTGTTGTTGTTGTTGTTTTGACTTTTTATTTGTTATTTCTAGGACTGTCTGGGGCAACATACCTTTTTTGATAAGGACAAATTTTCTAAAGTATAAATGATAAGGATTTCCAGACATCTTTATGTGTGATCATATTTAAGTTACACAGACTAAAATTAACGTGATCACAACCCCTCAACCTAGTAAAAAACAAACTTGATCATCATAATGAAATAAAGAGTAGTGTATCAAAATGTATAAATGTATAAAATGTGTAATGCAGACTTTAAATTTAAATTTTAAACTCCCTAAAAAACAATGGTATAATATACAAGATACACACATTTGGCTAATCTAAAAATATAAATCAGCAGATAAACTGATTTAATAAGAAAACAGATTTGCTTTGAAATTATTGAAGGAAGCAATATTTTAGTGCCTTTAAAATTGTAACACATTATTGTATGAGTAAAATTGATTATAAAACTATTCCAGAGAAAGAATTCCTTTCTGTCTTTCTGTACCTCTAATTCTATAGACAAATATCTTGATTGTTAGAAAAAATAATTACACAATAAGGTTTTATTAACCAGTCGAGAAGAACAAGGACATTTTTAAAACAAAATTAAAGAGCAAGTATATTTTCTCCCTTCTCTAGGAATTGTTTGTCCTTAATATAAGTCTCTCAAACTCAAAAAAACCCCTCTTTATTGCACTGCTAAATCTGGTTTACAAAAAGCGGGGTGAATAGTTCAGACAGGCATCTAAGCACACCCCGAACAAAATAGCTCTGATTCTTGTACTGTGCATGAACAAACAAGAGATGCATCCCATCAGACTCTCGACAGATCTGTCATTGTTTACCATTAGCTCTGTCATCTTCACATGCCTTGTCATTCTGTGCAGCAGGGCAGAGGTTGGCTCGCTGCCCAACTGCTGATGTACAGAACTGACTATCTCCCTACCTCTGTTGATGCTGCAGGCAGCATAATTCCTGATGAAAGTGTGCTCCCTAGTGTTACAGTGCTACAAAGGCCAGGGAGCTACAGTTACAAAGGCAGAGAGGGGAAAAAAAGATCTCCACGTATGACTTTAGCAGATTCTCCTGTCTCTGGAGGGCTTACTCTGTTCAGGATATGTGTTATTATGCATTTTATTTTCAAAATAAAAACAGGTTCAGGCAATTTTCTGGGTTTGTTGGTTGGTTGGTTGGTTGGTTTGGTTTTTTTAAATGGTAAGAAGTATTTAATTGTTTATGACTCAGCAACAACTTTTCATTCTGGCATAATAAAGACTGTGCTTAAAAAAAACTCAGTGATGTAGCTATTTGAACAAATTAGTGGCTAATATTTTTTACTTTTTAATGTTTAGAGTGGCCTCCAATTTCCAGCAACATTTGGGTTATCGGCATTTTTAAAATAAGGCCTAAAAACCTCAGGTGTGCTGGTGGCTCAGCTGTGCCTATAATCAATTGCATCTGTTGTGTACCACAGGATGAAAGTTTAAAACCTATGTTTTTAACTCAAAGGTTTCACAGACACTGCAGGATACAGTTATCCATATTCAGCCCTTGTACACTGAGCCTATGGTGCTGACAAGTTAAGCCATCCAAACTTTAGCCTTTAAACTTAAGCAAGATTAAAGACCAAGCTTTTAATTTACCATTTAGGCTGTGTATAGTGGAGAGAGATGAATACCTCTAGGTAGTTGTCCATTTTACCTGCATTAGAAACCCATTTTAGCCTGGAATACATTACCCTACCATCAGATTAGAATAGATGTTGACTTTTCACATGACCAAAGTCAAACAAGGTGAAATCTGCTGTAAGTGCTAAATCATAAAATTTTTATGTGGTAAGATGTGAATACATGTAAAATTTTATATTTGCTCATTTTTCACAGATGTACATTGCTGCACAAGGTACCTCCACACTGGGGAATAAAACACACGGTATTTAGTGATGTGAATGCGCATAATGCCAGAACTGTTGACTGCAGTGAAGTCATCCCAGAGGCACAGCACACAGATCTGAATCCAGGTCAATGGAAAGCCATAACTGGTCTCACATTCCTCTAGAACCTCTAACAGAAACTACTTATTCTGGTGGCATCACAGTCTTCTGTCCAGTGACAGCATCACAAAGACAAAATGATAATCTGATGTCACAAATAGCAGAACTCATTACAAAGGGGAATTTTAAAGAATTTTCTAAAGAGCAAAATGGATTGAAAAAATCCTGTGACTGCATTTAAGTGAGAGTTTAGAAACAGCAAATGAGGCAAAGTTTTAGGCATCTGCTTTGCAGCCACAATCACTTTCTTAATCATTCAAAGGAAATTACTTGCCTCTACAAGAACAGTAGCAAGAAGGAAGCCTTTATTTTTCAAATGCAGTTATATGATTAATACTGATATTCATACTCATGGAGAATAAATAGCTTACTATGCAAATAGCCCAGCTGAGTACAACAGCAATACTCAAAGTGTAGGAAAAAATATATTTTCTGGAATACTATTCAAACTCTGACACAATACTGGAAAAACCGAAAATTAAATAAGTGATTGAAACTCCTACTTTCTACATTTCTCTTATGAAAAGTGCACATTGCATTTGCTAACATATTCAAGCAAATATTTCAAGAGATCAGCTGATTATTACATGGGCTAGGGAGCTAAGTATAGCTTAACATCTATCAAAAATTAAACGACATAATATTTGGGTGTGATGGAGTATATACTAGCTAATATCTTAGGCTCTTTTCCAATTATAAATTTATCTAGTCAGTAAATGTGTGGGATATTTAAAATTGTGTTCTTTTTTTATTTCTTTTCTGACATTTCAATCGGTTGTTTTTAGGAAATAACTACCATCAGCAAAGATTCACATTTTATTTCATAGAGGAAATACGAACCGTGAAAAACATATTGACATGGACTTACCTCTTCATGTAATATTGTAGGAATTAAAGTCTTAAAATTTCATAAATACTTTTACTTAAGAGATTGTGTTAATTTTTCATTCTAAGAAGTAGATATTTAATATATGTTATTCTTTGTCTCTCTTGCTTGGAGAACAAAATTTAAACACCTCATGCAATATGTTCAATTAATCAAGGACACATTTAGGGGTAGATAGGTATTTAGGTATTATATTCATCCCTCTTAAAGTTTCTTAAAAAATATTTTTTAATTAATTTCTGAGAGCAGGGGAGCTTTCTCATATTTCCTATGCTTTGGTAACTCAGTCTTTGGTATTTCAGCCACTGCTTAACAAAAACAATATTCTCATGGTAAAAAAAGCCCCTTATACACAGCACTTACCTTCTAGGAAGAACATTTTAGAATTCCTCTAAATTCATTGAGGTTTTACGGTATCATGAGGAGACCCATCAAATAGTAGTGTAGGCCCCAGATCTTCAGAGTTTTCAATTTAACTTTGATGTTTCAGTATGTATGTGATATATTAGGCGAGGATAGAGAAGGCACTGTACCTATACTTTCTTTTTTTAATCAAGTTAGATGTTGCAATGAAATCAAAGAATGAAGGTCATTAAGAAAATTTACCACAGGAAACTTAGCAGACAGACTAATGACAAGAATTTGTCACACCGAAGTAGGGGAAACAAACACAGGTAAAGCTGAAATGCTCAACTAAGATGCTTTAAAGGCTTGAATCCTTGTAATATGATGATCCTGGTTAGTATCAGGGCTATCATTTAGGCTCCAATCTTACTTTTAAATGTGGAGCCATTTTGCCTCCCTGTTATGTTTTCTTTCCAGATGGATCTAAACAGTAAAATTTAGATCTAGATTAAAAAATCCTAGATTACTTTCACATCTCAAAGACTCCACATGGAAGAGGAAGAAAATAGGACATGAAAAACTATGCTGATGTCTTAATATTTCATCAGTGTTTCCATATTTCTAATTCTAGTTAATGTATGCTCAACTTTGGTACTAAGCTTTAACAAAGACAAATTATCTACCTTTTTGGGTTCTTTTATAGGAAGCCCTCATGCAGTAAACAGGAAATTACCCAGTAGGAGGTACTCTTCTAAGTCCGGGACACAACTCAACCCATCCTCCCAGTACCCAAATGCAATCAGGGGAGTTTTGCAATCATCACTGAATTATTCAATTTATTAAAACCAAATTCTTTCATTTTCATTAGACTTATTGCCTTACTCAAAGCTTCCTACAACGTTAGGTACAATAGTACTCTGTTTATATGGAGCATAATCATTATCATTTTTAGTTAATCTATCATCACCCATCCATAATCGTTTTTAGTTAATTTTAACCTTTCAATTTGTGATTTATGGAGAGCAGAGTCTGATGCTGTGGGACCAATCTGACATTTATTCAAAAGACAATTTAATTCTTTTAAGATGGCTGCAGGAAACAAACTACAAACAACTAGTGGCATGAGTTCATAACACCACTAATTTTTTAAAGTTCAGTATTCTGTATGTACCTGGGTTTAATTTGATTTTTAACTTTCCTATATATTCTAAAAGGCAAGAGTTATATTTTAGTGAGCTGCTATGATCTACAGATCTGTTGCACTCTGAGCGACTTGCTCTTATCCTTCTAGCTTTTTGCCAGCTATGAGGTTGATCTAGTGTGTTATCATTGCCCAAAAAATATGAAATCCCATTTGATTTTAAAATTTATATACTATAAAACACTTATGGTGACCCTTGAATTTTACTTACTGGTAAAGAAATACTGAAATGCTTTCTTCTAGCAACTGACGTCATAACATAGACTACAAATCACTTTATTTCCTACCCATACATCTGCTAACAAGTTCTCTAGGGGTACAGAGTTCAACCCAAATGCAACTCAAATCATGATTTGGGTCCTACAGTGGGCCTCTACTTTCATTTCCACCTAAGATTTGAAATTGTACAAACAAGCAAACAAAAATAATACCTCTTGTGTCATACATTCTAAAGGTAAAACCCCTAACTAGTCATTTAAAATAAAAAAAATGAGAACATTACATATGGGAATTAATTTGAAGAATGTGGTGCATAGTATATATTTGGGGAAAAAATTACCTTAAATCTACTATTTCTGTGGGAAATATATTGTACAAGGTATATAAATGTCAGCTGACACTCACCATGAATAGACTGTTTTAATTGAAGGTATACTTGCTTTTCATGATAAATGGCTTGATGACAGCATTATAGATACATAAAAGTTTTATATATGTTTAAGTTTATTATATTAATGTTGTGAAGTATTGCTTTTGATAATCCTCAAACAATTTATACTAAGGACTAAGGAAGATAATCCAATTTATTATTCCACAGCAAGCTTCACATAACTTAGGGCAATCTTTTCTTTTCCCTCAGTTCCTTTCTTTTTCTTCCCTACCCTTCAGCTAATAGGTAGGTAAGCTTAAGTACATAGCCATTTTTAATGCAAAAAATCAAGCCATTATATGAAAATACACAAGCAAAACCCATCTCAAAAGGCAGAATTTGTGAAACCTCCTGAAGAATGGGAAGTAAAAAATTATTTTTGTCTGTATCCAGCATGATCTGTGGTACTGCTGCATAGTGGAGCTAGAGGAACAAAAAAGGCAATCCTACCTTTTCATTTTTATTGCTTACACTTTACAAAGGTGAGCATGATTTTCAGAATGGGGTACTATGTATAAGACTCCGTAGGTTCCATAAGAAAACTCTTATGCAGCTTTGCTGTAGGAAAAGTCCTTGTTTCAAAGGGTCCCTCGTAGTGTTTTAGAAAAATCTGAATATTTTCACTGGCAAAGAAACATAAATTAATCTTTCTTACTGAATGGGCCTTCTCAGTTCTGAAGATTTTTTCCCCCCAGTTTTGAGATAGATGTACAAATACCTGAAGGGAGGTTGCAGGATGGTAGGGGTCAGCCTCTTCTTCCAGGCAACTAGGACAGGACGATATAGTCTCAAGATGCACTAAGGAAGGTTTGGGTTGGACATTAGAAGGAATTTCTTCACAGAAAGAGTAATTAAACATTTGAATGGGCTGCACAGTGAGATAGTGGAGTAACCATCCCTGGAGGTGTTTAAGAAAAGACTGGACATGACATTTAGTGCCATGGTCTATTGACATGGTTGGTGGTTTAGTCAAAGGTTGGACTCAATGATCTCAGAGGTCTTTTCCAACCTAATTGATTGATTCTGTGATTCTGTAATACTCTTCAAAAATCTGTTTCTTGGTCTACAGGCAGACAACAGTTAGGATTCTATACCAGCTCGACAGCATTCCTTATTCACAGCCTGAATGTGAATTAGCTTCTGCATCACTTTCACTCACATCCAACAGAGAAAAAAGGTAGCAGGTTATAAGGACTTCTGGCGCTCTCTGACACGATGTTTCTACTCACCCAGTCTGATATATAGAGACTGACATTGGCTCTGAAGTTTGCATCTTTTTCCAAGCCTTCAAATTCTGACCACTTCTCAGAGAGTTTACAGGGCTTTCTAGGGCAGAAAACTGGCATCCAAAGTGATATATCTCCTGGAGATACAGGGTCATCTGCCTTTCCCATACCTTGTTTCCACATGTTGGTGGAATAGTGGAAATAAGATCTGTAATCATATATAAATTTCCTAAATGGTGAACACATATACCTCTGTGCACTTCCATCTGTTAGACAAGAACAGAATTTTGAACAAAAAAAGGTTTGATTTCCTGCAGTGAATCAGGATTCATGGTTATTCTCATAATATGGAACAGATTGTGACTCCTCCTTCTTATTCTTTCTTAACTCTTTTTGCTCCACATTACTCTCGTGCCTGGCCACCACCAGTTGAAATCTCATTTAATGAATTAGATGAAACAGTCCTGTCATCACAATCAGCATCAGCAGTTCTGTTCGACCTCTGGTTTTATAATGGTTCAATCTCTCTTACAAATTTAAGGTCAGATAAAATTTTAATATTTTTGACATTGCAATTGTAAGCATATGCTTAGGACACAGACAAAAAAAAGAAAAATATTGGGATTTAGTGAAAGGTTTCACAAAAAAAACACCTCTCTTTTCTCCACTTGTAACCATTAAAAAAAAACCCAAAACAAACTAAATGAACCAAAGAAACAGATCTTTCTCCAACTAGTTACTGTTAAGTAAAAAATTTTTTTGTGAAGAAATACTTTGCAAGGAAAAATGAAAGAGAAAAACAACTCAAAAATAAAGGAGCTTAAAAAAGGACTAGAGAAGCCAGAGGGATGAAGAGGAGCAGGCAAAAAGAAAAAAGTAAGCTTAAACATCAGGAAAATCTTCGTGACCATGAAATTTTGCAAAGATTGTGAATATATACCAGTAAAATAGTGAAAACATTTAATTACTTAGAATAACTAATGGGACAAAAAGCTAACTGTTGCAATAAAAATTATTGCAGGACTTAACAGGCTATAAATCCACCTCTACATCTTAATACCTGGAGGTCTTTTTTGCAATTATAAATGCAGAGGTCTATTCAGCAGAGAATTTTTTTTGAACATCAAATGGTCATTCACATAATTTTGGCAATCAGTAACCAGTAAAATTTACCCTGTGAATCACAAAAAGGGCCATCAAATCAAACCTAAATCAGAGGGACTCTGCACTGGCAGAACATACTATTTAAATGGAAGATTAAGCTGCTACTTATCAAAATCAGGCCTCTGTGGCAGAGGACTGTGGAAGAACAGTTTTCAGAGAACATTGTTCCCTAAAGACTACAGTTCAGGTACAGCCCTGATCATGAGAGGCTTTGGCAATGGCCTTCCTATACATCCCCAACTTTCTCTTCCATGGGGCTACATGTGAAGGTTGTTTTTTAAACTGCTCAGAACAAGAATAATAAAGCTGAGGACCTGATGGCAATATACTTTACTTCAGATGAAAGCAGACAACTGGCATACATACAGCTCTCAAGCCCTTCTGAAGACGGTGTAGGGCATGGTTCTGAGTTCACCAGTCATTCCATCTACCACAGAGATGCTATCTCAAAATGTCACAATTCAGAATCTGTTTTCAAGTTGTTCTGTACAGAGGAAAAAGTGTACTCATTGCTCAGAAATGGAATATATATGAGCACATACTGGAGTCAATATACAGAATACAAGAAGTTTTGCCAAAAGGATTTAAAATTGTTCAAGTGAAACAGCTGCTTTGATATTTTGATGCAAAAAGTGAGGCTTGGTTTCCACCATTTGAGGTTTTTCAGTAGCAGTTCACTCAGCTTGGGTTTCATTGTAACCTCCTGGTTTCACTTAAAATCAACTATTAAACATTTTCTTTTGGTAAGGAATTTTCTTACTTGGTTTCTATAGGAATGACATTGGAAAGTCTGAGCAAAGTCCAAACATATGTTTAAATCAGATTGCAGGAGTGGGGGAAGGAGGGCACTAGGCTTTTTGATCACCAAAGTTATTTTAAAGTTACAATCTTTAAACTAGAAAATACTTTTGCATTTTTGCTGAATAATATTTGCTTGTGTTTTTAAAGGATTTTAAAAAATAGAACAAAGGCACAAAACAAACAAACAAGGAAAACCTAACAACACAAAACCAAACAAACAAGGACCCCAAAACCAAAGACATGAACTAAAGCTTGACTGAACTAATTCTCATGTCACAATACAGACACACACACACACCAGTTGTATATACCAAGAAATGATTCTACAAATCTTCAAGTGTGCTGGGTAGCTCTGAAACCAATCAATGGGCAGAGGCAGAAGTAAATAGCTCTAAACGTGAATCATTGCTGAGGAAGCAGAAGCATGTCAGCACATCTTTGCCATAGCGCAGTTTTGTCATATGTTACAGAAACTTGTCCCTCTACTGAGCTGTGCTAAATAATGTTCTACAAGGCAGAGCAACTACAATTAAAATAGAACTTGAGGGAAGCATTTTAGGTGGCAGAGAAGACAGAGGGAAGAAGGGCAATTAGTTCAGAAGATATTACAGAAGAGTCAGACTGAGAACATTGTCAGTGTAACAGGTATGTCTCCGATTTCCACTTTTTCCCTTAGACTGAGTTTTGCCAATTTATGTGTATTTGCCCTTCAAAGTTAGATGTAATATATGAAAATGCACTGTGCTGAACAAAACATATCCTGCAATGACTAAAAGAAATTAGAAGGTTGTAGGTATGTAGACAGAATCACGTTTTAAAAGCAGTAGCTCTGTAAAGGATATCCAGGCTCCATGTGGCTACTTAAATAATATCAACTAGTTATATAGGATCTCCATTTGCATCTGCAGCTGATCTAGATTGGTGCATTTATTTAGAACACTATTCATTCTTGTGATTCAGGGGAAGAAACCAACTCTTCTCCTTTATGACAACATAAAGGTCATTATAAAAAAAAACAAAACACGTATATGCAGCATAAAAGGAGAACAATTACAAAGTGATAAAGGAAGACAAGGATTAACATTTTGAAACAGCATAGACTCTTAAATAGGAGATAGAAATACATGCAATGAAGAATTCCATTAACTGTTTAATTGCTTCGTAGAATTAGTTCTCCAGCACATGCACGCAAGCAGTCACAAGTATTGAGGCCATTTTACTAAGAACGCAGCTGTGTTGGGCAGGGCGCGTCTCAAGGATGAAGGACCACCACCTCCCTAAGATCTTGCTCTATGGTGAACTTGCCACCGGCTGCCACATGAGAGGAGCCCCGAAGAAGAGATACAAGGACTCCCTAAAACAACATCTCAGCCTTGGCCATATTGATCACCATAACTGGTCTACTCTGGCCTCCAATCGGGAGGTCTGGAGACACACCATCTATAACGCAGCTGATGCTTTTGAGAAAGCACTCAGGATCACCCTTGAGGAGAAAAGGTAACGCAGAAAGAATCGTGCCTCGCAGAATACACCATCTAAGGAGTCTTTCTGCTGTGCCTCCTGCAACCGGACATGCCTGTCTCATATTGGCTTTTTCAGCCACCAACGCGCTTGCAACAAGCGTGGGTAGAGTCCTTCCCAAATCTTTGTTCGCGAAGCCCAGCCATGATGAAACATGCACGCACTTGCTTTCACATACGCACACAAAGTTTCTAGTTAGTAAAAGAGGGCAATCAAATTATTTCACTATTTAGCAGGTATTTCACTATTTAGCCTGCTAAAGTAACTTCAATCATTTTGTTCAGAGAATAGCAGCTTAGTTATTATTAAGCCATTTCTCTAGCATCAAAACCTGCAAAAGTCTAACAGATGATAGTCTTTTAAAGTAAATTGAACCTTTTTGGCTATTAGAAGGAAAAAAGTGGTAGTGAATGTGAAGAGTATTAAAGACATGTTTCAATTATATCTGCTGACAAAAATGAGTTTTACTTATCTGGATTTACCCTCCTCAAAAAAATGAAAAAAATGGGAGCGGAAAGAGATAAGAAATAATTTTAGAGAGAGAAAAAATCTTTTGCTCACCAAATTAAAATATAATAAATTTATTTCATTAGTATACAATCTTTCTATTCACTAAATCTATCAAGAGAAGAAGTAGAAAAACTATTCTCCTATAAATCCATTGTGCCCATATATAGGACTGTGACAGCAGTGAATGGAATCATTTACTGAGCTTTCATTTTGCTAACAGTTTCACTACATTGCTTGAAGTCACTCCTCATTTTAACACCATCATTTGCAATTTAAAACAGTGTAATTTATCAAGAAATTTTCCTAATAAGATTAAATCTTTTCTGCTGCCTTCGAGTAGGATTCATTACACAAAATGAATTTGATCCAAAACCAGCATCTAGTCCACTGTTTGTAAATTGCTTAATTTTCCTGTTTGTATCTGGACAGAACTTGAGTTTCCCTTAGGCAATAGCAGTCATTTTCTGCAAGTGGCAAGATGCTGTCTGTCAACCACATCTGAAAGCATGAGTAATATATTTGGGGTTTGGTTTCCGACTTCAAGTAAGAGAGTGAAAAAACCTAAAGAAACAAATGCATTGTCTTCAGTTAAAAATGAGTGTTGTCCTGTCCTAACTCTACAATTCCTTGATTAAATAATTTTGAAATAATTCACACATTCTTTTTTACCCTTATGTTTTTGAAATTGTTGTAGGGAATTTTGTTCTTCCCCCGAACCTCCAGTAGAAGGATTTCTACCACTGGTTTCTTTTCCAAATATCAGCTTAATGTTGGATTGCTGAATTGGGGGACCAAATTGAAGGCAGATTGTTTAGTGGCACATTATGCACATAATTTCTGAGCAGCAATTAAAAAGGAATAATTTCAGTTTACAAGTCCAGCTGTCTTCCCAGGAAATCAGGAAGCATGCTTGAGGTGCAGCATACCTTTTCTCAGCTTGGAGTCCAAATCAAAAGTGAGCATATTGCCAACTTAGCTGTTCAGAGACAGCTGGCAACAACCTTGCAAATAGTGTGTCTTGAAAGTAAAAGGTAAATAAAATGAAACAAAAATGCATTTAAATTTCAATATTTATGAAAAATTTTCAATCCAGACAAGGTATATGAGCCTTAAGAAAAGGGTTACTGCTTCCAGTGTGTCTTTGAAGATCAACTATTAGCTAAGACAAGGAGTATGTGTTGTCTAGGGCTTAAAGTTAAGAGCTGGCTGGCTCTGTATTGTATTTTTCACCACTGTTCATGACTTACGGTAAGAACTTGAAAAAGTCATCTGGCCAATCTGTTTCTATTCCCAAAAGAGCAAAGCAAAGCTAATGTACTTACCTCTATCCAGGACTTCTGTAAGCCTTAGATGTACTTAACCCTCTGTGTGATACTAGCAGATACCACTATTTTCAGTTATTTTGGATCAGATTCTGTCATCAGTGTTACTCACATGAATCTGACATCATCAGTGTGGGGCTTTTTTTATATTCAAGTGGGTATAAATAGGAATTGAATTTGTGATGTATATTTATTTTAAACAGAATTTTTCAGTTTTCAAAGGGGAAGGGGAAAAGGAAGAGCTGGCAGGGAGGAGAAGGGGGGGAGACAGAGGGTTTAGGATTAGGATTGTGGGGGAGGGGAGGGGAGGAGAGGGGAGGGGAAAAGAAGAGAGGAGAGGGGAGGGGATGGGAGGAGAGGACTAATGAGTAATTAAAATTTGTGAAAGGTTAGTTGACCCTTCAGAAAGGCTATTTTCATGACAATATTAGGCAAGAATTTACCATATGGCTTCAAATTAGACCTTTTATTTTTTTTCTTTTAATCAATAATCTAGACAACTTACAAAGTTTTTTTTTTAAACCTAACTTTCATGAGTGTGGAGTTTGGCTGGCTAAGAAATCAGGAACCTTCCAATCAATCCCTGCACAGCTGGTCAGATGCAACATAAGATGAAAATTAGAAAAGCTGCCACTTAGATACCCTCTCAAAGTTAAGAATAAGCACCTGGTAAGCATGCACAGATACTAAAGAGGTTGTGGAGTTTAGTGAGAAGAGCTACTGGGTTCTCTTACTCTTTTTTTGGGGTTTTTTTTTTTGGTCATAGCGATAACATATGGATGCCAGGAGACTGTCAAGTGGGGCAGTGAAAACTGAAGGAAAATTAAAAACAGAAGGGGAATAAACTTTAGAAGAATTAAAAACTGCCAACACAGCCTGATGTCTAAAGTTGATAATGGAGTTGTATTTCCTCTAGTCCCCTGAATTCTTTATCATTACATTTCCCTGTAAATTATTAGGGTTCCATTTGGCATGTGAGAACTTCTATATCATGTATCCTAGTGAATTACAAAGGGATCTACAAGCAGAAAAATATATTGCCTCTTTTTAGGATTTAATATGTTGACTGCCCTCTAAAAATGCAGTCTCTATTGACACAAATTTAATGCATAACATCATCTGTTTGACATATAATTGACTTAATTTAATAATGCATGACAATATTTGATTTGGGATTGTGGTTCATCCAAAGACATTGAAAAGGTGAACACACTTATGCAGCAAATAAGAGCACTATTTTTTATTAAAAAAAAATGCTTATCACTAGTTTTTGTGTTTAAAGAGATCACTGCCCTATAAAAAACCCTCTTTTTCATATGTTTTTACTTCCCCCCACCCCACAGCTCATGATTACTAGCAGCAAAAGTATTAGATAAAAAAAGCTAAACCAGCTTTTTTTCCCCTAATTCTGATTTGCATATCTTCCTTATTTTGCTGTATTTTGAGCACAGATCACCTCACATCTTCTCCTGAAAAGCCTTGATTTTTTGAAAAATTGCCATCACTTTGCAGGGGGAAAACAAGAGAAAAAATGTCCACCTGATGAAAACAATGTCAAAATGAACAAAGACTGGTTGTTCTTTATGAAATTGTTTTAAATTTTTCTCGACACTGTTTATCTAAATATACGGACAGGACCACACTCCTTTAAAAGAATATAATTTTATATTAATAACTCTGTTCTTTGAAAATGTATTCCTTGATTTTTCTCTAATGCATCGATGCCACCTTTCAAAACATTGTTTCAACATGGGAAAATGTAGAATCCTGGTAAAGAAATGAGAGAATAAAGGTATTAGCCTAATTCTACTGAAGTTTATGAGTCTGTCATTTATCTTGGTTGATTCTAGACTCCAGAGCTTCAAAAAAGACAAAGGTACATAAAGCAGGACTAATCAGAGATGTAATCACTGAATTGAAAAACTACCATTTCTAAAACCTCTGTTCAACAACAACCTCGATCTGGAAGAAACAAAGTTGCTCCTGGATGTATGCCTTATGGTGGGTTGACCCTGGCTGGATGCCCACTAAAGCCGCTCTATTACTCTACTTAGAAAGTAGACAGTGGAGAGAAAATATAAAGAAAGGTCCATGAGTTGAGATAAGGTCAGGGAGAGATCACTCACTGAATACCATCATGGGCAAAACAGACTTGACTTGAGGATATTGAATTTATTACCAACTAAAATCAGAGCAGGATAATGAGAAGTAAAACAAATCTTAAAAACACCTTCCCCCACCTCTTCCTTCTTCCCGAGTTCTACCTCCTCCCCACAAGTGGCACAGGGAGACAGAGAATGGAGGTTACAGTCAGTTCATCACAGGTTGTTCTTGTCACTGCTCAGAGAGAGGAGTTCTTCCCCTGCTCCAGTGTGGGGTCCCTCCCATGAGAGATAGTTTTCCACAAAATTCTCCAGCATGAGTCCTTCTCATGGGCTACAGTTCTTCATGAACTTCTCCACTGTGGCTCCCTTTCCATGGGAAAAGATTTTTTTTTTGAATGTTTTACAGTACAGAAAACAATTTTAGAAAGTAATACAAAGACTGGAAAAACACACATTAGAAGAAAATTAGAATAAAAATTAAACTGAAGTATTTACATGTGAAATGTAACAATTTTTACCAAATAGTCAAAAATTTATCAAACAAACAAACAAACTCAAGAAAGTTATTTGAAAAGAAAAGAAAAAGGAAGGATATTTTGTTAAGTGATTTTTTTTTGGACAGGAAGAAAAAATTATTTCTGCAGAATTTCAGTAGATCAATGTAAATTTTAATTATTACCTACATTTACCAAAACAGGTGTAGGAAGAAGGAGTAGAATAGCAAATGTGAATAAAATATGAGAAAAACTAGGATTTTTCAATAGCTGTAGAATAAGTTATCCCTCATAGATTTATGTTATGGATTGGCAAATATGTATCAGTAGCTGCCGTGAATTCTGTCTTGCTTTTACTGTCAACAAAGACCATTTGATTAACAGTCCTTTGGCTTTCTTTTTGAGTTCTGTCTCATCTAGGTTTATCTTCTGATGTTGCACAGCACAATTTCTCCTAAGGCAGAATGAAAATAGGCAGATAGAAAAAACACGGGTGGGGAGAGCATATAGGTAGAAGGGAAATCAGAAGAATAGGGAAAGCAGAATAACGTCCTATTTTTCTAAATCATCCAATATTCCTGAACTGGTCATTCTCCCTCTCCCATATATGCTAGTTTAGATGTAATTAATGAATTTCACTAACAAGATTAGAATTTGGTAAGTTACATGTCTACTAAGTTATCTTTTATACACTAGCTCTATTGCCTCAAAATGTTGAGCCAATTTTAAAGTCTCCTGCTAAGGAGATAAGCTTGTGAGTGGCTATAGATTGCTTAACATCAGTGCAAATTCGAGCAGATGCCTCACTGTGTTCAGAGAAAGCACTGGAAGAAAACGGGATAATGGCACATCATCTCTTTCTTTATTCTGTTCGTTGAATAACCTGTTGTTGAAATATCAGTTTTGGTCCATTGATTTCGGATTGGATCCTCCACGTGTTTACAACTCATCATTTAATGTCATGAGATTATCTTAGCATTCTTTCCTTTTACACTAATTTAGTCCATTTTTCATCCTTTTTATAGCAACTTTCATTGCTACTGTCTATTGTTATACCTCATGGACTATGAAACACTTTCCAATAGCTGGAAAAGGACTGCAGAAGTTTATTTCCCCAAACTGTAACATGTGGCTCTGAGGTGACCTTTAAACACAATGTTTTCTTCTCCAGTGGAGTCAAAGAAGTAACTTCTGGAGTCACTTTCCATTTATATTGATTTAGCTAAGTGAGGAATTAAGCCAAGAAAATCCAGCTGCTGGAAAGGAAGCAGGTTTAAAACTGGAATTCACCTTTGCAAATAGCATTCTATTCTGTTCAAGCTGGTACAAGTTCTGCATTGATAAGCTCCAGAGAACAGGTCCTTTAGAACATATTACTTCAAGAGTTAATGTGCCTCTCAGCCTTTTTATTTATTTGGTTTTCTTTTTTCTTTCTTTTTTTTTTAATATTTTTCTTTCTCATCTTATTTCAAAAAAATTTATTCAAAATACCTTTTCAATTAACCCCTCAACATGAAAGTATACAGTTTTGCAATGCATGACTAGATGCCTACTCTGCTTTTTTGGTTGAGAGGAGAGGGTGAAAATTCTTTTGATCTTTTAGGTCAGCATGATGATGATCAGGAACTCATGTATACTGATAAAATATTCTTCAGTCTACTTGGCACTATTATTTTCCTTTATTCTTACAGCTATGGAATCTAGAATTAAACAGACTATCTAATGTCTGGTGTTATCATTTAGGTCCATGATAAGCATATCCTCATGTAAAAATAAATATTTCACAGAACACAGAATTAAAGAATTGCAACAGACTTTTGAATACTGTTGACAACATTAGATAATGTCACCTGGGGTTTTGCCCTTGAGGACAGAGTAACCTCCGTGAGTAACCTTTTCAGAACTACACAGCACTCTCAGGTTTTTTTGCTTGGTTTTTTTTGTTTGTTTTTGTTTTGTTTTGTTTTGTTTTGTTGTTTTGTTTTGGTTTTGTTTTGTTTTGTTGCTGTTTTTTTTAGTAACTAATTTCTACTTTCAAAGCTGTAATGCTCCTTGCTATACCATCTAAAGTTACCTCTAAAGTTGCTTCTTCTCTCTTTATAACTGCACTTCAGGCACCTGTTGGCCATTACTAGACCTTCCCATACTGTCTTCCTTACTGAAAACTGACAATCTAGAATTTGAACGTTACTCCTAGAGTAGTACCTATTCTATATGGAGTTTTTATGATCCTCAGCCAAAGACTGGCTACATGCAGGACTTGTATTAAAGAAAAATAAGAACAAGTAAAGCTCGCTGTATATGACTTGAGGTGAAAAGTACATTGGGAAAGCAAATTTGCAACTTTTTCATTATTATTTTGTCCCCACTGTGCCACTTAAAGTGCATTAGCAATGGCAAGCAGTTCAGTATAAGACTAAGACTCAGTGGTGACCTGCAGAAGCTGCCTTTTTTCATGCAATTTCTCTTCTAGCTCTTAGTGTTAAATCAGCTTATAAATTCTTTGATAGCTTAATTTTCAACAAATGACAGTAAAAACAAGTGACAAGAGGTTGCTTAATATCAATTCAGATCTTGCTAATAACTCACTGAAATGCCTGGATGTTAACTAAAAACTAGTTTGTGAGGAAAAAACAGCTGCATGAGAGTAATCATTAACTTTCTGATTCTGTATTTTGGTGCTGACCACTAGCTTGATATACCTGCAGTAGACTAGAAGGAGAATAAAATCTCATAGTGGAATTTACGCATCATCCTTATAGTATTGTACATGGGAAAAAATAGATCAAAGCCTATAACACTGAATTTTAAATAATCAAATCAACAGACATTCAAATTCTTTTTAACTGCTTGTTTAGTTTAATTTATTACAACTCGTCTGTTATGGTGCTTTGAGATGTAAGATGACAAAAATGCCACTAATGTAAACACTAAATAGATGAGAAGTGAGATTGAAAATTAAATTAAACATTTTAGAAGATAAAAATACAAGTTCATGAAATGAAACAAGTATGTGCTGAACCTGAACTAGGTAGAGTCTTGAAGTACAAATCCAAGTAACACCAAAAACTCAATGTGATATCTGGACTCAGGTTTCAACTGCAGAAAAGCAAAAACTCTTCATCTTGGAAGAACACAAAACATTTCAGAAAAGAAGTCCAAACCTAGTGGTAACAGTTAATAAATGATGTATCTGCCTGTACCTATGCTATTTTCATCTATATCTATATAAAACATATGAAATAATTAAACATAATCTTCAAGAGAAGCAAGCATGTAACTCCTCTAAAGATAGATCTTCCACATGAGAATTTTTAACATTCTGAGTGATTTGTTCAAAGTAAAATAGCTGTAGAAAATGTGACCATTCCACTCATTCCTTCTTATTAATGAAGTCTAACTGCTAGGAAAAATTATTTCAAATGTGTGTCTTTACTAAGAAATACACTTTTGGGTTATTCTTGCAGAGAAAAAAAAAAATTATATGTGTCTGTGTAGTGATGTTTTGAACCCAAATTTACTAAAATACTATATAATAGGTATCCTAGATAAGACAAAAAACCTATTTAGCCCAGTGCTTGTCTCTGACACTGATTCACAGTAGCTTTCAAGGAAAAGCTTATTTAAAACAAAGCAAACACACTTTCCATCTGTACCTTCCTGATTTCTGGGAGTCAATGTTACAAGAATATTCTGTACTTGAGGCTACAATAATAAGCTCACAGTAGGACTTTCTTCCAGGCCTTGTCTTACCGCTGCATTTTTTGCTTATGCCTTCTACATATTGCCATGAAAAAAGAAAAGCAGCTTCTTCATTCCACTGATGATTTTCTAGATGTCAGTTATATTTTCTTTTTTTAACCTCTCCTTGGTAGCTCTCTTGCATTTCTGACTGTCCTTACAGCCCATTTTGTGTCCCACTCTACCCCTGCACCAGAAAAAGAGCATGCAGCATTTACCCTGTAACCATTCCAGAGATTTATACAATGGCAGAGTCACATCTTTCATCTTGTTCTTTATTGTCTTTCTGATAATTTCAACATTCTATTTGTACTTTAAATTGCTATTCAGCACGAGGTTGACATTTAGAAAACTGTACACAATTTCCTTGTGGAATACTGAAAGCTAATTTAGAGCCAATCACTTTGTGTGTATAATTAGGATGCATTTGGTATTTTTCCTCCTTGAAAATTATTTTGTATTTATCAACAATAAATTTCATTTGCCATTTTATTGTCATGAGAGTCATCTGTAGTATTTTGCAGTCAATTTTAGTTTTAACTATGTGAATAACTTTTTATTGCTAATAAAGCTTGACATCTCATTATTAATTCTTTTTCCCAATAATTTATGAATATGTTTAACATCAGAAAACCCTGATAATAGAATACTAATTCTATTTGCCATTATAGTTTTCACTAATGAGCAGCAATAGCCAAGTCAGGCCCATCCTTTCTCTCTAAAATTAGGGTTCTTTTTTTCCACAGTGTGCACCATATTATATTTGTCAGCACTGAATTTCTCTTGCTTTTATACCATCCAGTCACACGGTATTGTACTGTCCTTTGCCATTCTTCAGTCAACTTTCAGCTTTGCTGCTGTTAATAACTCAGTATTCATTAGGGAGCTCTGTCCTTTGCTATTGACCCTCTCTCCAGGTCAGTTACAAACTTGTCAAACAACACAGGCTGTGACATGGATCGTTGTGGCGCTCCAGGGTTTGACCTCAGTGAAAAAGCACTGTTTTACCACCACTTCGTTTCCGGTGTTTACTCAGTTATTTACCCATAGGAAGACCTTCCCCCTTATCTCATGGCAGATGGTTTTCTGTCCTATCCTTCTGATGAAGGATATTGTTGAAAGCCTTTGGAAAGTATATAAAGAAGATCTCCCTGTTCCACAGTTGTTGCCTTCGGGACACTGAAACTTTAGCTGCTGCTTTTAATAACCACTCCAGATTTGATGCAGTTTTCTTTTTCAAAATTAAATATTACTGTGAAATATTCTGAAGGGACATTTTAATCTTTCAAGAATATTAAAATTTATGTAATTTTCTATTACAAACAGGCGCCTCTGAATCCAGTTGCATGTACAGCTCAGAACTAAATTAAGAGATGTTTTTTATCTTGTGAACTTTTTAATTAAAAATGCCAATAAGCATGTATGTATGTTGTCTAATCACTTATTTCCTACATTGTTCCTTACCAGGATATTATCCAGTTTACGTGGCGATAACTGGAATCTCTCTTTTATCGCTGTACTTTTACTTTTAGCTGTTAGATTTTATATGAATGCTTCCTGTGCAACCTTCTTGACTGACTAGTTGATAGTGTAGTACTATTAATACTCTGCCTAGTCAAACTTTCACTTTAATTATGGGAATACCTTGTTGCTTGAACTTAACAGTTCAAGTATTTACCCTACTTCACCTCTTTAGCATGTAATGTCATGCTTCCAAATAATACTTTGTCCTTTTTTTCTGTATCATTTGTGTCCTGCTATCACAGTATTTTGCTGACTCCTGTCCTATTTCTGAGATATCTGTTGTGTCATATCTCTCGTATAATCATAAGTATTTCTATTTAATTGTTTTTTATTCAAAGTTTCATAGAAGTATGTGAACAGTTGACCTCCATCCCTATGTTTCCCTTGCAATTCTCTGCTGAAATGGAACTTTTAGTGTTTTTAAATAGTTAGACTGCTTTTAAATAATTCTTACCTGAATTTAAGAAGGTCTGTTCTATATTTTCTTCTTGAAGAAATTTTCATACTTTAATGAAAAAGAAAACTAGTTCATTGGGAGTTTTTGTAAGTTGGGCAGACCCTGATGATGTTCAGTCATCCGATGGTGCTAAAACTTTCAATGTTAAGTAACAGCAACCTTCCCTTTGGTAATGTCTGCTTGTTGTAAACATTGACATTCTATTGGGTTTGCATAGCAAGGTTTTGGTAGCAGGATGACTACAGGGAAGGCTTCTGTGAGAAGCTCATAGAAGCTTCTCTCATGTCTGAAAAAGCCAGCACCAGACAGCCCCAAGATGGATCCACTGCAGGCCAAGTCCTAGCCCATCAGCAATGGTGGTAGTGCCTCTGAGATAAAAGATATAAGAAGGGGAAAAAAATAAAAAAAAATACCTGCACAGAACAATACCAGTGGAGAGAGAGAAATGAGAATATGTGAGAGCAACAGCTCTGTGGACACCAAGGTCAGTGAAGAAGGAACAGGAGGAGACGCTCTAAGCTCCAGGGTAAAGGTTCCCCTGCAGCCTGTGGTGAAGACCATAGTGAGGCAGGCTATCCACCTGAAGCCAAAGAAGGTCCATGGTGGAGCAGATATCCACCTGCAGTTTGTGGAGGACTCCACATCAGATCAGGTGAATGCCCAAAGGAGGCTGTGAGCCCATAGGAAACCTTTACTGGAGGAGACTCCTGGAAGGGATATATACGTGTCCTGTGGAGAGAGAAACCCACACTGGAGCAGATTTGCTGGTAGGGCTTGTGAACCCACAGGAGATCCACACTGGAGCAGCCTATTCCTGAAGGACTGCATGCAAGGGAGGGACACACACTGGAGCAGTTTGTGAAGAACTGCAGCCCATGGAAAAGATTTAGGCTGGAGAAGTTCGTGGAGGACTGTCTCCCATAGGAGGCACTCCACACTGAAGCAGGGGAAGAGTGTAGCAGTCCTTCCCCTGAGGAGGAAGAAGTGGTGAGGTTAAGCCCAGGAATGGAGGGGGGGATGGTTTAAATTGTTTACATCTCATTACCCTAATCTGATTTGATTGGTAATAAATTAAATGAATTCCTCCAAGTTGAGTCTGTTTTGCCTGTGATGGTAACTGCTCTCTCTGCCGTTATAAGCCCCAACCCGTGAGCCTTTTGTTATATTTTCTCTCCCTTGAGGTGATAGAGTGGCTCTGGTAGGCATCTGGCATCCAGCCAGGATCAAGCCACCACAAAAACAAATCCATAATATTATATAATGACAAAAGTACATATGAAGGACAAATACATTAAAAAAAAACCCCAAAGCATATTTTATTCCGTCTTGATGGGAAATTTCCTTCTGTTTCTCTTGCCTCATTCCTATCATATAATACAAAGAAGGCAGAGAACTTTCCCTTTTTGAAAATAAATTTAGAGGATTCATAAAAACCCAAACTCAAAAATAGGAATATTATTTTTGACAATTTTTGTAAAGGAATAAAGGTGGTAAAAATAGTTTTTAATTCTTTTATGTCAAATCTTTTTACTTTATATTTCAAGTAACTTTAAACTAAATGTTATATTCACCAGAAGAACCTATACTATGCCACAGAATAGGTTTAATAGACTTTGCAACAATAGATAAATTGTCTTCAATGTGAGTTGTGAACATTTGTAAGCCAGTTTTACTTCTAAAATGTGAAAAGATGTATTACTGTTAGTGTATTGACACAATTCTACTGTGTCTATTTGAGGACTTAGTTAACTATTTTCTTTCAAAAACTATTTAAATCAAGTGACTGTAGGAATTACTCCATTACTTGCTATATGACATTCCTGGTTTAAAGGCTGAGATAAGAGTATATGTTAAAATTAGAATATTTTAGTTATTTGATCTACAAAGATTAGTGTAATTTAGTTTTTCACGTAATTCCTATTTTTAATTAACTTTTTACTATTACACCAAAAGCAAAAGAAAACAAAAATACATCTGCTAAAACTAGGAAGGATAGACAAAAAACAATACTTAATTTTAATTTACTCATATTAATGTCTGCCATTATTGGTTATGTTTTCTGTTGTCTTCCTAACTGCCTATTACTCTAAAGCACCCCCAGGTCTACAGCTGAAACTAACATGTAGGTGAGGCCTCTGACATCACTGTCAAACACTTTTTATCTGAGCTGAGGCTGAGCTGAGCTGTTGGCCAACACAAGTTGCCTTAGCCTAGGGCACATGCTTACTTAGCAGGACTGTTGCTGTTAGTAGGAGCAGTGTGTTTGGTGGGATTTCATTACACAGTTGCAATCAACTGATGCATCAATTAAAATTTCTAAGGTTTTCTTTTTTTTTTTTTTAGGACTTTTTCCCCACGTAATTTTTTGTGGTAAATACAATTTTTTCTCTGAGGAGCTACATAAGGGAAAGAAGCCAAAAATATTAGCTTTGCCTGGTAAATGTCTGGAGATTTGTGTGGGTTTTTTCTATACATGAATTCCACAGGTTGTATCTGTCACCTCACATGAGATTTTGTACAACTTTTTCAGAACTTCATCCTTCAAAGTGTGCTGTAGTTAGCACCCTTGGCATGTGTGGAAAACACTACATTTTTATCCTTATGAACACAATTAAAGTTATAGTCTAGCACAAGTCTTACAATTACAGTCTGTCAAGTGCAGTTGACAAGGATGTTATGTAGTTTCAGATTAATATAAAAGGCAAAGGATTAAGAAACTGGTGTTATGCCTTATAAACAAACGACAGCTATCCAATGAGAAACAAAATGTTTTATATATAGGATATGTGGCAACATTAAAATAAGTATATTTGAACACACTACCTGCAAAACATTAGTAGTAATTCTTCTAGTAAACAAAAAGTTGATGTATTTTTCAGTAACCCGATACTTAGAGCTACTCACCCAGGATCTGGAGATCTAGGGTGTAGTTTCTCCCTCTGTCTCACATGATAGGCAATCCATCTCATTTCCTAGGAGAAGCATACAGTCGGCCTGCTATGGGATGTTTTATGGTCATTTTCTTTCACTCTCTTATATCCCTGTGCATTAAGAAACACAAACAAGAACATGGTCAGCTACTTTGGACCTACAGCTACCTTCTTGACTCGAAAGCCAGAAAAGAGCATATCTTAACTTAGCTCTTGCTATCCCAAGTGAGAGCTTTAAACACAGGAATATCATAATTTGCTATCGTCTCCTTAGCATCTCATGTAAACATAGATTTTCTTTATGTAATTTTTTTCAAGTACAGAATTGCCCTACATCTTAATGTTTATGATAGTCATTTTGAGGGTGATTCCAATGCATGCTCCAATATTAGATTAATTTATATAGAAAGAATTCTAAGCAAAAAAAACGTACCAAAAAAGACCCCCACCTCTTTTGCTTGTTTATGCTAATGGATAGTTGTTCATGCATCCTGCTGCAGAACAACTCTTCCAGGAAGAATGGTTTTCAGATATGGGTTCCTGTTTTCTATATCATTGTGAAGTTTTAGTGACTGGGCTGCTAGATAGACAGTCAGGACAGTCAGTTGTGTAAGTCTGAACTTTATTTCTTCAGCCTTACTTCTAAGAGTCTGAAACGGAAATGGTTCTACAGAGTGATGCATGCAGTAGAAACATATTCTTTTTTCGTTTCAGATGGACCCTCTTGATGAAAAGGGGTCAAATCAGAAAAGGTTCTGATTTCCTCAATGGTGAATGTTGAATGATAAAATATTCATCCAGTTCCAGTAAGGAAACACAAAGTATGCATAATTCCTTTGCTCTGCTGACCTCCTTTTCCATGGGCTGTGAAGCATAGACCTATATAAGCACTTTATCAGGGATTCCCTGGGCTGGGCTAATCTGGACCAAGTTGGGCTGCCCTATAATAGTTTTTTGAGTCCTCACAGAGGAAAGCCTCTGCAGCCTTGGGCTGCATTATCACTTCCTTGTCAGTTTGATGGGCCTGATGGAAGGATGACCTGAATTTTCTTTTCTTCGCCTCTAGGCACCCCATCTCTGACTTGTCTTTCATATTTATCGAAAGATATCAGTAGTCCTGGGGGAAAAGGAGAATATGTCATAGAGGCAAGTCTCCATCTCATCCAGAGAAGACAGAAAAAATTCATCATTCTCTTTAAGCATCAATCTCCATGGCATGAGGTTGCACATACTCAACAATTTCTGGAGTGACTCCCTTCTGTTAGCATGAATTGCTGGTATTTACACCAGTAGATCGATCAGTAAAAATCGAAAGTGAATTACCTAATAAATGCTAGTTGAAAGACAGATGTATTTGAAATTTCAACTCAAGTTTTGGTTTTTTAAAAATCTTTGGAAAATTCCGAAGTAAACTTAAGATCTGCAAAAGTCTTTCTGCATGCAGAGACGATAAACACATAAACTTGAAAAGTAAGTACAGTAAGACAAAAATGTTTCCTAGAATAGCCATGGAAAATAAAAAACTAGGACATTTTCTTAACTGAGGTCCATTTCTTCTCTACAACTGTTTATTTATAAAAATAATTATATCCTCAGTCAAAGGATTTCAAAAGTAACACTCAGTTTTGTGGACTATGAAGAGACACTGCCGAAAAGTTCTAGACAGAGGAACTTTGAATGCTGGCAAAACAGTACTTGTGAGATTTATGGATTACAAAGAGAGCATGTAAATGCATAATCATACTTACTGTTTCTCTATTCTACCCACCCAAAGCCACTAAGGATGTAATCTCATTAGGTTTAAATTGACTACATATTGCTTTGGCAATATTTGTAAAACTCTATGGTTTGGTGATTAAGAGAATGAAAGAAATGGGTTAATAAACTCTCTAGTTTCAATTGAATATAATTTTAATTATAAGACCATAGTCATGCTTTTAGGAAAATATATCTTTGAATACCCACACAAGGTAATACAGCACTGAGTATTTGACTTCGTGTCTAATACAACTGCACACATATGATTCTGTAATTCATTTGTCCTGTTTAGCAAAATAGTTACTATGTAACCCTCTAACGGTGAGGAAGAAATAGATGATGAACACCACAGTGAGGGCTTAATGGGATAACAGAAAGAAAATAGATATTAAACAAAATAAAAGGAAATGTTTTGTATCTTTTCTTAGTATTTAGAAGTAATTATGGAACGACGGAAAAATTCCTTAGCAGATGGCAAGTCTTCTTAATCAAGTAAATTAACAGATCATGCATTAAAAAAATAAAGCGGTGGGTTATTTGACACACACTGTAATTACATTGGACATATTGCTTTCAATAAACATTAAAGGACAAATTAACATTACAGTTGTGCCAACTATGCTTCTAAATCTGCTTTTCAAGCTTACAATTAAAATCCTAAATTATTACTGCAGCAAATTAACATTTTTAATAGGATTCAAACACTGGGATCATCAGCATTTGCTTTTATTTGCCCCCCAAAAAAGACTTCTAAAAAGTACAAATCTAAACAATATAAATGTAAATGCTAAAAGACTAGATGGTATATTATTGTATCCTTTAACACACATATTCTGTGTGTTAAAAGAACTGCATCTTTTTAAATGTACTATGACACTGTCATGAAGTGTTCTTTATATTAAACTATAAAATTGTACATAATAAAGATGCAATTTATTTTTTAGTCTTCGTACTTCAAAAGATTTCCTACTGCAAAGCTTAAGTTGATCCCATGTCTTTATTTTTATGAGAATCAGATCTGAAAACTGAACACAAAGATAATCTCTCTGTTGAATTCCAAGAGAAGTGAATCAGATTAAGTTTGCTTTTTATTTCCAAACCTTATGTCTTTTTCCTTCAATCTGGGCACCTTCCCATCACTTCCTGTGATTATTTCTGTCTTACTCTGGTCTTTACCTATATGTCTGAAACTTGAATCTGTTTTGGGTTTGTTTTTTATTTCTCTAGAAAATGAAGAGCCTAAAGAAACAGAAACTGTAGTGAAAGAACTTGTACTGAAAGAATCAGAGATTTTCCAGAAGACATGATTTCCAACACTTTGATGTCTGATAGTTTTCTTCTCCATCTCAGCAATTTTGTCTATTTAAACCAGGATTTAAGGACATTATAACCCTGTTAATAAAACTAAACCCAGTTTTGGATTTGTCTAAATAAAACTTCCTGTGCTTAGTTCCAGCATTAACTTCCTCTTCTCTTCCTGTTTTTCCTTAAAAACAGTAAATTGAAAGTAGGATATGAATACTTTACTGTCTATTTGTACTTGCTCAATCTACCCCATTCATTTCAAGTTCCAGTTTATTTCCTGTGAAGCATTCAAACACAAAATCATAATAAAATTCATTTTCCAGAAACTATCCTATTAACATCCCTACACATACCCAGCATTTCCTAAAATAAGCTGATATTTTATATGGAAGTTGTGATGGCTTGAAAGGGATCTCATGGAAAAGATTAGACTGCTTTCATGTTATGAGACACTTCCACTTACAGAAATGTGCATAATGATATGTTATAGATATTTTTGGAAGCACGAAGACAACTAGTGCAAATCTCACTTAAAAAATAAATAATCATAGTATTATTTTTATTTCAGTTACCAGGGTTAATTCACCTCCCCCGCCACCCCTATATCCTAAAAAGAAGAAAAAAAAAAAGAATTCATATAATTTAAGTCATGTGAGCAAGGCAATGATAAAAGAGGGTCACTTTTGATTTCTGTCCTTACAGGAACGCTCTGATTGCGTGGTTAAACCAGAGTGAGATTTTACAATATTCAAATACTTTTGAGTAATGCTTGATGTCAAAAGCTGCCTAAAATAAATTTTCAATGCTTTGAAAAATCTCTTTCAAATTTCTGATTATGTACTAAACTTAAACAGATATATTTTTATTCTAAGAAGGTTTTATATATATATATATATATATATATATACTTGAATCATTGAAGAATTAGGGCCTTATTCTCTTCTTTCTTAATAAACATGTAGTCTAATAAGAGTAATCCAAAATAGAGCATTTTACCACTGTAATCAAAGCTATCAACCATTTTTCATTGTGAGGACCACTGTCCTGTCTTGTTTACAATGAGTTGGGATAAATTTTTAATCTCTCCCCAGCTTTTTTAGAAATACTTTTTTCATCTTCACTAGAAACATTTGTTTAACTTCAGCCTTAAAGAACATATTTGCGTTTCCATAGCTCAAAATGTTGTAGTACCATATTTCAAATCATATACTTCTGCTATACTTAACTAGTTATTATCTTCTATTGCAGTAATTATATCCCATATAAAGCAAGTACTACACAGCTTTAATGATGTATAACCCATCTCACTTTAGCATGCCATTATAGGAATTTTTTATGGCATTCTTAACGACATACTGTAGCCGATTATCATACTTAATTTACAATAATAAATTTATTTAATGAATATTAATGTCATCTCTTTAAATACTCTATAGTAGACCTTTGTTTTTAATATAGTCATTCAACCATTTCAGTCTTAGAAACTATGACACCACTTTTTTTTTTTCTAAACCTTATCATGCTCCACATTATGGAGTTATGCAGGACTGGTGTAGTCTATATAATTTCTTGTGAAAATATCTCACAGCAACCAAGGATTATAAATAAACTGCTTAAATCTTTTCTACTTAAAATCAAAATAACATATTCCAGGAGTGAAAACCTAGTCCCACTGAAGACGATTTATTCAATAAATTTGAGCAAGAAGTAGGTCTTACTCAATTAGATATTCATTCTCGTTCAATAAATTGGTGTATCATTGATTCCTTCCTTCCTTCTACATCTGTCTTTCCTTTCCTTCCTTATAGTAAGACAATTAATATATATAACTAATAATTAATACAAAATATAACATTAATAGTAAATATTTTATACACAAATATACAAGTCAAACATCTAAATCATGCAAGATATAAGCATATGTGGAATGTTTCTATATTTAGAATGTCTTTTGTTTTCATATCCTTTGAATAACAGGGACATATACACACTAACGGAGATGCACAATTTTCATTTCTTACTACTTTGCATGTTGTCACTGCAGGAGAATGATGAGGCATACTACTGTTTTCCAATCATAAAGAACATGTTTATAACACAATGTCATAAATATACATCTTCTTTAATGAAATTTTTATACAAAGAATTTAATTGAATAATTGTGGGGTTTTTTTAATAAATTCATTATGTCTAAATAAAAACATTAATGCTTTCATCGAGTTCCCTATGCAAAGATGTGTGGTCATTTAATATAATGGGTATTTTCAAGTTTACAAAGAAATTAAAGGCAATACTCATGAACATGTTACCTACAATAACTAGTTTCTAACAGATAGTTTGGTGCAAAAATTGTGGAAGAGGTTTATCAGAAGACCAAATGTGTTAGACACTTACTCTATTCATATGTTAAATATTATCTACAGGAGTTTGTTTAAGGTTCAGTATTTAAAAGTTTTTTAACTTTATTTAAAAGTATTTAAGGTTCAGTATATTAAAAGTATATGTAAAGTATATGTAAGTATATTAAGAGTATTCACAATTAAAAAAAATGAATAAATAAGAAGCTTCCAGTAATATTTAGTGAAGCTTTCAATTTGTCCTTAATTAATCTATTCTCTGAATTAATTTAGTAGGCAGACAAGTTTTCTGTTACATTTACTATACCCTGATCTCTCTTTGTGGTCCCACTAGAGTAGAAAAGACAGTTGATCTAAGAGAACAGAAAAATCACTGGCTCGGATTCAAGATTTTCCTTCTCCAGCATCTCTAATTTGATGTTCTATCTGTTACCAAGCCCTGAATTTTCATGAAACTTTAAGATTTAATTGGATTTGACAAGTTTATTGTTTTCCTGTAGTTTACCCTTTTGTCACACTGCACTGCAGATGGGTTCAATTTTCATGTGAGAACTGACAGGTATGCAAGCACTTAATACTAATTTCCATGGTCAAATAACTTTCTTAATGATGATTGTCCCATTTCCTGTCAAATATTAGATCTGCTTATTAACACCGAAACAAAAGGGTAAAAAAAAGGCATATATGTCCTCATGTCCTGAGATGTGACCTCCGTAGAGGTCAATTATTTCTCCTAAATCTTATTCTAGCCTTCCTTGGCCTTCTCTTTAACTTGGAAAAAAAGTAGCTTTATTCTGTAAACAGGTCTTTATGGAAATCAATTGCGCTGTGTTTTTTCTGCTGAGTTTGCAAAATGACGAAATATTGAGCAGAGAATTTTAAGCTGTGTATTTCATTTATTTCCATTATTTTGGTTTTGGGGTGTTTGTCTCCCCCTCTCCCCATTTTCCTCATAGTTAGTATTTGACATCTGGAATCTGAAAATAAGGCCTCTGTATATACACATCTTGCCTGAACTGATCTGTACACAAATGTTACACCCACCCCAGACTGTTGATTCCCTGATCACCACAATTAAATACCCGTTTTAGGCCTGTCATGGACAATTAAGAAGCTATTTTTCCATGAATCCAGACTGTGATATAAAAAAAGTTGACTTCAGTCTTGTAATATGGAGTTGCAGAAGGTTCAAGGCAAACAACAGCACTTGTCACACGTGGAAACATCTTTAGGACTCTTGATGAGATGCAGCCATGAAATGGTCTAAGATATCTTGCCAAAATAAAATCTTGAGTATTGCATGGAGTACTCAAATATACAGCCAAATTTTAACATAAGCCAGTTTGTCAAGGCTCATTCTGTTCTATTAAATGAAATAGACAATTAATTATTGCTTATTTGTGTTTTCTACACCTTATTTATTTATTTATTCATTCACTCACTCATAAATCAAAAAATTAACATAGGCTGGTTTGTTTTAGAACTCTAGCAACAAATAGTTTAAAAAAGGCACTTGCTTATTTTCACATTTGTCATTTAAGGTTATCTGTAGGAAAGAGGGCTGAGTGTCTATTCTAAGGCTTTATTTTGTTATGTCTCTTCCATGTTCAGTCACCATGTTTGGAATAAACAATGCAACTTAAAATACCATCCAGTAAACAATAAGGAAAATAAGCAGGAATATATTTAATACACCATGGCTCAGACTCCTGGTCATAATCTGATGAATTATGTACAGTTATGATAGTGATGTAAGAAATAATATGCCAAAAGATCTTTACTGTAAAAGGACTATTAATAGAATTGTGACTAATAACTAAAAAACCAGACATTTTGAGAAAATTTTTACTGTATTTATTTTTAATAAATACCAGATTTCCCGCTTTTGTGTTTTTGCTTTTATTTACTTTTTCCTTCCTTCAGAGTTCCAGCAGGAGATTTTGAGAAATAAGGTTTTCAATTCCTTTCTAAACAAAAAAATGAGAAGACTCTTTATTTGATTATTACTATCTTTTGTACACAATACAAATCTCTGTATCTATCAAATTTCTCTACAACTCAACATTTTTGTAACATTCTAGAAATAAAGGAACCAGTCCTGAATTTCACAGAATCACAGCATATGCTGAGTTGGAAGGGACTCACAAGGATTATCGAATTCAACCCTTAGGACTGACCAGGACCATCCCCAGGAGTCACACCATGTGCCCAAGAGTATCATCCAAATGCTTCTTGACCTCTCTCAGGCTTGGTGCTGTGACCACTTCCCTGGGGAGCCTATTCCAGTACCTAAACACCCTTTGGGAGAAGAACCTTTTTCTAATATCCAACCTAAACCTCCCCTGACACAAATTCAGGCCAGTTCTGTCACTAGTCACCAGAGAGAAGAGATCAGTGCCTGCCCCTCTTCTTCCCCTCACAAGGAAGTTGTAGACTGCAATGAGGTCTCCCCTCAGTCTCCTCCAGGCTGAACAGACCAAGTGCCCTCAGCCACTCCTCATACAGCTTCCGCTCAAGGCCCTTCACCATCTTCATTGCCCTTCTCTGAACACTCTCTAACAGCTTAATATCTTTTTTACATTGTGGTGCCCAAAACAGCACATAATCAAGGCGAGGCTGCACCAGTGCAGAGCAGAGCAGGACAATCCCCTCCCTTGATCAGCTGGCAATGCTTTGCCTGATGCCCCCCAGGACAGGGTTGGCCCTCCTGGCTGCCAGGGCACTGCTGACTCATGTTCAACTTGCTGTGGAGTGGGACTCTCAGGTCCCTCTCTATGACACTGCTTTCCAACATCTCATTCCCTAGTCTGTACGTACATCTGGGGTTGTCCCATCCCAGATGCAGAGTCCAGCACTTTCCCTTTCTGAAGTTCATATGGTTGGTGATTGCCTAGTCCTCTAATTTGCTGAGGTCACCCTGTAGAGCCTCCCTGCCTTTGAGGGAGTCAACAGCTCATCCCAGTTTTGGATCATCTGCAAACTTACTGTATCCTTTCCAGGCCTACATCCAAGTCATTTGTGTTGTACACATATTGTGAGTACAATATGACAACACAGCAAAATACTTCACACTGTCAGGAATTCCATCTTCAGATTTTTTTTCCTTAAATATCTTGCTTTCACAGGAAGAAAGTAAAATTATGGATGTTAATGTAACTGAATATAAGAGGCAAATAAGCACTTAGAACT
This sequence comes from Lepidothrix coronata, assembly GCF_001604755.1. NCBI lineage: Eukaryota > Metazoa > Chordata > Aves > Passeriformes > Pipridae > Lepidothrix > Lepidothrix coronata. The sequence continues at coordinate 2,075,154 of NW_016690237.1, read as the reverse complement.
GTTTAGCCAGGACATTTCCAAACAATTGCAGCTTGGGCTTCTGAAATTGTTTGCAGAACTTCTTTTTTGGATTTTTGTTTTTAAATAAATTGTGCACTTTTTTTTTCCTGAAGAAGACAAAAATATTTTTCATTACCTCTAGGCAAGAATATGAAAAGAATAAGTTTGCCTATAAAAGTTTTCACTAAGTTTTCCCTAAGAAATTTTAATCTTGATTTCCTTATATATATATGTTAAAGGATTTTGCCTATTCCTAAAATGTCTGTGAGACATGAAAATACTTTTAGGTGTCATTCCATCAAGACCTATGCATTTTCTTATATTTCCTATGGGAGTGTGAATGTGTGGTGTAAAATACAAACAGAGATACAGAGAAATCAAATTTCCTGCTAAATGCACTTTTATATATTCAGAAAGAAGTTGAATTTCTTCAGGCTTGCAAAGAATTGTCCTGCCAGATTTGAATATAACAGGACTATGTAATGCTTCACTGCTCCTGAGGTTGAAAAAGTTCCTCTTTTTTGAAAACCTAACCTCAAAAAAAGTCCTCAATTATTTTCTATATAAAAGTCATTAAAGGACCAAAGGCATCCTGTGTTGACAAGCATTAGCAACAAATATCAATGTAAAAAAGGAAAGTGACTTTAGAAATGCAGCTCTCCAGGACACCCTTTAGTTCAATTTTATTGAACAGGCTTTTCTATCAAGCTAGCATGATTTTATTTCCTGTATGTATCAGCAGATTTACAAAGGTAGAAATACGACAAAGGTAGAATAAATTTTCTGCAGAAAAAGGCCTGTGAACAAAACTTCTGTAACATTTTGTGTGCTAATTTTCTTGTTTCTCTGTTTTTATTTTAGGGTCATTCAATTTCAGAAAACTGAGTTGCAAGGCATTAAATTCACTAATTGACATATTTTTTAAAGATAAAAAATAAGTATAATGTAATACTATTTATGATGATTTAGTGTGCTGGTTTTGGATGATATAGAGTTGATTTTCTTCACAGTAGCTGGTATTGGGCTATGTTTTGGATTTGTGCTGGAAGCAGTGTCAATAACACAAGGATGTTTTAGATGAGTAGCACACAAGGCCTTTTCTGCTTTTCACACTGCCATGCTACTGAGCAGGCTGGGGGTGCACAAGGAGTTGGGAAAGGGGACAGCCAGGACAGTTGACTCCAACTGACCAGAGGGATATCCCATACCATCATCATGCTCATCATATAGAACTGGGGAAGAAGAAAGAAGGGGATGACATTGGGAGTGGTGGCATTTGTCTTCCCAAGTTGCTGTTACACGTGATGGAGACCGGCTTGCTGAACATCTGCCCACCTGTGGAAAGTGGTGAATGCATTCTTCGTTTTGCTTTGCTTGCATGCACAACTTTTACTTTACCTGTTAAACCGACTTTGTATCAATCCACCAATTCTCTCACTTTTACTCTTCCCCCACCACGGTGGGAGTGAGCAAGCAGCTGTGTGGGGCTTAGTTGCTGGTTGGGGTTAAACCATGACTCTTAGTGAGATTATTCTTTCAGTTCCACTGTGGTTTTGAGATAGGAAGCAATAAAAACATAGATATAATGCAATAATATGAACCCAAACTTCCATCTATCTAAGTAATTGACAAGCACTTGAAGTTTCTTCTTTAAAATCTGTCATGTCTTACACATTTTAAATACCATGTCTCTTTCTCACACTATCTACTTTCCAGGCTTGGGGTAGCCAAGTCTTTTTATAATCTTATTCATGTAAAACAAAATATTTATTTCCACTTTCAAAAACAGTGCCAGAATGGCTGTAACTCTTTTCCCCTATGGTACACTTGAAAATTCATGGCCTTTTACATAAAATCAAATAAGCTATTTCTACAGCATGGGATGGTTAGAAAGCTTTTCAGAAAAGGGTCGCAAATTAATAAACTTTGAGTTGTGTATTTTTTTTTTGCCTACAAATATTTTAAAGCAAAGATAAAGTTCAAGTCATTGCCCACAAAGTGTTAGCGGCATCCTACAGAAAACTGGAATTATGAGGTTATTCATAGATTGACATGGGGTTACTCTACTCTTATTTAAAAAAAAAGGAAAAAAAAACAACCACTGAACAGTTTCTTTTTCTCTTTAGGAATAATGATGTTTTTTATATATATGAATACTTGCAGTTAAGCTTTTAGATAATATGAAAGGTATACGATAGTCAGGTAAATTGATTCAGAGGTGTTTTTTTGGTCATACGCACTTTGCAAATAAAAGCATACCTTTCTTCATGCTAGATTGCTTTGTACTTTGCAAAACATCACTTCTATTTGTGCCTACTCTAGAAATTAAACTGTCTCTAGCAAGTCACAGATAATATAACGCAAGTCTAGCCATTATTACTATTTTTTAAAGTGTAAATCTACATACAGGCATCATAAATTAAGTAACACAAATGATTAAGTAAAATATTTGAAACTGCATAAAATCTGACCTTGTTCTTTTTAAAAAGAGAAAACAGGAAAATTTTTCCCTAGAAGCAGCAACAAAGAGAAAGAGTGAGTGATTATATGAGATACTGAAAGAGGTCATGCTGGAACTGACAAAAAAGAACTACCTGAATTTTCAATCCCAAGTAACTTGCATTTAACATTTGACAGTGGAATTCAGAAGCATCTAAGACATACTGAGCAGAGTCACAAATTAATTGGTTTTACGTTCTGTTCTACAGAGGGGGGCCAGTACCACTTCTGGATTTTCAGTTCTGTGCAGATCCCAGGCTGACCTCAGTAATACAGCTAGCAAGTAAAACAGTTTAATTAAAAATAAAAGTTCTAACTGCTTATAAGTGGCCAGAAATAACAACCAATATCATTAAGCCATGACTCATACACTGCAATTATCTTACATTGAAATGGATCATTTAAAATATAACTATTGCTCTTACTAAGCAATTTCTAAAAATCAACAATTAAAATGTCTATATTACATTTCTTTGATTATAACTGGCAAATATTTCTCCTTTTGTGCTTTGAAATTACAATATTATTTACTGATTACTCCAATTTTTTAATCTTCCCTCAGCACATATAAAAAGCTAACTAACACAGCACAGCTGTTTTCTGATTGTAATCTTAGTGCTTTCTCCCACAACTCTTTTTCATGCTTGACACACATAGAATTTCCCATTTTGAAGTTTTTAAAATCATAAAGTTCATGGATTCAAGGATAGCACATGAGTAAATTCATGCACCTTCATGAAGTTTTTTACCTGAGAAACATTTATCTTGATTAATACAGGCAGTTAATGACAGCCACTAAAAGAGGCAACTTCTCTCACTTTTTGGAAAGAAGCATTGATCATTAAAAAAAAAAAGGTAAACTTTATGTGGGCTGAATCATGTGGTTAAATGCCTCCCTTTCCTTCATTCTGTCTCTTTGCTAGGAAAAAAACGGCTGGATGGCCAGATTCAGAGTGGTGGTGAATGGAGTTACATTCAGCTGGCAGCCAGTCCCTTGTGGTGTTACACAGGGCTCAGTATTTAGGTCAGTCCATCAATACCTTTTTTGATGAGCTGTATGAGGTGATGAAATGCACACTCAATCAGTTTGCAGATGACACCAAGTTGGGTGGGAGTGTCAATCTGCTGGAGTGTGGGAAGGCTTTTCAAAGGGATCTGGACAGGCTGGATTGATGGACCAAGGCCAGTGGTGTGAAGTGAGGTGCTGGGTCCTGCATTTGGGTCACTACAACCCCATGCATTGCTACAGGCTTGGAGCAGAGTATCTGGAAAGCTGCCCAGTGGAAAATGACCTGGAGGTGCTGCTCAACAGCCACTGGCCATGCCCAGGTGTCCAAAGAGGCAAGTAGTTTCCTGGCCTGTATCAGAAATAGTGTAACTAGCAGGACCAGGGCAGCTATTGTCCCTCTGTACGTACTTGGCACTGGTGAGGCCACGCTTCAAATGTTATGCTCAGTTTTGGGCCCCTCAGTACAAGAAAGACATTGAGGTGCTGGCACGGGTCCAGAGAAGGGCAACAAAGCTGGTGAAGGGTCTGGAGCACAAGTTCTTTGAGGAGATGGAGAAAGGAGGGCTCAGTGGGACCTTGTTGCTCTCTACAACTGCCTGAAAGGAGGTTGTAGCCAGGTGGGTTCGGCCTCTTCTCCCAGGCCTTTAGTGATAAGACAAGAGGACATGGCCTCAAACTGCAGGGCAGTTCAGGATGGGCATCAGGAAGAATCTCACCACAGAAAGGATAATTAGACATTGGAACAGGCTGCTCAGGGAGGTGATGGAATCACCATCCCTGGAAGTCTTCAAGAAATGGGCATAACACTTAGTGCTGTGATTTAGTTGTCATGGTGGTGTTTGGTCGAAGTTTGGACACAACGATCTTGGAGATTATTTCCAACCTTGACAATTCTATGATTCTTAGGTGTTTCTGAAAACAATTATTGTAATGGATAGGAAGAACTGTTTTGAGAATTCCCTCAGTGCTTACTGTTCATCCAGGATCAGCCACTGTCAAGTACTGAAAGGTTCTCCGGTGAAATCTCAAGATACTCTCTTAATAATATTTATATCTATAGGCATTCTGGAGAGGGCTGAAGTATATTTATGTCTATTCCCTATGCAATTTTTGAGAAATTAAATAGTTTCTTTTCTTTTTCTGGATTACACTTGAAAATTATGCTAAAATTGTTACTAAAATGAATAAAAATAAGAAAAATCTTCTAAAAATTATATAGGTGTTTTTATCGATAATACTTATTATTAAATACTATTGGTTTATTGTCAATTAGTTGTTTTGTTTTGGGGTTGTTTTTTTGTTGTTGTTTATTTGTTTGTTTGTTGTCTTTTGTTGGGTTTTTTGGGGGTGAGGAGTGTGGTGGATTTTTTTTTCCTGTTAGTGTGCTGTCCAAGATGCAAGACAAAAAACCTAGTGGGTCAATTTATGATAGAAGAAAACATTATGTAGTTTTTTCCTCCATTTTTCATGTGCATTTTTTTTGCTTTCTACCCTTTCAGGTATTTGTGCAGTTCAGATAATGTTTAGGCATTATCAATGAAATCATAAAAACAGCTGCTACAAGCCAGCCAATATTAGTGATTAGTAATTGAAAAGTCCTATGATAAATAAAACCTTTCTCATATTGTTTTGAGTACTTTGAGTCTTAAAGTAAAAGCTCAACAGAAATAAAGCAGATGTATCCTGAAGAACCTGCTTGGTTTTTCCACAGTTAGTGATCACACCTAAGTCACTTAGGTACTAAAATAGTGTTTTGCATGTTAGGTTGAAAGAAAAATGCAGGCAATTCATCTAATTATGAGCGGTAGCCAAGAGAAATGGTTTTTGGAATTTTTTATACTCCATATTCTGCAACTCTATCTTATTCAGTACATAGGCTACTTCTGGTGAAGAGTTTGGCTTTGAAAATTTGAAATGAGAAAGGAAAATGCTGTCTGCATATGCCTTTGGGGTTGTGTTGCAAAAAGGCCCAAGGAATAACAGGCTATAGCTCAAGTTCAAAACCCAGAAGAGGAACAAATTATAGAAGTTGATTCTACTTTTGTGAAATCTTGTCTGTGATGGCCAGAACTTGGATTTTTCTTTCTACCTCTTTCTATCTTTCAACTGAATGGGCAGGTAGTATGGTTAGGAAGAGTGTTTCAGACCCAATTTGAAAAGCAGGAATCATTCAAAATTGCTTAAGCACGCTAATGACAAATTTAAAGTGTCTAGACCTATACATGAAGTTCAATGACTCTGAAATAATATTTTTAAAACAATAGTCAAGTGTAGGACATGATAAAAAAATACCATAAAACAGCTAAAAGCTTACATGAAAAGTTTGCACAGGATGAGCAGAGTAGTTCCAAGGAGAAAAATGGAGATTTTCATTTCCAATGTCTTGTCCTCAAACCAGTGTTTTGAGAAAAAAAGTGATAAATATCTGAGGGCCTAGAAGCAAAATTGAAGGAACTGAATGTTTTAATATCTTTGAGGAGTTGCAGTACCAAAATTTAAAACCATGGTTTCACACTGATATAGTTATTTAGCTCTAGTTACCTGGGGAGTGCTACCATTGAGTGAGAACATGTATAACACATCTGCAAGAATCCTAGTATCTGCCAGAATCCTAGTATCTGAAAACCAGGAAAGAATTTATTTTCTTAAACATCTTCCACACCAATTATCTAATGGTAACACAAAATTCTCCAGAGATATTAAGAATTAGACTGGGAAAGGAAAAAGCACTTTCTTCTAACATATATTCTTTCTCCACAAATCATAGCCTCAAACCACTCAGCTCAAAAATCAGCAAAAAACAATTCTTGGGAGACTTGCCTAATAAAATATTGAGTCTAAGCCCCTCCCCCTCATTAAGGTCTCTAGTTTCTATATTGTACATTCATGCATGCCTGACTTTAATATCCCATAATTCAGAAAAGTACACAGGAGACAGGGTATTGATATAATAGGGAGCTCCACATCTCCATGCATCTTGACCTGCTGAACTAAAGCTGACAGTCAGTCAGCTGCAAACATTCAGCTGCACTTCCTATAAAATACAGAAGTAATGAATATTAGGTCCATCAACAGACAATACTAAGTCGGCTGTCACTTGGCCCATTTCTTACTGTAGACTCTAAACATTATTCACCCTGGAGGGTTTCAGGATCTGTCTGATATTTTTCTTTGTGTCCCAGTACAGTGGAGGTTTCAGAAAGGATTATTTTAACTTGTTAATCTGAATAGTGATCTAATAGGGGACAGCTGTGGCATCTGAGTCCCAGGGCTATTTATTGTCAATTAGTAAGAATCTTAAACATATTCCTTTCATTATTTATTTGACCTGTCCTTAAATAAAGGACAATACTCTCCAGGGGGGAGAAAAATGAGTGTATGGCAAGGACCAGTGAAACGAACCCAAACAGAAAAACCATGAGGAAACTTCAAGATTAATTAGTGAAAGACTAAGGATAATGAATCTTTGTGATGTGAAGACAATTGATAATAAAAACAACATTTGATCATATAAGGTGCCCTAGGGGACATTACAGAAGAAATGAAAGCTGTCAGATTTAAATCATGCATTACTGTTATACTGTATTTCTCTGTAAGCCACTCTGGTAGTTTAGATTTTTTTGGTTGGTTGATTGGTTGGTTTTTTTAAGGAAACTTTATGCTTCCAGAAAGTAGAGTCTCAAAAACCACGTGTGGGAAGGTCAGCTATGAGATGAGAAACTCGGTATCTCATAGTGTGGGGCTAGCCTGCATGTGCCACCTGGGAGATAAGGCTATGGAAGACAGGGCAACACCACCACAGGGTCAGTGCTTGTGCCTGGACACCACAGAGAAGTATCTGAGGCCATAATTTTCTTTATATGTTTAGAATACAAAGTACTTTCTGTGATTATACAGTAAGAGAGGAGAAAAATTACATCTTCTATATGATAATGTAATGTCCAAATATTTTTTTAATATGGCTTTGACAATAGCAACAACAACCAAAAAAAAAAAATTGAGAAGTCTTTTTATGCCTAGGCCATTTGAAGTGATGTGATAGTGAAGTGACTTATGAAGCCCATTAAATATTGCAAGCCAACAAATATAGCCATTCATCCTGGATAGTGTTTGCTTCAAACATCTGAAATATACCATATTTAAAAAAGAGAAATGACATCACAGCATTGATTCTACACATGAACCATCAATATATTGATGAATGGAAGCAGAGGTGGCACAGCTGGTTGTATTCTCTTAGAGAAGCCTGAAACATTGAAGCAGAAAATGAGATTGAGATCAGTCAGAGAATCAGAAAATGTTTTAGGCATTAGTTTAAGTTACTTATAATGTATTTATGATAAGACCAGTATATTCAGACATAATTTATCTGTAATAAGATGCTCCATAAGGTTAGTCCAAAAGCATAAAACTTTACTCAACACTAAACAGACATTTTCTGGGGACAAGTACCTGTTGCAGATAGAGATTACAAAAGATCTTGGGAGAAAGATAAAATTACAATTAATATTGTTCATATAGTTTTAAAATTATTTTCAAATAAGTGAAAACTTCTTTCATCTTTTGTATTTGAATGTTCTCACATGGAATGTTAAAACAATTTAGAAAGACAAAGTTTGGTGTAGTCTCTCAAGAAATGTATTTTACTTTTTTTTAGAATTCAATAGTATTGGGAATGATATATAGAGATCTTTGTTTGATAAATAAAGAAGTACATAAGTATTGTATTATTGTGTGTAATGTGTTACAGTGTTGTGGCACAAAGGAAAACAAAATCAGAAACAGAGAATTGAACCAAGATGAAGCTGAATAAGAAAAATTGAACTTCTAGACTGGGAGGATGATCAAGCAGAAAGGAGGGTATCATCAAGGATAAAATGAATGATCCACTCTCTTAAAAGAATGCTGACATATCTACTCTTGACAGGGAGGTGTATACATTTTCCTGGAATTGAAGTGAACACAATATAAAAATGTTAGTACTCTGAACATTGAAACATAAAGATTAGTAAGGAAGATTTTGAAAAAGAAAAAAAATTAATCAAAAGTGTAACATTTAACACAATTTTTAAAAGTCCCTTTTAACAAACATTTTGAAAAAAAATATATTGTTTGGTCATACTTTCACTCTCTGTGGGAGTAAATCAGAGACATGTCCTAGAAAATTATAGCATTTTTAAAAACCTGGTTATTTATTTAAGAAACTAAAGGGTTTCTAATTAGTAAAATAAGGACTTGATGGAAAAGAAAGCAGGGAATAGGAATTTTTTGAGAATGGGGGTTTGTCCCTCTTTCCCTGGTGGGAAAAGGTGGGAAAGACTGTGACACAGGTCACAGTCCAAGAATAACTCATTCTGAAAGGAACCTCAAAGGCCCCTAATCCAGATGGCAGTGTTGGCCCAAACAGTTTTCTCAGGGCTTTATCCAAAACTTCCAAGGATGGAGACCGTCTGGGCAAACTGTTACAATGACTGTTTTCCTGAGGAAAAAGTACTTTTCTTATCCAATCTGAAACCTCTTTTTTTCAATTTAGGTCCCTTTCACCATGCATGAATATAAAAAACCTGGTTACATCTTCTTGATGACCCCCCTATAGGACCTGAGGTGGTCATGAGATGTCCTCAAAGCCAAGTCTGACACTGCCTAAAAAAGATCTGTTCCATTCCTTCATCCTCTCTGCATGGGGCAGCCATTCCAGACTCAAACCACCCTGATGGCTGCCATTGAACTCACTGAAATTTGTCAATATCCTTTCTGTACTGGGAGTCCTTAGCTAGGCGCAGATGTTATCTAATGAATGTTGGTTAAAAGGACACAATATTTTTCCTCATTTTCCCAGCTCCTGATGGAGTAGCCCTGGCTGCTGTTGTCTCCCTCTGTGTCCAGGGCTCACTGTTGGCTCAGGTACAGACTCCTTTTCACCAGGATAACCAGCTTCTTTCCACAGAGCTTTTCCTTAGTCAGGTGGTATCCAGTGCATATCACTGCAGAGGACTACTCCTTACAAGGAGCAGGACTTTGCATTTATCCTCGTTGAATTTGATGAGGTTCTTGTTTGTTAATTTCTCCCCTTTTCTGTAGGACCCCCCCCCCCGCGAGACAGCCCAGCTTTCAAGCTTATTGACTGGTGCCCCTGCTGTCATGTCATCTGTCAACTTGATGAGAGCGTCCTCTGTTGCTGTTGATAATGATGTTAAGCAGGAGAAGTCACGGGATAGACCTGTGCAGTACTTCACTTGTCCCTGGCCTCCAGCCCGAGTTCTACCCATTAATTGTGGCACTCTGTTCCAAATCTTCCAAACAACTGTTTTGCAGATTCATTATGCACTCATCCATACTGCAATATCTTGGCTTGGGTTCAAGAATATTACTGGAGACAGTGTCAAAAATCTTGCTAAAGTTGAGATAAATGACACCTACTACTCTCCCCTTGTCAACAGATCCATTCATTTTGTTGTAAAAGGCAAGTAGTTGGGCCAGTATGATTTATCTCTGGACAATTCTTATTGACTACTTCCAATAACCTTTGTCTCCTTGAAATGTGCAGAAGCACATTCCAAGATTTTCAGGGTTTTCATGAAGGTTACTTCATATTACTTCAGAAGTAAGGCTGACCAATGTGTAGCTGTCTATATCATCTTTTTGGTCTTTCTCACTTTTTTGTGTTACAGTGGTTTACAGTAGGGTGATTTGTTTCATGCCATTTGTTGAGTTGGTTTTTTTTTTTATTTTGGTTTTTCTCTCCTGTTTTTTTTTTAAACTAAACCAATGTATTCACAAATTAGAAAATCCAGTAAAAGATCCAGGCGCTATTTAGATGTCATTACAGAATAATCCCTTGTTTATTACTGCTTGCATTCAGGAAAAGTGACTACCAGGTGACAAAGCTGTAAATACAATTTTTCTTTTTGTTGGCAGAACTCCTTCCTCTGAATTAGATGGCTAACTGCAACTGGTGACTATAAAGACTTATTCATGTTTTTCCAAACTATCTTTGGGCAAACAAATGCTTACCGAAATCCTTTACAATTCTTTAAAGCATACACAATCTAATTATTTAAAAATTCTGTTTTAATATGTCATGACCAGTTATAAAAAACTGGAAAAATTAATGTGTTTAAGGCTTTCATTTTTGTTCAATGAAAAGAATGATCTCATTAAAAAAACCCTCCCTTAATTTCTTATAAAACTAGAAAAATATGTTAACAGGAACTGTTACTTTACTGAATGTTCTGAAAAATACTGTTGGACCACCAAGAAAGGGCTAAGTCATATACTTTTGAAATTACATAAAACGTAATGAGTCAACTCCTTAAAGTAACATAAAGTTATTCTCTTTTATTTCCAAGTGCACACAGTTACGGGAAATCTGCCAAAGAACTAAACACAGGGATTGGGATAAAAAAAATTGAATCTATTAATCCTAAAACCTGATCCTTTTTCATTTAGTTTTCCCTTTTCCCAGACATATATGTCTCTTTTCTTGCCTTTCAAGTTATATATGCTATTGTCTTTTTCATCACAGCCATATGCATTTCCTTCTCTCATGCTTAGATTTAATTCTTCTCTTTCTTCCTTCTGTTTCAGTCTCTCATATCTCAAACATGTTTTTATTTCTCTTTTTCTTGTCTTTTCCCATTTCTCTTGCCATTCATCTTCTTCTATGCCCCTTTTAGTTCATTTTGCCAATGGTACCTCAAGTTCTATCCTCTTCTGCAGCTACGTTTCCTTCTCCTCCTTTCACATTCACATATATAAGTCAAATATACAGGCAATCCCATACATTAATGACATGCACATTAAGGAAGGGATGCCTGGGAAATATGAGTGAAGCTGCTTCCTTATCCACAGAAGTTGGGATAAACAGAAGGCTGCTTTTAATGAGGAAATACTAGAGTGATTCCATTTGACCCTAATAGTTCACTGAAAAACATGTCTAATATAAGGTGACCAATTTGAAGCTTTGTAAAGCTTTACAGACAATGTCTAATTTTTCTGAATACAATGGCTAAAACTGGAACATCTCCTTGTTCCCAAAAAGGTTCTTTATACAAAACACATTATATGTGTGTGAATGCATTCTACATTTTTTTCATATATTGCTTTATAGCAAGAGCATTTCCATTGTTTTCTCCCTTCCTAACACTTAAACACAAAACCAATAATAAATAAATATTAATAATTTATTTTCTACTTTTTCTATAGAATGACAATTCTTGAAAATCCTCTGAACTAATATCTTAAACTGGTAAATGCCTTGCAAATATTTAACATGATCAAGAATTCAATTAAAGAACATAGAAAATAATATATAAATCATATGATTTATATTATATATATATACCATACATATATATATATATGTAAAATGCACATTATTACTGTTTTTATGAAAATATAGGCAATAAAAAGGTAATTGGTAGATGTGGCTCAATAAGTTGAGTAGCTCAGCTAGGGTAACCTTACACTGTAGTAAAATTTCAAAGAGTTTTAAGGTCTGAATCTGCTCCCAAGAGCACCTGTAAATGTTAGGTTGTAGTGAAGTTTTAAGTTCACGTTTACCTCAAATTAGATAAATCTTATTGTTTTAAAACCTATGTTTTATTAGTTCAGTCATCAGGATATTTTTAATTTATATAGTATATAGACCTGGAATAAATTATTCCAAGACCTATGTTACTTATAAGAAAAATCAGCAGCTAACTTGGATAAGTGGTAATGTTAAAATTTGTTGTCAGTCATACTCCAAATAGACTTTGATGTCTCATTCTGTATCCCTTCAGTCAGTCAAGGAGATGTAAATAGTACAGGTGCACACAATTACACTACTTGTCCTTCTGCCAAACCATCATCTAAAACATGACTGAAGATTACACACATCATTACAAAAATAGCTGGATTTTTTTTCTTCTTTAATATTCATTTTTTTCCAGTGTAAGCACTTCAACTATCACAAAGCATTTAGAAAAATGAGAGAGTTGCAAGTTCAGAGATTTATCAGAAGTAAATCATAGTGAGTGTATCTGCCTCAAATAATGTAGAAAAATATTTTAAAAGGATTTAACGGAGGCCCAATGTCCAGATGGATATCAGGGACAAGCAATGTCCTCCAGGGGTCTACACTGGATCAGAACTGTTTAAAGTCTTTATCAGACATACAGTGAGAGTGAGTGCATCCTTAGTAAGTTTGTAGAAAAAAGGAAGACGAATGGTGCAGCTGACATGCCTGAAAGGACAGGATGTTGGGGAGCCATCCAGAGGGACCTGGTCGAGTTCAAGAAATGAGTCCATGGGAACCTTAGGAGGTTCAACAAGACCAAGTGCGAGGTCATGCACCTGGGTCAGGGCAATCCCAGACACGAGTAGAGAATGGAGGATGAACTCCCTATGAGCAGCCTTTCCAAGAAGGATTTGGGAGTACCGATGGGTGAAAAGATTGACGTGGGCTGGTAACATATGCTTGCTGAGATTCAGGGATTGATATGTGGGAAGAGAGATTACCATTGAAAACTGAGACAAAGAAAATCATTACGTCTCTCAGCCTTTTACATGTTGGTTACCACCAGTTCCAATTTGAGGATTAATATTTTCTTCAATCTTCCTTTTCTAGCCCTTCTTATTATTCTTCACATCCCTCACCAAATTCAGCTTTTCTGATCCCATCCCTATACAGAATCACAGAATATTCTGAGTCAGAAGGGACTCACAAGGTTCATAGGGTTCAACCCTTAGCCTTCCTCAGGACAGGCCCAAAAATCACACCATGTGCCTGAGAGCATTGTCCAAACACTTCTTGAACTCTGTCAGGCTTAGTGCTGTGACCACTTCCTTGGGGAGCCTGTTCCGGTGCCCAACCACCCTCTGGGTGAAGAACTTTCTTTTAATATCCAGCCTAAACCTTTCCTGAGGTCCATTCCCTCAGGTTCCGTCACTGGTCACCACAAAGAGATTAGTGTCTGTCCCTCTTCTTCCCCTCACAAGGAAGTTGTAGACTTGTAGACTGCAATGAGGTCTTCCCTCAGTCTCCTCTTCTCCAGGCTGAACAGACCAAGTACTCTCAGCCACTTCTTGTACGGCTTTCCC
>NW_016690237.1:1982647-2061344 GCF_001604755.1 Lepidothrix coronata | reverse complement strand
ATCCACTGCGCAGGCTCGAAGGGTCAATGACCTTTCCCAAATCTTCGCTCGCGAAGACTGGCCATTACACCAGTGCAGAACAGAGCAGAACAATCCCCTCCCTTGACCAACTGGAAATGCTTTGCCTGATGTCCCCCAGGACATGGTTGACCCTCCTGGCTGCCAGGGCACTGCTGACTCATATTCAGCTTGCTACGGACCAGGACACCCAGGTCCCTTTCTGCGGCACTGCTCTCCAACTTCTCATTCCCCAGTCTGTACATACATTCAGGGTTTCCCTGTCCCAGGTGCAGAATCCAGCACTTTCCCTTGTTGAAATTCATATGGTTGGTGATTCCTCAGTCCTCTAATTTGTCAAGGTCTCTTTGCAAGGCCTTTCTGTCTTCGAAGGAGTCAACAACTCCTCTCAATTTTATATCATCTGCAAACTTGCTTAGTATCTCTTCAAGTCCTGCATTAAAGTCGTTTATGAAGATGCCGAAGGGCACAAGGCTTAAGATGGAACGTTGTGGAATCCCACTAGTGTCCAGTCACCAGCATCTCCTTAGTGTCCCTATATTTCTCCCAGGATGCACAGGAGGTTCTTACTGAGGCATGCTGGTCTTAACTATGATCACATCAAATCTACAATGCTTAACTCTCTCTTCATACACAAAAACTATTTCAAACTACTATTTTCTCACTCTCACTTAACTTTACCCAAAAATCCATCTTGAACTGGGCACACTTCCCAAAATAGACTATGAAATACATTCAGTTTTTCCATCCTTATGTCTTTTTTTCCCACTCTAAGTTCTTTTCTTGTCTAATTAAAACACCTTTTGGACAGCTGGAGAGCTCAGCCTGTCAAGTAGCACACTTAGAAAATAAGTGTTTAATACATATAACCTTGGGCTCCTTTCCTCAAAAAGGTTATCTAACATTAATTTTTTATAAATTTTACTTGGAAAAAGTTCCAGAATGTACTTTCCAGAATAAAGTAGAGTACATTTTCTTTTTTTTTAAATATTGATTTTATTCTTCTGTGCAAAGAGGCCAACTTGTCATTTGAGCTGAGTTCAGGAGACTTCAATTAAACCTTGAGGCAATCAGGTCTTCAATCCAGTATTGCATTTTGAAATGCAGTGAAGCAATGTCAAAAATGAAGCACCGAAAATTCTCCCTGCGCTTAAAAAGAAAAAAAATTAGGAAAAACCCCAGTACTCCATCGCTCAAAACTTAGAGAACCATAATTTAAAGGCAACGAATTGATTGCAAAACTCATAGATAAGTAGTCACAGGAAACAGTATCCATTATCCAGCCCACAGTGACAGTAAACTCTCACAAGTCACAGTTTGAAAACTGTTTAACTTAGAACTTTTAGTAGTGACTAGTGCCATTGCATTGAGATACTGCACATTCAGAAATCAGTGTCAGACTCACAAGATCTCCAAGATCCCATAAAACTTTGCTCAGATCTAAAAGGAGAACAGTAGTAGTCAAAACTCATGTATCAAACTTAGCTTCCGGCTTTTCAATATTCTTTCATTGTCATGTGTTTAATGCATTTTGTAGCCTAAAGGACATAGTCCAAATGTCCTTTGTTTTAGAGAAACACTCTAGTGTTTTAGTGTTTTAGAGAAAACACTCTAAAATAAAAAGAGCAAGCCATTCTAAGCTGTGTATACTACCCTTCTTCATTAAAAGTCAAAACATTATTACACTTCCACATTGCTTGTTGAAACTATTCTAGGCATACACAAAAAATAACAGACATGTTCCCGGAAAAAGAATCAGATTGTGGATGATTCATTAACTAGAAAGGAGCTGCAGTTGGTGATAAATGTGAACTTCAGTAATAGTCTGGCTAGCTTTACTGAATATATTGTTATACTTTATATGTTGGAAGTACTTTCCATCTGAATGATGGTCTATGAAATGCCAGTATGTTGAATTAATATCTTCAAGTAAGAAGATACTAAAGTATCTTATTTAAGACATTACAATTTAATTAACTTTTCATATAGTTTTATCTTTCTATTAATTTAATTACTTAGATATATTGATTTAAAAAAATTATGAGTCTGGTAAATAAGAAATGCAAAAGGAAGCTCACAAAGAATTACAGAACTTTGCTTGGTATAAGTTAGGATAACCATTTTCTGCTTGTTATGTCTCTATCTGATATTTAAAAAATCCTACCATATCTAAGAGTGAACTTAATGGAAATGTTCCCCTTCTGACAATATAAGAAGAATGCACCATATAATGCACCAATAATTCTTGGCTAGATGCCTGCAAGTAACACTGTCAACCCCAAGTCCTTTGCTTGTCATACAGGAGAAATTCACTGTTCACTTCCTCCGTGAATAAAATCCCAACACTTGAATGCTGCAACTTATAACAACTGCTGCAGAATCCCACTGAGAACACACGCCGGGAGCTTAATAAGAAAAAGTAATCAGATCTATTAATTTTTGCTATGTTTTTATAACCCCAACTATCATAAACTCTGAATGCTTTTTCCAGTATTAATTTTCCCAGCATTATTTTACTCATTGCCTAATAAATTGGTATCTTAAATCAATGTTAACTTTGTTCCACTGATAAACTAATAATTCAAAATGTACCTACTCACACTATATCCAAATTAGAAATTTTGCCTTTCTGAAGAGTACTATAACGATTTGTTTGATACTACTTCTAGGAGAGAAAATTGGTTGTTATTACATACTTCGTATATATACTTTCAAAAATAACTACAGGTCCTTTTAAATGAACCTGCTTTTAAAAATATAAAGAACACTTACCACTTCAAGATCAATTCCTCTACAAGCTTTGTTGAATTAAAACCTGATAATAAGGTCCATTTTTTTTCCTTAGTAAGTAGTAACTCCCAGAATCTTAGTGGAAGGGCTTTATAAATGTGTTAGGAAAAAATGGAGCTGTCGAAATGGAGTATAGATAAGTTTATAATGAAGTAGGGGAAAGATTTTCAGTACAAAAAATCAAAATTCAAAATTCTTAGGCTTCACAGCACTGAAAATCAACAGAACAATTCCAGTATTCTTGTTTTCTTCTTTTGGCTTGTGAGTCATGCTGCCACAATATTAACAAACTTTGGAAATAAAATTTGCTTGGATCCAATACAAGACTATCTGATTGGCTTCTTGTACCTTTTTTAACAAATATTTAATCTTAAATTCAGGAATTGGCATATGATACTCAGGTGGAACAGTTAGGGAAATTGTTACTTTTTTCTGACCCTCAGCAGAGTCAGAAGTTTTACATACAAGTCAGGTCGAAATACAGGCTAGTTTCAGTTTGCTGTGAGAAAGTAGTGACACGCAAGGGAAAAAGGACAAAGCAGAACCATGCGCACACATTGCTAATTCGATGTTTGAGAAAGCCACTGAATAACAAATGTATTCTCCCTTTCTTTCCCTAACCTTTACACCTATGGTGTATCACAATTCAGTAAATTACGTCACAGTTTACACCCTACATCAAATCTGAGATTTTTTTGCATGCTTACTTTTCGGAAGGTGTGAAACCACATCAAGGAGTTGTAGTCAACAGTCTAAAAAGCTGAACTCCAGATTTTGTGTCCAAAGTATTGGTTTTAGACTAGACATAACACCACTCTGTCACATGTCAAAATCCTAGGCTGTGTTTTCATTAGTTACGCAGAGCTCAAATATACCCATAAAATCAACAACTGGAAAACGTCATTGAGTGAATCAGTGAACCAGTTGGTACTTCCATAGAATTGTAGAATCACTGAAGTTGGAAAGGAGCCCCGAGATCATCAAGTCCAATCTTTGACCTAATACCACTATGCCCACTAAACCATATTACGAAGTATCACATCCAGTTGTTTTTTGAACACTTCCGAGGATAGTGACTCTACCACTTCCCTGGTATTACAAAGACTCACAAATACAACAGAGAAAAAGCATGCCCCAGTTCTTGACCTTGAACTGTAGCTCACAATTAGTTTAATGTGACTCTTCTAATAAAGAATTCACATTATATGGAGTTTGGCACTGGCTCTTTTAAACGTTCAAAATTTGCAGAATTATGTTGTACACTTGATAAAGATCCACTGGGAATTCTTTGTCTGCACTTGAAAAATTCATTTTGAGTCAAATAAGGTCAAAATTATGAAGCAGAAAATTCCTCTTCAGTAAGATAAATCAACAAGATGAATTAGACAAATCTCCAAGACTCAAAGTTAGAAACACCTACTTTAGAGATCTATACGTAAAATCATAAAGCTTTAACCAGTTCCTGAATGCACAGAGTTTAAATAAAATACAGGCCACACAGAAAGATATGCAGATATCTTTCATTTGTGATGTCACTAAAATAATACTTTTGCCTTTCCCCTACATAACACATATAGCTATTGTCTACAGAGAAGGAGAAAATAACTTCAGAAATTAGTTTATAAGGGTATACTATAGATTTCGGTATTTTAGAGTCTAAAGATAGTATATTATAACAACTGAGAAAAACAAATAGTTCTTGAGCTTGTAGCTTCCTTTTGGTAAAAAAATAAAATATAGGGGACAGTTGAGATTTTGATCATAAAAATGGCTTCCCTTCTTGATCTCATAAAATGTAGGTCTGCTAATTCATGTAATGTTCTGTATCACCTTTCTGTTCTGCTCTCCTTTCTACTCACAATGTAACTGAATGGCAAGATGAGTGGAGATAATTTTTATATGACTGAGGGAAGCATAGAAAGTGTTTGGTTCATACCTTGGTCTAACTCCAGAGTTGTTTCTTCAAGAATGACACAGGAATATTACTTCATATAATAATAGAATTTTAGGTAAATTCTGGATGTACTTGGAAAGGGACATCTAAATTGTGTAAATATGTACAGCACGGATCTTCAAATGCAAAGATTTTCCAAAGAGATGGTAATAATCTTTTTGTAAAATATATGTAGTTTTTTTCCATAATTAATTTCTTATGACATTTCTGATTGTCTTAATAAAGCTAAATCCACTCTTTTTAACAAGCTTCCTATACGTATAAATATTTCCCTGTTATGTGTGACATATAACCTCAAGGCGTCTGATTTGTTTTCTGTCTCTTGTCACTCTATCATTGTTTTCTGGCGTGGTTCAGTTTTCACAGACATTACAAGAACAGATCTTGTGGATGCAGCTAGTTTTGAAATCAAAGAGAAAAAATTCAGCTACAAATGCAGAACAAAGGAAGGAAATTTAAAATGGTGTCCTACTACAGTATCTAAACCAGGCTGCATTAGTTATATCTGGTGGGCGGAAATACCACTTAAAAATTATATGCTGTGCATGATGTTACAGCAAAACATATATTGTTTGTTTTATGAATCTATTGGATTTTTCTAACTCCTTGAAAATAAATATAAATTATGTTGTTTTCACAACATTAATGAAGATTTGATATCTTTGGCAATATAGGAGCTAGCTTCTTCTCTTTCTCCTTTGCCTCATAAATCTTGCTGAGGAAGGTGTAGTTGCTTCAATACATTGTTGATTTTTATACCATCTTTTGGGCTCAGGATAATGAGTTACAAAAATGATATTGATCTCATACCAGCTAGGTAAATCTTCCATGACCTTGTATTTTCTTTGCTTTCCCTTACCCCCGTCCTCTTTGGTTTGCTTTATTAATTTATCTAACATCCTATAGTAAGCTGCTTTCTGTATATAAATAATTCATGAAGACTGAAGGTAAAAAACCATGTTACTTACATGCTGCATTGCAATAAACTTGTTTTTACAGGTCCTCTGAGTTCAGGCAAGTTCAATTACGAAGTTGTTCAATTACATTCTTATCCCTGTATTGAATTGATGTTCCTTCACTCCCATTCTTTCTATTTTTCTTGAATGAACTCTGGGAAATACCAGAATAAAAGAGCATTTTAATCCCAGTTTGCATAATAATCTCACTGTGATATTCCATAGTGATGCTGCAACCTTAAATTCCCTCCAAGATAGATAGGAATAATGGTGTTCCTCTCAATGAAGATATTACTGAAGAGCTGAACATGTATTATTCCACACAGTCATAAAGTAAATGTAGATATCTTACTTTTTGAGCGCAATCATGATAAGGGTTGCAGGAATTCACCGTGATAGAAAGGGTGATCTTAAGAATCCGAAAGTAGACATGAAGTTCCAAGTGTCTGCTACAAAATTCCACAAAATCAATATTTCTTGTAATCTTCAATTACTTAATAGGCAGCGACAATCACCTCCGTCTTGTCACTCTGAGATTTATACATATTCTGAATGAAATAGAAATTTGACACAAGGCATAAGGATACTCACAGGTTTATAACAGTGTGGTCTTAGACAGTGAAGACTATTTTCCAGACTTCCCTTATTAAAATTAAACAAATTCCTCATCAGCTTTATTTTGTTTTCTTCTCTTACCTCTGTACATGCCCAAGAGTTTCTGACCTTTTATTCTCCCTAAAATTCCCTCTTTTAATTGTATTTGCCAAGTGACTGTTACAGATAATGGGTAGTAAAATTAAAAGTGAGTGTGGCATTTAAATGACATTTTTGTTTCCTTCTTGTTTCTAAGTCCCATTTATTACTCTTCTGAACAAGACTTGAAAATAATGGACATATGAATGTTCTCTAGAAATTCCTGGATTATTCTACTGTGACAATATATGTTTAAGCCTTGGGCAACAACATGGGAATAAAAGATTCTCCTAATGTGCATTTAAAACAAACTCATCGAGAGTAAGAAATGCCCTTAAAAGAATCATTATTTGCAGAAGCAAAACCACAAGCCCTTTTAAGTACCTTTATTGGGAAAAAAACCCCCTTATTGTAATATATTAATCTTTAGAAATAATCAACATTATTGCCACTAAAAGGAATCTCTGTATTCACAAATGAGCAATCATGTTCACTAATAAATATGTTGTTAAAGCTCAAGAACAGGTGGGCATTTTTCAAATTATTCAATGTAGGTAAAGAGACTTCTGAGGTAACATTTTGGAACCCAGAGAAGAGGTAGACCTTGTTGCTGAATTGTCATATCTATTAAATATAAATAGAAACACAGATAATATCAGCCACAGGGCAAATAAAATTTCTTAAAACAACCACATAGATTTCTTCAGTCTTGTGGCCAGTTCCCCTCCACAGTGTTCACATGGCTCTTATAGTCAGGTAGATTCATTTACTGACTAGAAGTCACATAATCAAAACTGCTTCTGTATAGGTTGTATTTTGCTTAGGTCAGAGTTGTCAAATTCAGCAATTGGTATGAAACAGAGACTTTTTAAAATGGAAACACTTAATTTTCATGAAATTCATTTGCATACTTTTACTATTTACATGCTAACCTGTGTCTGGCTAGACCTCTGTAGATTTCAATGATGTTTAATGGTGTTCATACAAATAAACGATTCCACTAGCCCAATAAAATTTCAGGATCAGAGACGAAACCTCTTGCCTGTATACGTTAAATAAGCTTTGTTTTCTTTTCTTCTGATATTAAATACTTTACATAGAGTTTACATTAGCTGTATCTTGCTTGTATTTATGCTTGTTGCAACTTGACTGATATGCGTGAAATCAATATGGAGATACAAAACTATTGCATATTAAATTCCTGATTGGAGAGGAAGGTATTAATAGTTGGTTTTAACATTTGTACAACTTTTTGGATAGTAATGATCAGTCCCATCCATTTTTGTGATGCACAAATCCTAAATTAAGTTGATTAATTTCTGTAGGGGTAGAGAAATCCAGATGCATGATGTCAGTTTCAGAAATGGTATCTTTTTATCTATATTTTGATGATGTGTGCCAGTAATCAATGTTTTATTTTGCATTTTTTGAGGATGTGATGATTATACCATGCTTGGTTTTAGCAGAATGAACCAAATAAATTCTACCAATGTTCCTCTGCAAGTTTTCTGTACTGTAAAGAGAGGTAATTTCCAGTCCATTCCTTTAGCAAAAGAGTGTCTCTCAAGGGTAGAATATTTTGATTACTATATAAAAATATGCAATGTTTGTTTTACATACTTTCCATATCCTGAGGTAAATCTAGTAAAGTGGCTGAGCCAGGAGAAAAAGCTGTATCAATTTTCTGACGCTGATACAATGAAAAAATATTGAATATTCCTTCTAGGTTTAAAATTTATACCAATCTCCTTTTATGTCATAGAAATATTAAAGCTTTTAATATTGTCACTTTGCATACAAATCAGTTAGTAACAGGCATACAACAAACACCATAAGAGATGTTTATGGGTTGTAAATATAGAGGTATATAAAGCATTATATTTTGAATTCTTTTTCAGAATTTAATCTGTAGACCCCCAAGTTTTCTGGCCTCTAGACCTGCCACTAGAAAAGGGAAGTTTTGCCAATTCATGTGATTGGAACCATGACGGCATGCTGTGCTCGTGACACAAGAATAGCAGGCTATCACACTGATTCTCCACTTTATATCACTAATTAGGAAAGTGAGAAGAGACAGCTTTAGGTGTTATGCTTCACTGCAGAAGAATTGTTCAAAACATTCAAATAAAACGTGCTCTCTTGACTTGTTCTTTCAATGGACCATATCTTGAGGTCTCTCCTTGAGACTATTCTGCAAGCTGATATTTTCATTTAGGTGAGTAGTCACACTGAAAAAAGCCACTAGGATTGTGAAAACTTAAAAGTCTGCATCCCAGGACTGAAAGGGTGATGTCATGACGTGTTTAGGAAAGGCATAATTTTAAGAGCAAGTTCTAGTTAAATGAATGTCAAATGTAATCTTGCTTGAATTAACATTCAGTAAAGATACAGAAAGTACTTTAGGTAGCAGCATAATTAAAAGATAAAAAAATATTGCATTACATTTAAAAAATTTGGTCATTGAACAAATGCCATTTATAAATAATTTCCATAGTGTTGAATGTATATAATATCTCTTTTTACACAACATAAAGGAAGTAATATCTGGTAATGCAAGTAATATTATGCAAGTTGTTGATTTAAAAGGTCTGCAAGGGATACTGAGCTAGGTCTTCCTTTGCTGTAATAGCAATTTTGAAACTAGTCAAAACAGTGTTGCTTTTAAAACTTGCTATTACTATGCTACTGTTGTATGTTGGGCTGGGAGGCATTTAAATCGAAAAAGAGTGAGCTGGAAAAGACTCACAAATTCTCAATTCTGAGCCTTGTTTTAACTAATAGATCTAAACTAAAAATAAACAATCAAAAAAGTCATCATCATGGCTAGGCTTCACAAATGAAGATTTGGGAAGGGCTCTACCCACATTTGTTACAAGCACACTGATGGCTAAAAAGGCCAATACGAGATAGACACGTCCGACTGCAAAAGGCACAGCAGAAAGACTCCTTAGGTGGTAAATTCTGCAAGAGAAGATTCTTTCTGCGTTGCCTTTTCTCCTCAAGAGTGATCCTGCATGTGTTCTCAAAGGAAGCAGCAGCGTTATAGATAGTGTGTCTCAGACCTCCCGACTGGAGGCCAGAGTAGACCAGTTATGTTGGTCAATATGGCCAAGGCTGAGATGTTGTTTCAGGGAGTCCTTGTGTCTTCTCTTCGGGGCTCCTCTCTTGACGCAGCCAGTGGCAAGTTCACCATAAAGCAAGATCTTAGGTAGGCAGTGGTCTTTCATCCTTGAGATGCGTCCTGCCCATCACAGCTGTGTTCTCAGCAACATGGCCTCAACGCTTGTGACTGCTGCTTTTTCTAGAACAGACGTATTGGAACCAGCGCATGGTTCTACGGTGCAGCACTGACGGCAATCAAAAAAGTAGTGCCACGCAAAAAAACCACAACCCAAACCAAAACAAAACCCAAAAAACCCAAACAACCGCCTCTTAATAAATACTTAAATACTTAAGTCAAAGTTATGTGGACTTTCAGTATGAAGGCATTTAAGTATCAAGTTGCAGTCCTGAAAACCTTGACTGGATTTATGATAACTACAACTTTTTCAGCTGGATGAGCTTTTAGACTCAGCTGGCCCCAAGCAGACACGAAGCTAAAGAGGAAAAAAATAATCAGCATTATCCCCCTATCTATAACTGGAAATAATTGTTTTTCAGAACGAGTACGTTGGTCTCAGTACGTACCTTCCTTATCAGGTGGAATATTCTTTCACTATAGTCACAGATCCTGGCATTTCTCTGATACTATGGTAAACAAGGCTTATTTAGTGTTGAAAGACTCAACTCCATAACATGACCTAACCATGCTAGGTACTGTCCCAAACAGGTACATAGTATAACATATCTCCCCCCCAAATCCTCATATGTACTCACATGCATTTAATTGGAATTTCATTTGAACATGCGTTTGAAACACCATGCTCAAATTTTCTGGAACTCCAGCTGTTTTGAGTGTACTGTGTTTCACCCCATTCCCACCTCTGCTTTCTATCTGTTTGCTTAGCCTAATTTAATAGAACCATAGAAAGGTTTGGGTTGAAAGCAACATTTAAAAATCATTGACTCCAAGCCCCATGCCACAGACAGTGAGATAATTCACTAGATCAAGTTCTTCCACAGCTTCTCACTCTTATCATAAAATATTTCCTCCTTATGTCCAATCTGCATCATCTTTCTTCCACTTTAAAACCATTGCCCCTTGTCCTGTCACTGCAGGCCTTAGTAAAAAAGAGTATCTCTCCATCTTTCTGGTAAGACACTTTTCCATGTTGGAAAGCCTCAGTAAGGTCTCCTCAGGACCTTCTCTTCTCCAGGTTGAACATCCCCAGCCCTCTCTGCCTTTTTTTCACAGGAGATGTCTTCCCTCCTTCTGACCATTTTTGTCGTCCTCCTGTGGACCTGCCCTAAGAGGCCTTTGTTTTGCTTGTACTAGTGACTCCAGAGTGAAATGGAGTACTCCAGGTGGAGTCTCATGAGAGTGGAGAGGAAAAATTCCCTCCCTTGATCTGCTGCTGGTCACAACTCTTTTGATGCAGCCCAGGATACAAATGCCTTTCTGAGCTGCAAGTGCACATTTTGGGCTCATATCTAGGACTTTCCACTTAGCCTTGTTGTACTTCATGAGGTTCATATTGGCCCACTTCTCCAGCCTGCTAAGGTCCCTCTGGATGGCATCCCTTCCTTGAAGAGTATCATATACCATTCCTTCCAGCTCTCTATAACAGCTTGCATAAAAGTGTCCAAGAAGCCGGTTAGTTCCTGTTTTAGGTAAACAGGCGTTTTTCAGTTCCTGGTATAAAAGTGCAAAGGAGGAGGACATTTCCAATGCTTCCTTAAGAAGATACAGGGTTTTTTTAACTTGGAAGATATCTACTGCTTGATTCAAGGTGTGAAAAACACTGTCTTCTATCCAAGACAATTTTTTTTTTCCCTTCAAAAAGGAAATAAGTTTCTTTTCTTTTAGAAGAACATCAAATCTTTCAGAGATAGAATTTCCTGGTACTAAACCACTGCATGACTGGATCATAGGCACCGAATCAGTCTGCTTTTTAATATGGCCTGGAGGTAAAAAAGTTTTTGCAATTGAAGCTGTCATTTATTAGTATAATACTATTTTTTCAGGGTAAGTTGTTGATTCAGATCCAAGTAAAAATTTCAGCATTGATAGGAAAAATATAATTTTCATGAGGTGACACAGCAAAGAAAAAAGCATGCCTTATATCCCCTGTGTATTAACTAATCCACAGTTTTGAGAAGCTCTTTTTCAAGACTTATATAAACTTTGATCTCTATCTGCAGTTCTGCTAATACATACTCACATTTTTGAGTATATTCCAGTTTCTTGTTTAGTAACTTAGTTGATCCTGGGATTTGTGTAAAGCCTTATGGGACAAAATTAAGAAATAAAATAAGATACCAAGGAAAGCCAAACCTCTCAAAGATGTGCAGGCAAATAGCTTTCCATAGTACCACTGAAAAGGTGGTGCTTTCCAAGTATTTACTGGAGACTTAACAGTTAAGGAAATCTAGAAGACAATCACAGGAGAATTTTTATGATCCAAATAAAATTAATTAGCAAGGTTATCTCTGAAAATAAAAGAATAAAAATAAAGAATTAGCAAATTTGTAGGTGATATCGAGTTGGGGGGGAGTGTTGATCTGCTGGAAGGCAGGAGTGCTCTGCAGAGGGACCTGGACAGGCTGAATAGATGGGCCAAATCCAGTGGTATGAGGTTCAACAAGGCCAAGTGCTTGGTCCTGCAGTTTGGCCACAACAACCCCATGGAGCATTACAGGCTGGAGACAGAGAAGCTGGAGAGTGACCAGGTGAAAAGAGATCTGGGGGTACTGATTGACAGGAAGCTGAACATGAGCCAGCAGTGTTCCCAGGTGGTCAAGAAGGCCAATGGCATCTTGGCCTGTATTAGCAATAGTATGGCCAGCAGGACCAGGGAAACAATTCTGCCCTTGTACTCAGCACTGGTGAGGCCACACCTCGAGTACTGTGTCCCATTCTGGGCCCCTCAATTTAAGAAGGATATTGAGGTGCTGAAGTGTGCCCAAAGAAGGGCAACAAACCTGGTGAAGGGCCTGGATCACAAGTCCTATGAGGAGAGGCTGAGGGAGTCAGGGTTGTTTAGCCTGGAGAGGAGGAGGCTCAGGGGAGACCTCATCACTCTCTACAACTATCTGAAAGGAGATTGTAGCCAAGTGGGTATCAGTCTCTTCTCCCAGGCAACCAGCACTGAGACAAGAAGGCACAGTCTTAAGCTGTGCCAGGGGAGGTTTAAGTTAGACATTAGGAAGAAGTTCTTTCCAGAGAGAGTGACTGGGCATTGGAATGGGCTGCCCAGGGAGGTGGTGGAGTCGCCCTCCCTGGAGGTATTTAAGAAAAGACTGGATGTGGCACTTAGTGCCATGGTCTAGTTGACAAGGTGGTGTTAGGTCAACGATTGGACTCAATGAACTCAGGGATCTTTTCCAACCTAGTTGATTCTGTGATTCTGTGAAATGCTTTAATGAATGATTGACCTGAGGGGCATGAACATCCTTCAGCCTCATGCTGATTTTTCAGCAGTACAGTTCTCTCTCTGGCAAAATGAAGATAAAAATGGTGAATATTGAGCCCAGAAAGAACACAATGAGACACATATTTTTCCACACAAATAATCTTGTTTAACATTTTTGTCAGTGACATGGACAGTGGGATTCAGTGCAAGTTTGCTGATCCATCACGCTGGAGAGAAGGGATGCCATCCAGAGGAACCTTGACAGGCAGGTCCATGTGAACCTCATGAAGTTCAATAAAGCCAAATAACTATAAGGTCCTGCACAAGTATCTGTGCAATCCTAAACACAAATTATAGGCTAGGCAAAGAATGGATTGAAGGTAGCCCTGAGAAGAAGGATTTGGGGGTGTTAGCTGACAAGATATCCATGACCTAGCAATGTGAGCTTGCAGCCCAGAAAGCCAATCATATCCTGGGCTGCACCAAAAGAAGTGTGGCCACTGGGTCAAGGGAGGTGATTCTGCCCCTCTACTTTACTTTCATGAGACCTCACCTGGTGTGCTGCATCCAGCTCCATGGTCCTAATATAAGAAGGACATAGATCAGTTGGAGAAAGTCCAGAGGAGGCCATGAAGATGATCAGAGGGCTGGAGCATCTGTCTTATGAAAGCAGGTTGAGAGAGTTGGGTCAGTTCATCCTGGAGAAGAGAAGGCTCTGGGGACACCTTAGAGCAGCCTTCTAGTACCTAAAGGGAGCCTACAAAAGGACTGGAGAGAAACTTTCACAAGAGCCTGTAGTGATAGGACAAAAGGGAATGGCCTTAAACTAAGTAGAGTAGGTTTGGATTAGATATTAAGAAGAAATTCTTCATTGTGAGGCACCAGAACAGATTTCCCAGAGAAGTTGTGGATGCCCCATCCCTGGCAGTGTGTAAGGCCGGGTTGGATGGGGCTTTAAGTAGCCTGGTCTAATGGAAGGTGTCCCTGTCCATGGCAGGGAGGTTAGAACTAGATGATCTTTAAGGTCTTTTCCAACCCAAAACATTCTATGATTCTATCCTATAGTTAATCA
This sequence comes from Lepidothrix coronata, assembly GCF_001604755.1. Classification (NCBI taxonomy): domain Eukaryota; kingdom Metazoa; phylum Chordata; class Aves; order Passeriformes; family Pipridae; genus Lepidothrix; species Lepidothrix coronata. The sequence goes on along the minus strand of NW_016690237.1, from coordinate 2,047,349 downwards.
GACAAATGACTACGAAATAATAAGTTAAACTGAGAGATGATGAGAAAAAGGAGTGCAAAAGAACATACCTGAAAGTGAATAAGTACCAGATAAGTGAACACAGCCTTAGAAAAATTACTGAGAACTAAAATGGTCAATAAGGGCAGATACAATAACAGCCTTATTAAGTTGAAATTTAGGTGAAAAAAAAGGTGTTCAGGAATAAAATTTACCTTTATTTTCAAACAGTCCATTTCTGATCAATAAACAGTCATAATGAAAGTTATGTTTGGTGTTAAGTTTCTGAATGTAAATTATGGATTTCTCTTTATTGCACTGCTGGATGAAGTCCTCTACAAACCTTGTCTTACAGTCTCACTCCTTTTATTCAGACTATCTCTGGTAGTTTCAACATTCATTTTTATTGAAAAAAAATTGAAATTTGTAATTACTTCAAATTGAGTCCCTTTTTATTGCACTTTTCAATGCTTGGCAGCTTTCCTGAGACTATATTTGTTCACCTGTTACTGGTTCTGCTTCTGAAATATTTTACATGTATATTTTTCTTGATCTCCTCAGTGTCACCTCCTGATTTAGATTTGTTATTTCATACTGAGTTATTTGATTTCTTGTCTGTTACGATTTGTTTTATTCTGGTGTAGGTGTGACTGGTATAAGTGAATTTTAACTTCCCCTGGAATGAATTGTCCTTCCATTCATAGATTATAGTTTAGAACTTCCAAATAAAAAGGCATATTTATAAAGCATCTGTTACTTGCAAAGTATAACACTTGTGTTCAAAAGGAAGACTATTTAAACCTTTATGTGCAATCATACCCATAAGTTTTCTCTTCAGCTGTCATTTGAGATCATGCCTGTTTTCCAAGGCGGTATTGTATAAAAGCTGAAAAGATGAGCTAGTCTATATTTCTAGTAGAAAATTAAAGTTCTGGGTTGTCACACATAGTTGTTGTAATAACATGTGTTCATACGCAAGAAACATGAGGAAAATAAAACAATAGAACACCCAAATTCAGTAATTATTATGAAAAAAGTCCCTAAATAAAAATTTATTGAAAAGTATAAAGAAAAAAAAAGGGTTATTTTTTTTCCTATGTCCCCTTCTCTAACTTTTGCATAAATTTACACATTTTATGAGTACATATAATACAAACCTTAAATCTATGGAACCTGTACTCCATGTACTGTTTGTGGGGACAGTTCAATTTTTAAACAGCTAAGTGTTTCTCAAAGATATTTCCAATCTGGTAAAGAATAAGAATTGCTCACCAGAATATATCAATTGCTGGATTGAGCCTTTCTATTTAATAATCCTTTTTGATTATGCTGTGTTTGTGTGTTCACTTGCTTGCTTTTAATGAGGAAAATAAGGACAGTCAGTGCAGGGTAGTTTAGCATCCTCAGTGTTTAGCCAAGTCCTAAGAGATGACCACCTGTATGATCAAGCAAAGGTAGTGCTCTGGGCTTCCTCCTGCGTTCTGAGCCAATGCTTCTGTGCAAAGACAGTTGCTTGACTTCCATACAGCAATACCTGAAATGTTTTGTAACATACTGTGTGATAGAATGGGTGGAATGAGGGGTGATTGTCACTACCAAACTGTGTAGATGTGATCCAAAATGTCCAGGAAAGTAGTGTTTTCCTTTGTCGTGTATTTCCACTTGAATACAGAGACTGTCTTTTTATTCTGTTTATGCAGAGGGCTGTTACCTTCAAGAAGGAAGAAGTATGAAAGCAGGAATGAAAGGAGACTTCTTATCTGTCAGTATCTTGCCAGTAAGGAAGTTCCAGGATTTGGATGACAAAGTGCACACAGAGGGATTTCTAAGTATAAGGACTGAATGGTTGGAAAGGCTTGGAAGTTCTGCGAGGGTAATGACATCTGCCAGGAAAAGAGACCAAACATCCTTCTGTCCAAGTCATTGTCTTTTACTGAGAGCCTAAGATTATCCAGAGAAGTAGACTAGAATTGGTCTCAATATCACTATCATGATTTTGTATTGCAGTGTGTCGCTCGACAGTATTGTATCTAGCAAAATTACTTGACTTTTCAACAGTCTGAGTGGCCCTACCCACAGGAAGGGATTGTCACATAAAAAGAATAAGAGCATTTATTTCTGAAGATTATTTAAATATCTTATGAATATAAATATCACCCCTTGCTTTAAATTGTATATGAGTAGCACCATTATGTCAGCCTCAGTAGCTGATGAGTGTGGAGCTTTAATACAAAGTTCAGGTGTAAAAAATTCCTCAGAAATCCTCATGCATGCTTTGACCAATGATTTATATAATTTTTCCAGGGTCTACTCAAACACTTCATTCAACTGAAAAAAAAAATAAAATGCTTAGAATTGAAAAATTTCCATGTTCTATAAAAATAAGTTGTTTAAATTCATTCTTGACTGCTCACTTAGGGATAAAATTATGAAAGCAACAGATTTTCTATTAAAATATTTATAGAATGAACTAGCAGCTTTCTTGGAGGAAGTTCCTTATTTATTCTGTTTGAGAATGGTAACAAGTAGGCTTGAAGGAACACTTAACCTTTAAAATAAGGAAATTAAAATTCTTTACTACTCACTGCTAAATGCTAAAACTGAAGTTTCCTTTGCTAATTCACATACTAATAATGCCATGCAGAATATTTGTCAAAAAATCCAAAGTTATTTTTTTACAAAACATATTCAGTCACCCTGAAGAGACACCTTAAATGGTGTCTATTCACTCTACTACTGAAAAAGAAACAAACATTCTATTCGGAAAAGATGAACCATGTTTCAGGCACAATTCCCTTTACAAAGGAAAAATATTTAAGTAATTTGTCATGCATTTTTGTATGCTTGTTTGCCTCATCAGAATACATGTGAACAGGTTCCTTAATGAGACACGTTTGTTTTATTTAGATAATGTTCATGAAGCGCTTTGAGCATGTAAAGTGCTATGTAAGTGCTCAGTATTATTGAGACCAATCCTCAGTCATAGCCTCTATTATTATTTGATTCCTGATGTAGCCTATTCTCAGACAAGGTATGAAAAAATAATTTCAAAATTGTATCTCATATAAAACTGTGACTTAGGTCTATTTAATTGTAAGCATAGTAAAGGGAAGCAGAATATCAGACTAAACTCCTCTTTGTAAAAAATGCAACAAAATGAAAGGGAGAAGGATTTGGTCTAAGGGGCTCTACAGTTATGGTTAAGAATCCAGAGTACATGTACTCGTCATAAGTTCAGATTCAGTCCAGGTCACTAATAGCCAAAAATCATTACCAGCTGAAAGTTATTTAGTTGTCCATATGAAAATATGTTAGTGTTCTGAGATCATAGAGAAGAGAAATCTATATATTTAACATTGTCATGATATTAGATATTACTTGCCTTTTGGAAATCACCTCAAGGTTGATTTTTAGCTCAAAGCCTTCCTGTTCCAAAACAACATAAATTAAGTTCTGCATTAGAACCTTCTAGATAAAGTTAGCACAAAGTCTTGGAGGTTAAAAACCAAACAGACAATGAGGAATGCTTTATTATATGTCAGGGAAAATAAATTTAAAATACTACACCAACATGCAACACATCAGTTTATGATGATGACAATTCTTGTGTTTGTTACATAGAGAGATTTAGGAAGTTTTTATGCTAGATCTTTATGAAGAAATGAGTTTGAGAAAATATTTCCAAGCATAGAACAGTTATTTAAAACAAACTGAAAGAATAAGTACCCGTAAATCAGCAATATTATGGCTAGTCGAGATTTTTAAATGAGTTTTATTAAACCCTGGACATTTCAATTATGTATGTAATTTACTAGTTAAACTCTATGTAATTAACTACTTAAGTGCTATTAAAATTCATCTCATAGTCAGAGGAAGGAAATGTTCTTCAGAGGTTTGTGTGGGGACTTCTACTTCTCAATGCATTTGCATTTGATACAGTGAACAGAGAGAACAGTGAAATAGCAACATTTGTGGATATTACAGATATAAAAAAGTTAAATCTTCCTCAAAAGAGCTGCATAAGAATTTCACAAAACTCAAAGACTAGCTGATGGAATGAATCCAGTGAGGCACTGCCAAGAGAAGCGGTGGATGTCTCATCCCTGGAGGTGTTCAAGGCCAGATTGGATGGGCCTTTGAGCAACTTGGTCTAGTGGAAGATGTCCCTGCCCATGGCAAGGGGGTGGAGCTGCGTGATCTTTAAGGTCCCTTCCAACCTTTAACATTTGATGATTCTATGAAATTCCGTGTGAAATAATACACAGAGTAAAATATAACTGTGTCCAGACGAAAGGTCTGAAGTAAATATAACTCAACAGAGTTATGGTGAATAGGTCCTTCAAAATTTCAGTGTTCATCACTGATAGAAAAAGCATTCAGAATCATTAGAAGAGGAGATGAAAAAAAAAAGAACCAGAAAATATTGTTTGGCTACTGGTTAAATATTTTGAACTTGAGCATTTTATTTTCTGATGATGATAACTGGCAGAGTATAATGGGGAAAGGCACATAGAAAAATTACAGAGGTGAGCAAAAGTTTTGACTTCTGTACAGGTCAAATTGACTGAAAAAATCAATCAAATATAAGCTTAAAATTGTAAAATTTTGGGGATGATAAAACAAAGTTTTATTTCATAATTAATGTGATGTAGGAAAGAATAGAAAAACTTACTGATTTAGAGAATTCACTGTTTTCCACAATGCATGACTTAAGGGTCATCAAATGAAATAGTCAGGTACTAGTTTAAAGTAAAAAAAAAAGTATATATATTTTCATGTAACATGGAACAACTTTGTAGCACTTACTATTCAGAATGTTGTGCATGTTAACAGCTGATGTGGGTTAAAAAGCAATTAGACAAATTCATGAGCAAAAAGTGTATCAAAAGCTATTAAACACAAAGTACAATTTCTAGTCATGAATTCACAGACTAATGGAAGCTTAGAAACTACTCAATAAATAGTGTTAATGTAGATTTATTCTCCTACAAGAAATTCATAGGCTTGATTTCAGGTGGAAAACAACGTAAAGGAAGAGTATAGTTTATAATACTTCTCAATAATGACATAGTAGTTTAAAATGTAACTGAGTGAGAGAAAGGAATTTACTTTAGTCTAGACTAAGGAATATAGGATTTGGGGTTTTTTTAGCTTACGTGAAAAAAGCATCTTTTTGTCAGTGATATAAGTAAAAACCTCACAGGTTTCTACAATTAAATTTTATATCTGTCTTGGCACCTCTTGATGAAAGACAGGCTTAAAACGGCTGATAATTTGCCACAAGATGCCAAAGTCCAAATGCAAATCAAATATAGCTGAAGTGAAAACAATGTGCAAATAGGAATCTTAGCTCAGTAATTCCACAACATATGACGAAGAAAGTCTAGCAGACTCCATTTCCAGAAGTGCACACTATCAACCACCACTTGACATCTCTTGACATCCATGTTTACTCCATGGCTCAAACATGACAGTAGATATCACAGTGGGGAAAAAAATTAATTTTAAATTAGTCTCATTTTGATTAATGAAAGGTAATGCTCAAGCTTCTTTCATCACAATTTATATTGTGCAATAATCTAAACTTACTTCTCTCTTTCCCCCAAGCTATTTGTAGATGCCAGCCCTCAAATTGCACTGGTGGTTGTGCTTCAGTGGTTTTAAAAACTGTTACTTTCATCTGTTGCCATTTCACATGGTCAGCCCTCAATGGGAGATTACTTTATACTCCATTACCTTAAAGTTGAACTTTGACTGAAGTATAGCTGTTATGAAACCTTACTCAAAGCCACAAATTTTCCTATCATTTAAAAGAACCAAATGCATTTTTGCTTCCTTGTTTCTTTTTCTGGCTCTGCTGGTTTATATGACCTCAGACTCTCAAAATCCATAATGACGTTGCTGTTAAAATGACAAAGTTGTTGTTTTTTTTTTCCAATTGGATTCAATTCAACTACATCTGCAGTTACTTCAGATAACAGTATGACCTAACAAATCCATCTTCAATTTAAGAGCTATTTTAAAGAAAATTTATCTTATTAAATTTGTTTAAAGCTACCAGGATTTGAGCTTCTAGGCTGACAATTTAACAAGTCATAAAATGTCCTGTTCTTTGGTGACGTGCTGCAGAATGATGCTACATTTTTCACAAAGATGCTCTCTTGAATTTGAACTAAAAAACATAGGCTGTAGGGAGAAAAAAGTGTGTTTTAAAAGGTTCACTTACTGACAGGCTTTTATAAAATCATTTATACTTTGAAGCCTGAGGTGTCTTAGTAAACTAGAATCCAAATAGTTTTGAAGATCAGAGCTAGGGTATCTAAATGCTTTTTCAGCATAACACTAGGTCTTTAAGCTCATTTATATTAACAATAGACAGAAATGCAGCCAGATAAAATCAGTATTATTTTCCATTTCCAGATGAGCCTTTTGCACTGAGTTCATGCATTTCTTGTCCTTTCCCAAATACCAAAAAGATAGAAGTTTTGGCTTATTGTAGCTAAAACAGAATAAGCTTTAGAGACATTCGCAGCATACGTGTCTGTGTGTAATGGATTTTCATGACCAGGTTTTGGTAGCAAGGGGGACTTTTGTGAGAAGCTGCTAGAAACTTTTCCCATGTCAAACAGAGCCAATGCCAGCCAGCTCCAGGACAGACCTGTCACCGGCCAAGGCCAAGCCAATCAGAGAAGGTAGTAGCACCTCTTGGATAATATACTTAAGAAGAAAAAAAAGTTATTGTGCAGATGTAATTGCACTCAGAGAAGAAAGGAGTGAGAAAATGTGAGAGGAACAACTCTGCAGGCACCAAGGTCAGTGAAGAAGGAGGGGGAGGAAGTGCTCCAGGTGCCAGAGGTGAGATTCTCCTGCAGCCTGAGATGAAGATTATGGTGAAGTAAGCTGTCCAGCTGCAGCCTATAAAGGTCAACGAGGGTGAAAATATCCACCTGCAGGTCTTGGAGGAGATCCACACCGGAGCAGGTGGATGCCCACAGTGACAGAAGGCTGTGATGCTGTGGGAAGCCTAAGCTGGAGCAGGCTCCTGGCAGGGACCTGAGATTTATGGATAGAGGAACCCATGCTGGAGCGGGTTTCCTGGCAGGACTTGTGATCGCATGGGGAACCCACACTACAGCAGGCTGATCTTGAAGGACTGCAGCCCATGGAAAGGGACACACACTAGAGCAGTTAATGAAGAACTGTAGCCCATGGGAAGGACTCACTCTGGAGAAGTTCTCACTCAGGAGAACTGTCTCCCACTGGAGGGACTCTATGCTGGAGCAGGGGAAGGAGTCCTCTCACTGAGTAGCAGCAGAAACAACCTGTGTGTTTTTAAGATTTGTTTTGTTTCTCATTATCTTGCTCTGACTTTGATTGGTAATAAATTCAATAAATTTCCCCAAGTCAAGTCTGTTTTGGCCATGTTGGGAATCAGTGAGTTATCTCTCCCTGTTCTTGTCTCAACTCATGAACCTTTTGTTATATTTTCTCTCCCTTGTCCACTTGTGGAGGGGCGTGATAGAGAAGCTTTGATGGACACCTGGCATCCAGCACTGTACAAACACTATGCAAACCTGTTTTTCTTCCATCAACAAAATTGCAGGGTTTCAGCCTTTAGATAAATGCTGCATCCAGAGAAGACAAGACTGGGTTTCCTACCTGTTGAAATATATACACACATATATATCTATATATATTTCTACAACATTCAAATACTTCATTTTTAATGTTGATAAAGAATCTAGAGGTGACAAAACTTTGTTCTAAACCCAATATTTTTTGTGTAGTTTTCTTCTGAAGGCTGCTGGACTAGAACCAAAAGTAGATTAAAACTAATCATTCAATACTTATCACCCACTATTCCCTGGAGCTGTATGAATGGCTGGCTCTGTGCTTTCATCCCCAAGACCACCACATCAGTCACATAAGAAAACATACTGGTCAGCAGTGCATATTTCATGCTATTTTCTTTTTTTCAATTAAAAATTCCTTCAAATCAACTACAGAATCACATTTCCTTTTCATTAATCCTCACCATGTTTTCCTATTATATTCATAAAATACATTTCACAGCTTCTGTTTAATAGATGCAGCTTGATCTGACCAGAATTACATACCATTACATGGTATGATACATCCAGTAAATTAAGTGTCAGTAACGAGTGTGGCTGTGCTTAATTTGTGCTTGGGGATGACATTGTGAGCCCCAGCTTTACCTGCATGCCATCAAAGCAGGACCTCCGCGGGACCTGAAAGTCTTCCTGCCTGAAACTATCCAAACCTTGTGGTGCTGTACTAATGGCATACTATGCCTCTGAGTAGGCTTGGGAGTTCTGCAAGCTCTAGAAGTTTCATATTCCCTCCCTGGGGTCTTAGGAAAGATAACTGAGGATAACCAAAAGTTACAGTACTGATGTACTCAATAGGCTCAAAATAATCTTGGAAATACAACTTGCAGAGTATAGAAATTCCTTTCCATTTGCTAACATAAAATAAGGTCTTGGTTAACAATGGCAAACTTAGATTGCTGTGTATTGTATGTAAACGAAAAAAAAAAGCCTCCAAAACTTGCACATCATAACAGTGGCAATTTGGTATTCCAGAAATGACAACTGTAGAGATTCAAACAGATGTGAGAGGTTAATAGAACTAATGCAGCACTTCCAGAGAAATTAATGTGAGGTTTGTTGAAGTGGAATATTAAGTTGATTTTCCTTTTGATATTATTGTTTCACAATAAATGTGCTACCTACTGCATTACAGCTTTTAGATACATGACACTGGAACAGTTAGGAGCTAATACACTAATAGCATTCTACTTGCAAATCAGAGCACACACAGAGGACTTGACTTACATGTCAACCTGGCAGCTGTCTTTCCATTTGCTATTTAATGAACCCAACAGCTTCATTTATATTTTTTCATTCTAATTTTATTATGTGAGCTTTCAGAGGCCACACAGAACACTGCCTGCAAAAGAAGGTGGATGGGGCATTTTAAAGCCACATACAGTTATTTTCAAAAGAACAGCTATTAGACACTACTCAGAGTTTCTGTCTTTATGAATCAAGTCATTCCAAAGCATTATGAGAAAAAAAGAATAAGTTTCTTCATTTCATTCAACACTGTTCACTGCTCTTGTTAATCAGGAAAATCTACAACATAGAACTATATTGTTATCTGTTAAGAAAAAGTTTTTTTAAAGCACTTCATTAGAATTTTATATTACTCTTTCTTTTATTTTCTTAATACATTTTTGCATAACTTTGGATATGATCAGTACTACCATGTATTTGCTCAGGATTCAGTAATAAAACCAATTCAGTAGAATTGGTTTTACTTTAAACCCATTAGGATGCACAAATGAAAAAGCTTCATACAAGAGAAATAGCAATGATAAGTATCACAGAACTTGTTGGTATAAGAAGTCACAAAAAGAGAAAGAGAACCTAGTCTGCAGCTTAAAGTCATGCACCTTTTGTATTCTACTTTTGTAATACCAAGTACCTAGTAATTACTAATATTAAATAGCAGAGATGCTACTTGATGTAAGGATTCTTGACTGAAAAAGGGTGCCCATTACCAACATGCCCTAATTTTTGCCACAATGAATGTTTTAAGTACATAATTTTCCCCCCAAAAAATTGCAAAGAATCACTTAGATAGGTTCCCACTCAGCCCAGGTCTTCATTCTTCCCTTCCCAGACAATCCCCCACTATATCTAACATCAGCATGAACAAAACAGCATCAACTTGGGGAATTTTATTTCATTTAATTTATCGTTCATTTCTCATTTCTCATCACTGATTTGGGTACTGGGGTGGGATGACCCAACAAAAAATATAATTTACTTTCTTATCCCTTCCTAGTCTAAATTTTTATCATGTTTGACATGGGCTGCACACAATCTATCCTATCTATTTTATTTATTTGGTGAAGCAACAGGCAACACAGGAGACTAGGTATGTATTGCTTTTTATCTGCTGCTCCATGCCTCTCACTTGTCTCTTCCACTGCTTTGGGATTCTTCATTTTCCACTGCTCTCACATGTGTTGTCCACGGGCCACAGTGCTTCAGATTTGTCCCTGCCTCGGTGTGGATCACGCAAAGTTGCAGCCCTTCAGGGTGTCTCTGTCATGGCACAGAGCACCCATGGCCACAGTTCCTCAGCATTCTCTATGTCTTAATTCGGGTCCTCCACAGGCTGAAGTCCCTTAGGAGCATTCCTTCCCTGACAAGGGTCACCCATTGCTAGAGTCCCACAGATGTGTCCCTAACCCAATATGGGCTACATCTTTCCAGGACAGCATCTCCAGCCATGCTCTTAGCTGTCTCCTCATCAACAGTTTTTCTGTGATATCTTCTTAAAAGTGTATCCCTCTGCATGTCTCCACAGCATCCAGAGCCTCACCAGATTCTCAGGCCTGCTGCTCTTCCTTAAAAATATACTACAGGGTCCCCCATCAGGCTGCAATGTTGACAGGTGATGGGTTGCTCATACCAGTGTCAGACTGGGCTGGAATCAGCACAGGACACTTCATGGCCTCCTCTACAAAGGTCACCTGCAGCCCCTTGCTTCAAAAACCTTACCATTTATACTTCATACAGTCACATTGTCTCTGGATATGACTCTGGATACTAGCCATACTAAAGTTTCATTCTGTAGCACACATCACGGCAGTCCAAAATTCCCTTAATCTTTTTAAGTCTCCTGGCTTATTTGTCATCCTATAAAATGGAGATATTGGTGTTTTCAAATCTTCCAGATGTCTTTTGGAGCTCACTGTTCAACTAGCTGTCATATATTCAGATGACAATCATATATTAAACTAGGACAGAGCTCTGAATTTTCCTTCTGCAGGTAGCTTTAACTGTCAATCAATCAAGGCTAATCACATTAATGAAATTCATAAATAAAGTCAAAGCACAGTGAAGAACAAACACCTTCCAGAAAAAAAAATAATATTTCAAAAACACAAGATGAGAAAAACAAAGGGAAATTTACCTTGGAAAAGTCAGGCTAATGCATCTGAGAAAAGAAAATCTGAAATGCTGGCATTTAACATAATATACCTTTGAGAAGCTGTAACATTTGCAAGAGGCCATGGACTGATGATGGAACTGACATAAGGGTAGAGCATCCTGAATCAGAGACATAACAGTCACTTTATTACACTCTAATGCAACGTGGGCACTACGCTGCAAAAAGATAAAGCTGAATTTGAACCCTGCAGGTCACTCTGAAGACTGCTGAAGAGAAGCCTTTGTCAGAGTGCTACAAGTGTTGATGTAGAAGGAAAGGAAGATGAAAATCAAAAATTATCTATGAAGAAGGATTAGGGCAAGATAGTATACAAGTGCTCATTTATTTGGTTATTTAAAAGAGAATTTAGGCTGTGGAAGATGATCTTCAATAAAAAACAATTGAAACATTTCTTCTGGGTTATGTCTTTAAAAAACAGTATGGAGAAAATTTGCATTTACAGTACAAACCCTTTCTGACTGGGAATTGACTGATAACTGGTTGCTCAAATGTCAAGATAAGTACTTGTATCTAAACTTCTTTGACTTCATTTTCACATTTCTCTGTCAATATCTGAGGTTCAAAAAAAAGGAACTTCACGAAAAAATCAAAGAAATTTCTTCCTATGGTTTAATCACATCATGATGTGAATACACTGTACCAGACTGCTTATGCAAAACCACAGAAAAGCAATCAATACTAGGGAGCACTTATTTTAAGGGTTTGCTTGGTAAAAAAAGCGAAGTAAAATTTTAAGCAGCTACAGGAGTTATTATACTCTGTGGGCCAAATCCCAAGAACTCTGTGGCACTATTTTAGATGATCACTATGTGGTTGGCCTCAGTATTCCCAATGTGGAATTGCCTTAGAACAACACAAAAGCTAGTGCTGACAGCAAGGGAATGTTGAAAGAGAAGCAGCATGAAAAATATCAGTCCTTCCCAGTTCAGCAATTATTACAGTAATTTTTTAACTGAAATGGACTTCTGCCAAGGTGTCTCAGCCGAAAGTACTTGAAAATGTAACTTTAATATTGCCTTATACTCAGGAATCTGAAACAGTTTAGAGCTGGTGTACTGGTTGCTCACTGTAGTAGTAACAATTCTTAATGTGTAGTTACAACACTATTATATCTGCAGTAGAACAGTGTTTTTGTGTTCCAAGGAGGGAACTATTCTGGTGCTTTCAGTATTAGGATGGTCACTGTAACTTTTAACTAAAAACAAATTACTGCACATCACCTATAAGGTGAACATGGTCATCAGCTCAAATCTAACCTGACAATAGAGTTTTTTACAAAACTATTGTGTGACTGTAGTCAAAGAATATCTAAGAAAAAGGGAGGAGAATAGCATTCAGATAATACTGCTTTCTCTGTGTGAGAATGCCTCTACTCTTTAGAGGCTTGAATGACTTGCAGCATTTACTGCCGCTAAAAATCTACTGAGTTAGAAAATGGATAGAGCAGTTTCAACTTGGTTAGTCCTTGCTAACTTACAAGTAATGTTACAAAGTTCTGAGCTCCGGAAAAAGTGCAGATCTTGACACTTTGCCTGAATCTCTGAATAAGGTCACAAGTTCTGTAGTATCTGTTTTCACCTTACCTGCCAAACACAGTTTTGAAAAATGCTGGTCACGACTTCTTTCTTTCTTTCTTTGATGATGTAATAGATTAACTTACACAGAGTTTTTGGAACGAGCTATTCTGCTAGCAAGTAGAAGGCTGCAGCATCAAGCATTACTGCTCGCTGACAGCAATTCTTAGTTGAAAGCTTTTGTGTCTTCCTTAAAAGAGCACATAAAGCGTGGAAGAGAATAAAATTCATAGCAGCAGATAAATTTTTAAATGTTATCTTTAGCCCAGGTTTTGTCCATCCTACATAGGCTTGAAGGGTCCTAATGACAGATATAAATCAATGGATTAAGTGTTCTGCACTTTGTTCATCAGAAGGAAGTGTGGAAGTAGGGTGAACCCCACATACCATGAGGGTTTGGTAGCCTGGTAGCCTATGCAATCTGAAAGCTTTGTCTACTCTGTGGTATAATCCAAGTAGTGCTTATTCCTGTGCAATAGGACTGGTTAATCTTTAATCCACAAAGATTTGAAAAACAGGGTAAAATGAAGGAAAAGGGAGAAAATAAGGAAAATAAATAAACAAAAAAGGTTATTTCCTGCATGCCCTGTATGAAAAGTGAAGAACTTAAATTAAGTTGTAGTCCTAATACTAGTTGTGATGCACAAACTTTTAGCATCCCCAGTACTGAGTGAGGGAACTTCCCTCACACTTCTGTTTCAACCCACCCTGCATTTTGGCTTGGTCATGAGGGCAGAATACTGGTAGTTCATGTGTATAACCTGGCTCTTTCTCAACATGCCTGTTATTCAGTCAGTTGTTTCCTGGTTGTACAGATTCATAGGATTTTTATTTTTTTATTGCTTCATTTTCAGAACTTTGCAGTTCTCATTACTGAACTTCTCACAGTTCCTGCTGATTCCAGTCACAAACTTTATCATAGTCCCACTGGAATGAATTCTATTATTTGGCACTACAATCTTTTATCATAATTTAGTACCATCTGAAAATGTGCTGAAGGTACAGTCCATTCCATAATACAGATGAGCATTGAATAATATCAGTCAAGCATTGATCCTTGGGCTATTTATGTGCTATTGGCTGCCAACCAAATATCAAGCCAACAATTGCTACCATTTTAGACCCCTTGTCCAGCCAACATTTAACCCATCCAATAATCTGTTCATATTTTCCTAGTTTTCAAAATCAAATGCTGGAGGAGATGGTTGCAACAGCCTTACTGGAGTCAAGTACTGTGCAGCCAGTGCTTTTCCCTCAGCCACATAGCTATGCTTCATTACAGAAACCCATCATGTTGGTCAAGAATAATTTGCCCGCATCAATTCCTTGTTTGCTATCTTATGCTTGACATTTTTTTGAAATTAATTAGAAGAGGAAGTTCTTTATTAGATATCTAGAGACTGAAGCGAAGCTGACTAGAGTTAGATGTACCTCTTGCCTTTAATAAAAACAGCATTATATTAGTAGTTTTCCAGTAGTCAAAGACCTCCCACCAACACCACAATTCTTCACTGAAGATGGCCATGCCAGCATCTCTGCAATCACATCAGTCAATTCTTTCAGCACCCTCTGACAGTTCCCATCTGGTCCTAAAAATTTAAATACCTGCAACTTCTATAGCAGCCCTCAGACTTTTGCTTTCCCACTGCTGAACCCACATCCGCATGCATGAAGAACAAAGACCAAGTTTCACATGTGAAGGTTGATGCTAAAATTATCATTGCCAAACTTCTCTGTGTCATCCATGAGGGAGGCTGTGTCCCCCATTTAACAGTAGACCATGTTTTCTCTGAATCTGCTTTTGCTACCTACATCCTTATAGAATTAATTCTTGATCTTTGTGTCTCTCACTATTTTTTAGTGCCAAATGAGCATTCTTTTTTTTTTTTGCCCCAAAATGGTCAAGCAATGTTTGCATTCTCTGACCTCTAATTTCAGCCTATGCAGACCTTCTCTGTTATTTGTACAATACAGAGGAATATCTGCTAAAACATTGAGTTACTTAATAAGGCATACTAGCATTCTAGTTCATAGGTTCACTGCTTCCTTGATTGAATGTTTTATTGTAAATTATGCCTACTTCAAGCCAGCTTATAGAAAACATGCAAATATCAAGTTATTATCTAAAAGAGACCACTCAGTGACAAATCTTTAGAAAAGAGAGAATGACAAATTTACATCCATTCAAATAATCCTAAGGTTGTATCAGAAGGTCTGTCTTTCCGACATTCATCGGACTTGCTCTAGCTTAATAAGCTATACAGGAATCAGACTGTATATTTTCTTTCTTTTAGTGGACTATATTTGGTCTAACAGTCAAACTTTCCTCTGATGTTTTTCAAAAGATCTGGACTAGCTTAACATTTCATCCTCCAGATTTATTTTACTTTCTCCTTAAGTAGGAAGCAGTCTAGCCGACCTCTTATTAGAATAAAGATTCTTTCCCTTCCATAGACAAGAATATGTCTTTTTTGTAGTATTTATTCACATTTAGAAGTGAATAGAGCAATAAACAACTCTTTGCTTCAATTAAGTGTTAAAACTCCATCACCCTCTCTCAGTAATTCTTAGGCATTCTTCAGTGGGGAAGGAGCAGTTCAATGAACCTCATGTTCTACATATTTTTCCTTTACATTAAAAACTTACATAATACAAACAGCTGTAGCCTTACTGTATGAAGAGTGTAATTGGATTTTGATTCAGGTGAAACAAATAGAAATCAAATTACTTGGGGTATAAAGTCCATTAGGAGTGATTAAGCCCAAATATCTTCCTTTTAGGCATGTTGTAAAACTGGTTTATATAGCCTCACTATATATGAAAGATGGAATAAGCGGAGTCATGTTCTTACTGTTGGTCAAAATGAGGATGACTGCTTAGATGAAACATGTTACAGAGCCAGATTTTAGACTGGCAAGCCTCTATTGAGGTATGGCTTCAGAATGTTATTTCTGAGTTTCAGTCAGATGTGACCTTGCTTATGATTAGACCTACTATAGATGTTAGGTATAAAAATTTTTTTAAGTTTTACAGTGAAAGGACTCTTGCCTCAACCATCAATTTTGGTATATAAAAATAACAGTAAATAAGTGTTCTCCTTTAAAAAGAAAAAAGTTGTAATTTGAAACTACTGTTGCTACAAGAAAGAGAGCAGATCTCTAAATTCTAATTAAGAATATTAAAAATAAGAAATGGCTTTCTCAGAAACAGACTTTATGATGAGCAAAAGCATCCCTTTTGCAAAATCAAACAGCACCTTCCTTCATTGCTCCAAGAGCTGTGAAAGTCTAAACATTTTGCGGTAGTGTAGTTGAATAGTTCAGATCACTGAAAGGGAATGAGAAAGGTGGAGGAAGAGGGCAGAGGTAGTCTGAAACTAAAAAGGTGTACATTAAATACATGGGCATTACACAAAGGTAAAATAAGTAGAGATTCAGTGGACACAACTAAAATACTCCCTCTTTCAACCTGCATAACAGAGAAGAAAAAGGATATACATGGAAGTATGATAGATTATATAGAAAATATAGATAGATAAAACAGAGATAGAAAATTACTATTTATCCCATTTTTTATGTTTGATAGGAAAAATGTGGAATATGGGCTCAGGACTAAGGGTACAAGCAAAGCCAACATCATTCCTAGCAAACACCTTTGTCTCAAGAAAGCATTCAGCATGAAGACAAACATCTAAAGAAAATCTAAAAGAACACTGAAATATAAGAACAAGTAGCTTAAAAACTTGTCAAATCCCCATTATATAGGTTTGCATTTTTTTAAGAACATGTTATACATCTAGCCTACTTTATAGTTTATTTAAACTGCTGAAAAACAGGCAATCAGTTTGATAAGTATAATAAGTCTTTTGGATAAGTCCAGAGACATACAAATACATGTAATTGCCAGCACCACCACAGTTATTGAGGTATACTTCTCCGAAAGATAAAACTAGCATTGTCTTAGGCATTAAACAGAATCACCATACAGCAAATTTCAGATCAGTTCATCAGCAATGACTTAAACAGCTAGAACAGGAGCTACGTGGTATGATTTTTTTTTACTTGTTTTTTTCCCTCATTTTGATGAATGCACAGAAAAACATGTTTGATAAAGGTTCCTAGGATTAAACTAAAACGACACTGATGTGAAAAACAGTATTGTAAGGCTTAATTACTAAAATAACATCTTGGAGAAAATTACTACTTTAAAACAAAGCAAAACAAAAAATAATAAATTTTTTTTTTAAAAAAGGCAACAAGATTTGACAAACACACAGTGAAAAAATTCACATGGAAGGTAATAATGTCCAAGGAAAAATGGGAAAGAAGATACTTCCTTTTAAAGCCTTTAAAAGGCTAAAGTGAAAGAGGGGAAAACATGAAGGCTGATGAAAGGAAAGATGTTGTCAAAAAATGTGAGATAAGGACTTTAGCTCTCATATTTCTTGTTTTGATAAAATAAATAGCTCAGTTATTTAATAGGGCAAATCAAAGAGATTCAAATGAAGTCTAGACAATCAAGTAAAAGAAATTCACATCATTATCTTAAATCATAGTGAAATCAGCTGGCAATTCACATAAGAGGAATAGCACTACTTCTATCCAGCACTCAAGTCAGGCCCCAGGAATTTCACATTGTAAAATATTTTGTATTCCTTTGACTTTCCTTCATATTTGAAACTAAAGGTTACAGTGGGACCAAGCCATCTCTTTTCATTTTTAAGGGATACAAACTTAGTTTCTGTCCAAACCAGTTTTCTTAAATGAAAGAAACATTTCTCATACAACAAAGATTAGAAGGTGCTGAGGCTTTAAACACATGAAATATTACGAGGCTGTGGTAAAGTTATGGAAGTTTGATGATGATAAAATAACTCAAATGTGCAACTGTTTGCTGACTAAGGAACCCCAAAAGAGGAAAAATGAAGTTCATGGAGTTGCAGTGATTTATAGTACTGACATTAAAGAAGGACCGACCTTGAGGAGCATTTGGGATTAATTAGAATGAAAAGTAGTATACAAGGAATCAGTCATTAGCAAAGTGTTTTTGCTCTGTCTTTAAGTCAAGATACCAAAACAGAGTTACCACTTCATTAAAACTGTGATGATGATGATGATGATAAAATACGCATTCCACAGCAGTCATGGTACACACATGTAAAAGACCCGTATTGGGTTTGCATGGCCAGGTTTTGGTAGTGGGGGGTGTTACAGGGGTGGTTTCTGTGAGAAGCTGCCACGTCCAGCAGAGCCAATGCCAGCCGGCTCCAGGACAGACCTGCCACTGGCCAAAGTCAAGCCAATCAGGAATGATAGTAACACCTCTGTAATAACCTGTTTAAGAAGGAAAAAGGTAAGTTATTGGGCAGAGAAAAATTGCAGATAGAGAAGAGAGAACATGTGAACAACAATGCAGACACCAAGGTCAGTGGAGAAGGAGGAGGAGGAGGTGCTCCAGGTGCCAGAGCTGAGGTTCCCCTGCAGCCCATGGTGCAGACCATGGTGAGATGGGCTGTCCCCCTACAGCCCATGGACGACCATGGGGGTGCAGAGATCCACCTGCGGCCTGTGGAGGAGACACACACCAGAGCAGGCAAATGCTCAAAGGAGGCTGTGGCCCTGGGGGAGGCCCATGCTGGAGCAGGGTTCTGACAGGGACCTTCTGACCAGTGAAGAGAGGAGCCCATGCTGGAGCAGGTTTTCCTGGTAGGACTTGTGACCCTGTAGGGTACCCATGTTGGAGTGGCCTGCGTCTGAAGGACTGCATCCCATGGAAAAGTGACCCAGCTTGTGAAGAATTTTTGCCTGTGGGACGGACTCATGTTGGAGAAGTTTGTGGAGAACTGTCTCCTGTGAGAGGTACCCTACACGGGAGTAGGGGAAGGACTCCTCTCCCTGAGCAGCAGCAGGAACAACCTGTGATGAACAGACTATAAGCCTCATTCCCTGTCTCTCTGCGCTGTTGCAAGGAGAGGAAGTAGAACTCAGGAAGGAGGGAGGGGTGGGAGGAAGGTGTTTTTAGGTTTTATTTTACTTCTCATTCTCCTGCTCTGATTCTGTTAGTAATAAATTTATTAATATCCTCACTTCAAGTTTGTTTTGCCTATGACAGTGATAGGTAAGTGATCTCTCACTGTTCTTATGTCAACTCATGAACCCTACGTTATATTTTCTCTACTCTGTCCAGTTGTCGAGGGGAGTGAGAGACTGGCTTTAGTGGGTACCTGGTGTCCAGCCACAGTCAACCCACTACAAGATCATAAAGATCTTTTCCTGTTGCCACTTCAGAATAGCTTTAGATTTACATTATATTCAGAAATTTCTGAGGAAATTTATGAACACATATTTGTAGCTATTATGTGATGAACGGTGATAATTCGAAACCCTGTGATTTTTTTTGTCTGTTTCCCTACAGTTAGACAAACTGAACTCAATGTCAGCAAAGAACTAATTTACTTCATGGAAAATTGTGACTATCAACTGTAGAAAACACCAAAATAGAAGTGCATCAGGCTAACGCATTGTGTCCTTGCACCAAGAAACATTAAAGAACATATTAAATAAGTTTTCACTTTATACTCAAATAAAACAGACCCCGTACCCACTTTAATAGGTTACTGTTCTTCTTACCTCCAATACTATAACAGTGGATAAAATACTGTTATTTAAAATGAAATGTTCAGGGTAAACTGTTTCAAAGAAAGTCAGTGATGAACCTACATTGAAATAGTGGGGTAACTTTTTACCAGGTAAAAAACTCCTCTCTGGGAGAATTTCACTTTGAAAATACTGACAGCATCAGTTCTGCATTTTAGTATAATTATTTAGTAGGCTTGTTGTTCGTGATGACTGGATAATTTCAGAGATTAGCAGGTCATTTGTAACCATGGAAATCATGTTTCCTGCATATCTAATAGGCTAATTTCCACATGAAGCAAGGCAGTAGTTCTGTTTATTTACTTGCTTGTTAAATGCTATTTTGAACTACCTTGTTTTCCTTAGGGGAATTGTCACTCAATTTCTGAAAAGAAAAACAAAAAAGTAATGCTATGTCCTTACTGAACCTCAATGAATATGCACATTCTTTTTTTTTTCTAGTAAATATGTATTTGACCTTATTTGTATAGTCACACCTTTGCTTGATTCTTGTCTTTTACATTTTAGGTAAAGATTGAAAATTTTAATTATATACGTTAAAGACATCCCTTAGGTTTCAAAATTTCCAGTTACTAGACTCAGTACATAGGGCTGTGAATTAATAATTGAG
The DNA here is from genome assembly GCF_001604755.1 of Lepidothrix coronata. Taxonomy (NCBI): domain Eukaryota; kingdom Metazoa; phylum Chordata; class Aves; order Passeriformes; family Pipridae; genus Lepidothrix; species Lepidothrix coronata. The sequence continues at coordinate 2,027,466 of NW_016690237.1, read as the reverse complement.
TCAGAGCAGCTTAATGGTGGTTAGAATTCACTAGTCAATTGATTGGATATGTATGTTTCTTGTTTTATCCCATCTGTTGGACAAAATGTTTAAATCATCTTAATTTCAACATAGTAAATATGTCAAACTAAGAGTTCTTAAGAAAAGATAGGAGAAGCTTGAAGCTTGAAGTTTCTGGATTTTTCCATATCCATCAGTGGTGAACAGTAGTGTCAAGCTCCTAGCTCAGACAAATGAAATGACAATCATACAGATTTTTTAGAATAGGAAATATATAGTCCAAATTCTGGATTGTAAACATTTTAAATTGTTCATGATGAGGTTGTTGGGGGTTTTTTTTTGTTGGTTTCTTGGTTTGGGTTTTGATTTCAGTTGTTTTGTGGGGAGGGTTTATGCAAAGTTTTGTTAAAGAGATCTGGGATCTCAAACCATTTCCTTTTCTATTACTTGATGCAATCAAGATTCAATGGGCCTGTTTTTTACCTACAAGATGTTCATAATAACTATAAAGTACCATTCGAGCAGACATGTCTTAAAAGGTCACAAACCCCATTAGTCACAAGGTGACTCACCTATTCCCTGAAGTGTTTTCACAACTATGATGATGTCTTCATAACTTGGGCTTAAATCTTTCTTATGAACAAACCAACAAACTCCCAATGGATTAAACTCACTTTATATTATATTCCTTCTGTTACTAATTTAGCTAAAATACTTTAATTTGAAGATCATGTCGTGGTCAGTTGACAACCTAACTGTCTTCTTCACTAATCTCAATAGTCTATAAGCTATTATCACTCACTTGTTAAAATTATGTTACTCTGTTGATACCTATTTTAATAAGTAAATTACACTGCAATATGATGTTGAAATATTAAATGAAAAATGTTTTCCAAAATTTGCTTCCCAAACTTTCCCAATTGAAAGAACACTTAGGAAACAAAAGAGGAACTAGAGAAAATTGTAACATTTAGATTTAAACCACAAAGCATTAGGATCAGAATTGTCATTTCTATCCAATTAGATAAACATATTTAATAGAGAAATCGCAATTAATGTCATGTGGAAATCAACCAGTTACTCTTAACCAATGAACAAAGAATATATTCCCTACTTCATCAAAATTTCTCTATAAGAACGAATAGATATCACTGTTTAAATGTTAAACAACATCAAATGCTCTTCAGGAACATTTTTCAAGACTCTCAAAAAATCTTGATAACTGACATGTTTTCATCTTTGCTGTGATGTAGTGGTCTTGCACTTTTCATATCATAGAACAGTTTGGGTTGGAAGGGAACCTTGAACATCATGTAGTTCCAACCCCCCTGCCATGGGCAGGAACACCATCCACTGGACCAGGTTCCTCAGAGCCCTATCCAACCCAGCCTTGAACAATTCCAGCGATGGGGCATGCACAACTTCCCTGGACAACCTGCTCCAGTGACTCACAGTAAAGAATTTTTTCCTAATTGTGAAAGTTTAGAGCTGGCTTTCCATCAAGTCTCCAAAACTCAACAACAGAGCCTGCTTCCCAGAGAGGGAAAAAAAACCAAACAGCCAAAGCTATAGCAAAAAAACATATATTTTTCAGATAAAACAGATATATACAGTGAGATTACTATATTATATATTAATATATACTATAACCCCAGAAACCCCAAATAGCTTCCTAAAAGGGAAGAGGGGAAGGGAGAAGGGAAAAAGGACAAAAAAAGGATGCAAAGGGACAGAAACAAAACAGGTATGCACAATCTAAAAATCCGGTAACCAGCAAAATAGAGAACTGGCAAAATCTCACCACTTCCCTTGAGAGAAGCAGGACGGTTGGACACGGCCCAGCACTCTCCCCTCACGCCTGGCAGATAACAGCAGTCAATAGAGGCCTCAACTGCAGATAAGCAAGACCACATAGGGATCTACTGTTCTTGAACCTCGCCAGAAGAGAAGAGAGCAAGCTCTCTTATCTACACCTTATTTATACCCCAGGTTATGTAAAGGAATAGCATGGAATACTTCCTTGTTCACTATCCTAGTTCCTTCCTGGTTACAAGCTGGTCTTCAGGAAGGCCTAGGGTGAAAACTATCACACTAATATCTAATCCAAACCTACTCTCTTTCAACTTGAACCCATTCCCCCTTACATGCTCTTGTAAATAGTCTTGTCCTATTTTTCCTATAAGTTCCCTTCAGGTACTGGAAGGCTACAGTAAGGTAATCCCAAATCCTTCTCTTTTCCAGGAACAATCCCAACTTTCTCAGTCTTTCCTGATAGGAGAGGTACCCCATTCCTCTGATCAACTTGATGGCCCTCATCTGGACTTGCTCCAGCAGGTCCTTGTCCTTGTGATGTTGGGGAACTTCTGAGTTGGATGCAGTGCTCCTGGTGGGGTCTCACCAGAGCAGAGTAGAGAGGAAGAATCACCTCCTTCAACCTGCTGACCATGCCACTTTTGATGCAGTCCAGGATACTCTTGCCTTTCTGGGCTGTGAATGCACATTGCCAGCTCATGTCCAGCCTCTCATCCACCAGCATTCACCAGTCCTGCTTGGCAGGATTGTTCTCGATCTCTTGACCCCACAGCCTGTGTTGATACCAGGGGTTGCCCAGCCCAGGTGCAGCATCTTGCACTTGGTCTTGTTAAACCTCACAATGTTCCTATGCACCCACTTCTCAAGCTTGTCCAGGTCACTCTGGATGGCATCCCATCCTTCAGGTGTGTCAGAAGCAGCAGCCCTTATTTCTCACCCTGTAGCACAGTAGTTTACACTTTCCTCAACCCTCTTACCCCATTCTATGTTCCCCATATCAATTCTACCCCTGAATTCCAGTAGAAAATGCTTAGTCTTTTGTCAAGGCAAGGCCTATGCTGCTTAGAGAACACTCATATCTTGGCCTGAACCCCAGAACACGGTCAGAAAGTAGGTGACCGTGTATCATTTGTGCTCTGAAGAAGATGAAGATGATGAAGAAAAGCCCCCAGACCCAAATCCCAGGGGGTGGGCCAGGGGGTGGACCAGGGCAAAAGCTACGGGATGGACAAAACTTGGATTGGTCGGGCAGTATTATAAATTGTAACATCTCAGGTACGGAAGGTACGTGCGTCTTGTAATGGAATTAAACCCTTTTCTTATCTCATCCTCAATTAACTGCTCTGGAGTTTTTTTTCCTCAGCTCCTATTAGGCATCATTAACTTGAAGACACTGTAGAGTTGCTCTACTGAAAGTTTAACTACTATGGACACTATTAGTTATTTCTTCTTTCATTATTTTTTTACAGCAGTAGATATACAAATTATATTTTATATTTTAGACTGTCATACACTTTTCTTTAAAACAGGATACAGAAGAAAAATTCTCACACAAGTTATTGCTACATTCAAATTTTTACAAAACACCCACAAGATAATAGGCTACACTAAAACCCTCCCATGCATGACATCTATATCTTGTAACCAAATACAAGGCTGAATTAATTTTTTTCTATCTCTGAGGCTATGAAACACAGTTGTAACTTCCCTGGCTGCATACGTGATGTCACTTCTGAATCCTGTAGAGAAAACTGAATTTTTTTAATGCTGCCACATTGAATTCAGGGAGAAAGAGGAAGACTAGGCAAAGTCAGAGAGATTTCAGACTGTAAAGGGAGGCAGCTTAGACTTCAACCTCGGATGCTCCATCCACCATCCAAAACCAAACTGGACAAAGCCCTGAGTAATTTGGTCTCACCTCAGATCTGACTGTGCTTTGAGCAGAAGGTTGAACTAGAGTCATCATGAAGTCCTTTCCAGCCTGAACAATCCTGTAATCATGGGATCTATGAAAGAAGATAATGAGGTCAATCAGAGACCAAGAAATGAGGCTTCTGGAAAAACTGTGAGACTGACATATGTCACTGAAGTAACATATAGCCTGAAGTAACTGGATGTTTTTTTGAATGGTGGGATTGTACTTACTCTATTGTTATTATTTCATGGCTTTTATGTCTTCATTTCCTGTCATTGTTTGACTCTGAGAAAAAAGTGATATGCTTTCCTCCCCTTGCTCTCTCACTAATCCACTAGAGTAGGTACCACTGATTGTCTTGTCTCCAAAAGATTCCTGAGAGTCTCCCCAGCAGCCACTGCTCCCTGAGGGGAAAAAAAAAAAGGAGAATGAAAGGACTGAGATCTGGCTGATGGAAGACAGAACTGGAAGCAATGCCTACCTCACACATTTTCCATTGACATTTCCATCTTAATATCTATCTCAAATATTCACTCTGTGCTGTATATAATGAAACAGGGTTGAGCAGCCTGTACTTTTGTAATTCAGTGTAATAATATAATTTTCTTATATTATTAATTTATGTGTAATATGGATAGTAGATTAAGAATTAAACTGCATTCTATACGTATGAAAACATAATTTATTTATTTCATTGCAGTCTTAATTTTGAATAAAATTATACTCACAAGACTTGAATCTATGTTCGATCCTGAGAAAGTAAAAAAAATATTTTTTTGTTTTAAGGAATATTTAAAGTTTTGAAACTTAACCATGGTAGAATTGTTACCAAATTTCTCTATTCAGTAAAACTCTACTGGACCAGCTCCCACTTGTAATCATATGTATTATTTCTCCTCCATTTGCATTCACATAATACTGTAGGAGAAACTTCAGCAGATATGTCATATAACATTATCATCCCTTTGAAAATAAAGTACCATGTATGGTTTTTTCCTCAGCTCAATTAGTAAAAGATTACAGAAATTAGTAATGAAAATGGGTTGAAATACTTATTAATAATGACATTCCATTTATTTTTTGTGTCAAATTTACTATTCCATGAAAAAAAATACTTAATACTATTGGAAAACCTTTTTTCTTCACACTGCTGCTTATGCATGCAGTGATCCCTAACCGTGTTTATAAAGATTCACATTAACAACCTCTAGGTTTTCTGTAAGACTCATTTCTCTGCTGGTGTCAAAAGAACATTGACTATCTATACCTGCTGAACAGGTATAAATTAAAATTTTAAGTAATTTAGACATGTTAGGTTGTAACAGATCAGTCAGCTGATGACAGGACAGAAGGAAATAGCCTCAAGCTGTGCCAGGGGAGTTTCGGGTTGGACATCAGGAAGAATTTCTTCACTAAAAGTGTAGCTAAGCATTGGAATGTGCTGCCCAGGGAGGTGATGGAGTCACCATCCCTGAAGGTGTTCAGGAAGCAACTGGACATGACACTTAGTGCCATGGTTTAGTTGACAAAGTGATGCTCACTCAAGATATCAAACTCAATGATCTTCGAGATCTTTTCCAACCGTAATGATTGTAGAAGACACACAAAACTAGTTGTATGTTTAATCTCATGCTGTTTGACTCACTTGACACCATTGTCTTGTTTTGTTAGGTCTTTATAGTCTTTTTACTGTCTTTGTTCACCAGTTTCTACCTAACATAGTAAGGTCGCTCAGAGCCACTATAATATAATTTTTAAATTCCACTTCTGTTCTTATCAGTGAATATTTTATTTTAAATGTCCTAGAAAGGGTATTAGCTGCACGCTTTCAGCAAAGTGATTGTTTGTAAGAGCCATTTTAAATGTTTATTTAAAAAACAAATCCAAAACTTAACATTTTAGATATTTGAAATTTTTTTTAATTTTTAAGAAATCTGCTTTCTAATGATTTATTACATGCTCTGTGATCTGAATTTTCTTGGATGGTTCTGATGGAGAAGAGAGTGAACATTTTTTCATGTGGCATCAAAAATGAAAAGACAGCAAGGCAAAAAAAAAGTTAGTAAAATAAAATAACAGAGAAACAATAGGCATCCAAAGGGGAAAAAAACCAACAATATTTCCTGAAGAAAATATGGAATGGAATATTAAAGTTCAAGAAAGTGAAAACTTACTATGTATCTTCAACATACATTTCAGATGGATATTTCTGAGGTGTTATAGTGATAATAAAAGTATGCATTCTGTTACATACTACAAAATAAATCAAATGAAGTCACACCTTCCTGATGTCAGAGGAATAATACAAGAGAATTAGTGAGCTAAAAGATATGATTTGAAATTCACAGAATCACGCAGAATCAATCAGGTTGGAAAGGACCTCCAAGATTATCAAGTCCAACCCTTGATCCAACACTGCCATGGTTACTAAACCATGGCACTGTCATATGTAGTCTCATCTTAAAAACCTCCAGAGATGGTGAATCCACCACCTCCCCGGCCAGCCCACTCCAATGTCTGATTACTCTCTCTGTAAAAATTTTTTCCTAATATCCAATCTAAACCTCCCCAGCCTGAGATTGTGCCCTCTTGTCCTACTGCAGGTTGCCTGGGAGAAGAGACCGACGCCCACCTGGTTACAACCTTCTTTCAGGGAGTTGTAGAGAGTGATGAGGTCTCCCCCGAGCCTCCTCTTCTCCAGGCTGAACAGCCCCAGTTCCCTCAGCCTCTCCTCATAGGACTTGTGCTCGAGTCCCTTCACCAACCTTGTTGCTCTTCTCTGGACCTGCTCCAACACCTCAATATCCTTCCTGAACTGAGGGCCCCAGAACAGGACACAGTTCTCCAAGTGTGGCCTCACCAGCACTGAGTATAGGGGAAGAATCACTTCCCTGGTCCTGCTGGCTACACTGTTCCTGATCCAATCCAGGATGCCATTGGCCTTCTTGGCCACCTGAGCACACTGCTGGCTCAGGTTCAGGGTTTTCTACTGAAAAACTATTGTTTTCCAGAAGGATTCTTATAGACTGACCTACTGTCCATAATGAAAAGATGAGGTTTCCATTCGATCAATTAAATTAATGTTTTAATGTAGATAGTATACTGGTTAGGATGCAGCACTCTCACCGCTGCGGCCCGGGTTCGATTCCCGGTCAGGGAAAAACTCCCCCAGGCAGGTGGAGCTCGTCAGCCCTGTAAGGCCATCCATCTAAGAGAAGGTCACTCTAAACAAACCTACGTTCTGAGGACCTCACTGTCACCGTCCAAGCTTGCTCGGCCCCGGCAGATGAACCTCAGGATTAAAGGGTGGGTTCAGTTCTGCGCAGGCTGCATCTCACCTAAAAAATCCATTGCGCAGGCTCGAAGGGTAAAGACCTTTCCCAAATCTTCGCTCGTGAAGACTGGCCATACATACAATAATAATAGCAAATGCATTGCATGTCTTAAGCAGTTTTATTTTTCCATACTTCCTATTGTCTATTTTTCCATTACTGCCCATTTTCTTTTATGCCAGTAACAATAAATTGAGGAAGAAAATACTTGGTTGTTCATATCAGTCATATTCATGTCACATGAATTCCTTATTTGCTATGTGTTCTGGGATAAAGATAAGATCTCCTCTGAGATTTTGGTATTTCTGAAATAATATCATATACAGAAAGAACTAGGCTGAATTAGAACTTATTACACATTATTCAAGAAATAGAAACCTTCAGATATGGTGGGTTTTGGACTGCTTTCAAACTTGCTATTATGGACATAAAACAACTATGATATACAAAGAGAAATCAGGAAGCTGCAAAGATTGAAAGTCAAAGATAATTAGAGATTTCAATTGCTTCTATGTATCCTGGGTAAAATTCAAGAAAAGTTGTGGGTGTTATATTTTTAGAAATTATAATTTACCTTTTTCTTGGAGGCTCAGAGATACTGCAAGAAAAAGGACAACTCCTGATCTAATATTGAATATCACACTAGCTTTAGTTCAAAACATATCTTTCAGGTTTCATCTATATAGTAAGATCTCAGAAAACTTCCCACATTTTTTCACCTTCCTTCCCCTTCCTCTTTCTCAATATGTTCAGATTTCTCCTAGAAGAAAACTGTGTGTAGGAAAGGAACTATGAAACATTTTGGAAGTTGCAACCATATAGCTCGGGGAGGATGAGGGGTAGGAGTCCAGAGGGCACAATAAAATGCACTTGCCACTTTTTAGATTAACTTTCAAGTTGTTATTTTATGGACACAGTGATCAAAATATATTCTAGTTCTATACCTTGTATGAAGAAAAAATTGACAAAATTATCTGAAAGGGGGAACTGCATAAATGCGAGAAAGATAATTATTATGAAATTGAAAGTGTAGAATGGATGAATCTTAAAATGGACTTCATATTTATGGGGTAAATAGGCATTAAAAAACAAAGTTACATCCAAATATGAAAGACGTAAAAGACCATAAACCCGGAAATTCAAATTTAATAAGTCAGGTCAAGAAGTATGTCAAGAATCTCTATGTTAAAGTTATAAAGGCTCATAATAAAATCTTTTTCAAAAAAATCAAAATCAGAAAGCTTCTCAGAGAATGAAAGGTAGCAGCAGATAATGGAAGCTTATGAGGAACATGCATGCAAGGAATTTGGATGAGAAGACTGCAGAAAAGAGAAGTGAAATTCTGGAATTGTGCTCAATCCAAAAATAGTCTGGAAGATTTCCACATCAGATCCTAATATTACAGCACGAATTTGAGGAAGTACTTCCAATGGAAGCTTTCATAAGCGGGATTTTAAAAAAAGAAAAAAAAAGTCTGAATAAGCAAGTACACTGAACTGAAAAAAAAAAATTTCAACAAACGTTTGAAGAACTCTGATATAAAATTATGACGATCTTTATGTGTAACCTATTTCTTAAATCAATTGGGCAAGGAACGGAAGGTGGCAAATACAACAGAACTTTCAAAATGGCTGTTGGTGAAAACTAAGGATTTGACTGATAGCTACCAGTCTAACTGATAAAACCTATATAAAGAAAGGAATTAGTAAACACAGGTAGATTAAGAATATTGATAAGGAATTAATATGGGTTTTGTAAAGGAAAATCATGCTTTACAAATCTATCTGCGTTTCAAAATGGCACTGAGTAGATGGATAAGTATGATCTAATATATTTCTATTTTCAAAAAGCTTTCAACAAGCTGTCACAAGAATTTCTTAAGTTTGGACATTGGCTGCTCCATATATGCATAAATGTTTGGAAACATGATAAATAGCAATGCAGTGATGTTTTCAAATAACTCAAAATTACTCCACACGACCAAAATCAAAGCTGTCTGTAGGCGCTCAAGAGGATTTCTCCATAGTCAGTGACTCAAGGATAAAATAGTATATGAAATGTAAAATTAGTAAGCATAGAATAATTCACACAAAAGGAAAACAAAACCGCAAAACTTAGTTATAGTCATAATCTCTAAATTGGGTACACAGAGAGAAGTCTTCAACCAACAAGGACTGGTCTCTGCATATGTTTATTATTCATAGATGACTTCCATAAATAATTACAATCTGGAGTGTTACATTAAAAATTTTGTCCATGATTTAAAACCAGAATATGGCAGAACTAGAAAGAAAGCTACAGAGAACAATAACTATTGTAATATGTAATCTCTCCCACATAAAATGTAACCGAGTCTGGAAAGGTATGACTAAGGAAAAATAGGATCAAAATATGTAGCATTTTGAAAAAGAAATGGTAAATGTGGCTAGGAATCATATTGTCTTTATTTTATCATTAGACTTATGGGTTCAACTCAAGTGCTTATCATATATATAATAAAAAAGCACTGTTTTCCTCATACAGCATGTTAATACAGTATTGAATTCTTTGCTACAGCCATTTTGGAGGTCAAAAGTGTAAATGTGTTCAGAAAAGGGATTTAGTACACCTCTTAGGCATTTGGGCCTGTAGTGGATATTAAATGCAACACTTTAGGTGTAATTTTTACAGGAAGATTTTAAATGGCTAATTACCAGAAATCAAGACTTGACTAAAAGGCGTATCACCCTATGCTTCCTACATTTCCCAAGCATTAATGTTACCACCAAGGACAGGATGCCAAAATGTGTTTAGCTTTGGTTTGATTGTATAGAGCAGTTTCTGCATTCTTTGTCTAATTATAAATAAAGCATGAAAAGAAAGGGGTTAAACATAGAGAGCAAAGCTCTTTAAAATATTTGAACATTCTCTTTTAACCATTTGAACATGCTCTCTTAATCATTATGCACATGCCACCCTAAGCTCTTTAGTTATTAAAGAATTTTGTTTCTCAGACTTATCTTCTGTCACAATTTCTCCCTTTCATGAGATGATAGAGCTATTTGTTTTAGGGTGAAATGTACCACTCTGAAGATGGCAAATAATCATTTTTTTACAACAAATGAAATCTAAGGAAATTTTCCTAGAATTAGACAGATAGTTTTAAAATATTTATGTGGTATATAATTCAAGCAAACTTGTGCCTTGAAATGTGGTACAGAAGATAAATCTCATGTCAAGTGCCTAATGAAATCCATAGAAACTGAGATCCATGGACTCACTTTGCTAGGATCCATACATGTTAGTCTTGGAAGTCAGAGCTTTCATGGCTAGGCTTCGCGAACAAAGATTTGGGAAGGGTTCTACCCACATTTGTTACAAGCAAACTTGTGGCTATAAAGGCCAATACGAGATAGGCATGTCCGGTTGCAAAAGACGCAGCAGAAAGACTCCATAGGTGGAATATTCTGCAAGGCACGATTCTTTCTGCATTGTCTTTTCTCCTCGAGAGTGATCCTGTGTGCTTTCTCAAAAGCATCAGCAGCATTATAGATGGTGTGTCTCCAGACCTCCTGATTGGAGGCCAGAGTAGACCAGTTATGGTGATCAATATGGCCAAGGCTGAGATGTTGTTTCGGAGAGTCCTTGTATCTTCTCTTCGGGGCTCCTCTCATGTGGCAAGTTCACCATAAAGCAAGATCTTGGGGAGGCGGTAGTCCTTCATCCTTGAGATGTGTCCTGCCCAACGCAGCTGTGTTCTCAGCAACATGGCCTCAATACTTGTGATTGCTGCTTGTTCTAGAACAGACGTGTTAGTCACATAATCTGACCAGTGGATGTTTAGGATTGTACAGAGGCAGCGCTGATGGAAGCGTTCTAGGAGTTGCAGGTGGTGGCAGTAGATGTCCCATGATTCAGATCCATATAAGAGAGTAGACAGCCCTATGGCTCTGTAAACACTGATCTTTGTACTTTTCTTCAGGTGTTTATTTCGCCAAACTCTTTTATGAAGCTTTACGAAGGCACTATGTGCCTTTGCTAACTTGTTGCCTATCTCTCCATCAGTCTTACCATCTGAGGAGATGAGGCTACCTAGGTAATTAAACTGCTGGACTGATTTGAGCTTTGATTCACCAATGGTGATATGGGGATGATGGAAGACTTCCTGAGGTGCTGGTTGATAGAGAACTTCTGTCTTTAAACTGACTTCCAGCCCAAAGAGCTCAGCAGCATCTGCAAAGCAGGATGTTAAGCGCTGCAGAGCTGCTTCTGTGTGGGCGACAAGGGTGGCATCATCAGCATAAAGCAGCTCCCAAACAAGATGGTTTAAGGTCTTAGTATGGTCCTTCAGTCGCCTTAGGTTGAATAGGCTTCCATCAGTACAATATCAAATGTAGATACCATCCTGATCATCGAGGTCTGATGTGGCCCTTTGGAGCATCATGATGAAAAAGACTGTGAATAGGGTTGGTGCAAGAATGCAGCCTTGTTTCACACCATTCTTTATTAGAAAGGGCTCAGAAAGTGCATTGCCATATCTGACAGAACAGAAAACTTACACAGGAATGCAAAACAGCAAGCAAATGTCATGAATCATTTGTAGCAGTGGTTCTTCTGCTATCTCACATTATGAATATCTCTGTCAAGACACTTACTGAGACAATAAAAGCAGAGCACACTGTAGCATGGTCTCTTTCTTTCTCAGTATTGTTCAGTAGATCATGAATGATGAAAATTGAGATAATATAAGAAGGATAATGGAAGAAAAACCTTCATTTCTAAGTAAAGGAACTTTGGCAGAGTTGAAATTATCTGAACAAAACAAAAAATAACCCCTGGAAACTATGTGCAAACTATTTTCTATCTTCTTCAAGTGCTGGCCATAATAAAGTCAAGAGTTAATATACATGCATTACGAAAAATAATTTAGAGTTCTTTATTCAGTTTGTGATGTCAGAAAACATAAGAAAACCCAAACTGTGGGAATAATGTTCAATGTCTGAATTTAACTGTTCCAAAGGTAGGGGATCATTTTCTTTTCTGACAAGTTAAGATTGCTACCTACATAGTGTAAAAAGAAGAAATAAAAAGTTCTATTGCTCTTGCTGCAATCATTGGGTTGTCTGAATGGCAGAAAAATATTTTCTAAATGTTCAAAGCCATTTAAACAGTATTTACCACACTGTAGTCACTTGAATTACTGCTTAATCTTGCCTCTAATTCTTTCACTGACACACAGTTGGAAGACCGTAAAAAACCAACTTACATTGAAGAAAGACAGGAAGCACTATTAAAGTGTAATGGTATTAAAGGTGTTCTTCACAACCTATTGTAAAATTCACTCTGGGGGAAAAAAAGTTCTAGAAACCACTACGATGCTACTATAGGTGCTGCAGGTTTGACACCTCAGTAACGCATATAGCTTTATGCTGCATAGCAGTAAATTTTGAGTAATCAAGGTCAATTTCATTGCATATTTTCATGCCATGAATGATATTCTAGATCAGTGGAGTTCTGCATTGTTTAATGCTAATATTTCTAAGTGGATACAATCTAATCTGTCAACCCTGAGAATGAGAAAAAATTCGTACTACTTTTAGAGGAATCACAGAACTGTGTAAGATGGAAAACACTTCTAGAGGTCAGCTAGTCCAACATTCTCAATCAAAGCAGGGCTAACATTGCTCAAACGTAGCAAAATATGGCTGTAAGATGGTCTGGGCATTGTTTGCCTACTAAGCACCTGTAAAACCAGAATCATAATCTCTGTTGGCTATATCTATATTAGCAAGCTAAGTATGATCAGCGCATGGGTTCACATGCAGCATACAGCAGTGGTCCACAATAATCCACATAATAATTCACTGCATAGTTATTTCATTGCCTGACATGATTTTTGGCTCACATTCTTGTAAGACAAAAACTACAATACAAGACAATAACTTCAACTACACTAATGATCAGAAGACTGCAGAGGCCTGGGAGTGTCCTCAGTAGGCAATAAAAATGAGACAGTTCTCTTCGGGCTGGAGAGAGAATTCGGCTGTATAAACTCAAACTGTATTGTTAAACTTGCTCTTGGGTTGAGAGATGAGCCTTTGGGTTTTTCCAATCACCAGAATATGCTCAATCAGCTGGTTAGCCAAATAACAGGAAAATTTCTTTTGCCAAATCTAGTATTCTTTTGCTTCATTAAAATAACGTGATTAAATGGTGTTTACTGACTCAGTACATTTACTATGCAGTTTGAATAAGATTAGTACCATTTTCTACTGCACAAGTGGTTTTTGTGTGTATCTGTATATGTGTGTGTTGTATATCTTCGCTGTCATTTCTTACAAGGTAGTATTTTGCAGTTTGTGGGAAAATGGTTGTACCAGTTAATGCTGCTTGAAGAGAGGATAAATTTATGCTCAGGGCTGCCAAGATTCCTCTTGTATGAAGACAGCTTTATCCAGACACAATCCTTTGAATAACAGTATCCTTAGTAGTAAAATGCTTGCAATAAATATAGGACAAACACAAGCCCTTTCTACTCATATAATAAATATTTCCCTATTTTTCCAGTGCCAAGAAAAGCTCCCCATCTGACCCTGATCTATCTATATCAGCATTACATCAAGAGCACTGATACAAATTGTCCTAAGTTACTAGCGGAGGCTGTTAACTTTCAAATTCAGAACTTAAAATAAATGCTTTAACTCATTTTACATGTAGGCCAGAGAAACTATCCCTAAGATTTTATTAACTGCCTGTAGCTCAGAGAATTAAAGATGAATCTGGACTCACTGAAGAAAGCTAATGAAATATGTAAGCCTTAAATCCTGCCTGCCTTTCTGAGCACTCTTTTTGTTTTTCGGCTGGGATACTAAGGACACATACTGTTCTGTCTCACTCACTACAAGTAATCCTTCCTTAGAAGCAAGATTTAAGGGTAACTCTACAAAAATATGATTCTGGACAATCACTTGCCTCCCGTAAAAAAAAAAAGGGTTAAAACTTTAAAATACTTTAACTTCCTTTTCTTAACAGTAATAACATATTCCTTCCTCAAAATCAGTAAGCAGAGTAAATAATCATGAACACCAGATGTCCACACTGACTTTGGAAGTCAGAAAGATAAAATTCCATGTGCACATGAGAACATATTCTCAGCATTAGCAGAATGAAACAGAGACATTAGATAAGTGAAAACAGATGTTGTTAAAATGTCAAGTGCAGCAGATGTGTGGATACAAGACAGGCTTTGAAAAGATTAAACTTTGATCCTGGTTAGGCTGTAGGAATTTATGTTAATCAGGTAGAAATGGTAATCTACTTTGGACAAGTTATTTCCACCTTTACTATAATATGCTATTGTGTATTTTTCTCAATGGTACTACCTCTGAAATATTAACCAGTTGAGCATGAGTGGTGGCAGCATCTCAGCTGTGTGTGTTTTGTGTTGTGTTCCCATAAACCTGCTCTTATAAACTGCCAGAGTCTTCAGTAAATGCTTTCCTATTCATGCACCCACGTTTTCATCCCATGGAAAGAGGAAGCAATGGAGGAGAGGGAAGAATGCTGTATGGCAAGATACACTCTCAGGTCCCATCCTGATACACAGTCAGCATACATCCGGGTACCATGAAGCAGATCCATGTTCCACAGTTTTGATGTGGCTCATATTTTTTGCGTCTTCCATTTAAAGAGCAAATATTCTTCCTCTTCAGTTTATACAAAGCCTTCCAAATACGTATTTAGGTAGAAACTCTGACTTGATCATGATTTCAGAGTTATGTCTAGATGTTTCCACATGCCTGCTGTGAGTTTTACTTAAACAAGGAGTATGTTTTTGATCTGTGTGTCTGTTTCAAAGTATTTAGGACCTCATTGTGTCAACAGTCACAACCCTATGTGCTGCTAACTGTCTGGTGTATATCTGCCAGACAAAGGAACAAAAAGCAACTAAAGGAAGCACTGTACTTCAGAGGTGCTCTGTGGTGTTCTCTCTACAGGGGAACAAAAAGCTCTCAGGTCTCATTTTGGTCCTAGATACTTACATTCTTTTATCACTCCACATAACATCTTTCTCTGAACTCATCATCCATGCCTACGTATTTTGTGAGTAACACTGATAGAGTGTGGAACCAAGGTTCCCTAGGGACACTTACCATTCCACTGATGACTTGGAGCTGGTAGGCTCAGCTATGCATATCTGTGGTGTAAAATCTGCCACATGCTTGCCTCTTTGGGGCTGAGCTCTTTCATTTGTCTCAAAATCAGGAGAGAGACATGGGTTTTTTTATAATTCTGAAGCATCCATGGAGGTGAAATCTCATTTCCATTGTGTCTAGGCTTTCTTCTCTTTTCCATAGGAAGGGTATTTTGTCAGCCGTCATATTCTCCTCAGACGTACCATCTGGATAAAGCAACCGAATCCACCAGAGGTCCAAAACAAATGTTCTGTCCCTTTACAACCACGTTACACACAGCTGACATGCAGGGTAGTAACAGCTAAAGATATTTAGCTATATTGGATATTGATTTCTTGTTACTGTTAAGTGTTAAGAAGCACCTTTTAGTATCTGAACATAATCAGTCCTCAGTTTAGGTCACTAAGAACAACAGTCTTAGTCAGATTTTTAGATGACTGAAATTTACAGCAAATAGGTATTGCTCACCTTATTATGACTGTTACTAGCCTTTTGATCCTGATAATAACCACTAAGGTTAAAAAATGCTGCAACAATACCATTTTGACTCATCCTCTTTTTGTATTGTTCAACAAAACTATTTGTTTTTTAGGTAACATTTTCTACTGAATTAGGCTGATGGAAGCGCTCCTTCTGGTGTCAGTGTGGCACTTTAATATCTCATCACTTTGTGACCTAATGACTTTAAAGTCATTATAGAATAGTTTTATTTTTTTACTCCGCTCAGAATATTCTTATCCATCCCTATTGGTTTGATTTACACTTGGGTTATACTTTCAAGTTTTTCTAACAGTCATATACAGACTTGACCATTTTGCCATCTGATTTATCAACAAGGAAAGTTGAGCACTTAACTGGGAATTGACAAGTAGACACAATGCTACCAGGTTAATGTTGTCTTGTAAGTTGTATGTTAATATCTATTTTAGCAAAATTAATCTTGTTTTGTAGTGCATCAGGATGCAATATAAATAAGAAACTAAGTACTTTTAATTAATACCTTGTTGAATATGGGTGTCTCTTTTCCATGTCCATTCAAATAAACCCAAGTAAAGACCCAAAAATTCTGGTTGCATTAAATCTTCTTCTTCACTCGATATGTGTCTGAAATTTGTTCAGCCACTACCAATTTTTTTGATAAAGCAAACTACAGGTATCTTTTGGGAGAAGACATTAGTTTATCATGATTATAGCTTATACATTGAGGATGTTATCAACAGTTGGAAAGGGGAGTAATAAGGAGGAAAAGAAAAAAAAGCAAATATTGAGTGTTCCTCTTCTTGAGGATCATACCATCTCTGAACAGTAGATCCTCAACATTCTTGAGGATCATACCAATAGACTTCTAGGAGTTGAACAAATTACTAGTAAGTCACATCCTTTTCTCCATGTTTTTGGACTTTCTCTGGTGTTACTACATGTCATTACTTGAGCAGCATCATGACAATGCCCCAGGGCATCTCTCTGCTGGGGCAAATAAACTTTCTAGTTCTTCACTGAGTGGAGGCTTAGAGCATGACTGGCATGAAAGGTCAGTTCACCATTCCCGTTTTTGTGATTAGACAGTAGTACAGTGTTTCTTTTTTAAAAATTTGACAGTTTCAGAGAATGCATCATTGGATACTTCTTGCTTTAATGTATGTCTACAGAAAATCAGACTTTGAAAAACTCATTCAGGTACCAGAATCCAAAACTGTGTGAACAGCTTGCCTTACCAGGCATTCTGTTTTCAGCATTGCTGAGAAGTCTAGAGATGTGCTGTGGTTACATTCGTATATTCCTCAGTGTCAGAAGAAATTCAAATGGTGTAAAAAACAATGAACATGCATATATGGGTACTCTGCTTGTACAGTAGTAATATGTTTTTCAAATGCTACATTCTGCTCTTCAAATGACCCTTAACTGGGACACATCTTGCCTAAAATACGTAATTGTCTTCCACTGAGAATAAGACCAGTCTTGAGCACAGCATTATGCGATATACTAAGGAGATTCAGCACCCACAGTGATGATGTGTTCTGATGTGAACATTAACAGCTGTTATTCTTCAGCAGTGAGTTTCTGTTGAGCACGTATAAACTGTTTAAAGAATGAAACATTTTAAATCACCATTAGAGGTGGCATAAAAGTCATTTTTGACACAAGAAATAATACCTGCAAAATGTGAAGTTCTTATATCAATGCATAGGGGATTTCAATGTATTATGACATTTCTCTGAGTCTCAAGTAGTATTTAAAATAGCAAAATTTACTACTCTGGCTTCATGATCAGAACTACACTTTTATGGTAGAAAAATTTCAGAAAGGTTCGTGAAGATGTTTACCATAAAAATTTTCAAGTGAAACAGGAAAGTTTGGCAAAGCTGATATAATAGACACAGCTTCACACAGCAGGGAGTATCAAGCAGCTCTAAAAATAGAGCTACTGCTACTAGTTCTGCCTAGAATAACATGCCTGAAAGAAGAACACACATTTACACAGCTGGCTTTACATGACTCTTATTTATGCAATAAAACAAAAGGAAATTACCTCTTCTGAGGTTTTATTATTTTATCAGGCACTCATTAAATAATAATTAGTTCAAAGTCTAAATGTGTATCATGAGTCATTTCTACATATGCATACTTATCCTTTTTGAAAGAGCGATTGTCTCCCTGAGGTAATGTAGAACATCAGTGATCTGTGCACTGCTCTAACAACTTTTCAGTTTTGTAGACTCAGTTTCAGCAGTTGTATAGCCTTTTTTTTTTTCTTAAACCAATGTCAGTGAGGGTGTCCTTCCTATCTGGGGTTTATTGAAGCTGAATTTGGTCAGAAGTTACCAGCTGAACACTTTAACAGTGAGACTTTAGGATTCCAGCCTTTCAGGACTTTATTTCTTCTTGAAAGCTCTCTCTCTCTCTGACTCTTTTTTTTTTTTTTTCCAAAAATAGTACTGGATTGATACCTATGTCTGTGTACCATTATTCTAAATTTTTTTCTCCACAAAGTCCATCCAGAAAGCATCACAGACGGTGTGTTTCATTTAATTTTTCCCTAGCAAGTCCTTAATGGAATTTAATCGTGTTTCCTTTATCTGTAACCTTTCTGCTCCCCTGAGGAGTTTCCTCCTTCCTTCAATACTCCCTAGTGTTATTAAGATGTTAATCTCATTTATGTCCTCTTTTCTAATTATTCCATACCTGCAGAGATGACAAGCAATCTTTTTACCAACAGCATTACATAAAGACGAGACAGCTTTTTTTAAAGCATAAAAGAAATAGCAGTCAATCAAATACTGTTTTCCTGAGAAATCTTTCTTCATTTTTCTACAATCCTTTATAACCTTGTGAATGAGAAAAATCCTACCATTTGTAAAGGTTGTAATTTAAATAATAGTAATAAAAACCCATGCAATCTGACACCTCAGACTTCTTTACAATTATTTTTATTTAGGCAATTTACTTTTTCTTAGTTGCTGACTTGCTCAGTGTAACAAAAACATTACTATGAGGAAACTACAAGACAGGGTATATATCTTTTGCTCCAAGAGCTGAAAGAAATTGAACTCCCTTTCAGTTCATCTGTGACTAAATATATGGTGGTCTTATATGGTTGTTCCAATCCTATTTATTTTTACAGATTCATCTTAGGTTCTACTACATCTCCAAAAATAAATTAAAAAGAAAACAAAGATTTCTACATGTGAGGCTTTTTCAGCCAATGTGTCAGACTGGCAAAATGCCCTCTTTGAAGATAGAGAACACCTGACATATAATTGTTGCCCTTACCTTTGTTGCTACTGACACTATAGTCTGCACCCTCCTTGGAGAACTGAAAACAATTTTGGTGTGACAATCTGAGAAGTTACCAATGGTATTTTACAAATACTGTGAGGTCACAGATTTTGACCTATACAGAGCCAAGTAAACCTCTGGAGGGTGTTGTGTTTTACAGGAGAAATGTTTTCATTGATTTTTTAAATTAGCATTTTACTGCAACATAGAACAGATCAGTAGCCATGAAAAACAAAAGTCACATTACAGTAGGGAGAAAAGTAACACAGCCCAAGATGTGGTTTGGTGGTTTTTTTTTTTATTTTCTTTTACACAAGAGTTTCCAGAGTCACAGCAGGAAGGTAAATGCAAAGAATGAGAATTAATACAGTGTAATTATACCAAATAAAAAATACGTCATGTTTGTTCTGTGTGGCATTGAGTACTTCTTAAAAGCTCTGAAAGGGCTAATACTAATTCTTTAGCATATATCCTGGTTTAGTCTTTATTAACAGTGTGATACGTGCAATATTTTTACCTTTTTCTGAATTTCTGTAAAGACAATTTTTAAAACTGTTTTGCAAAGTAAGCACCAAAGTTAGTTCCTGATTAAATTTCAAAACATTTTCCAGACATCATCAAAGTTTATTAAGTTGGATAGCCAATGGCGGGATTTTTTAAGGCAAATACCTCATAAAAAGAGCTTATTCTCAAACACATTCATTCTGAGTCTGCTGTTTATCAACAAAATAAGTCACTGTATTTGCAGACATATCTTAATGTCCAGGGAAGTAAACTGATATTTTCATAAATTTCTCTTAGTAATTTGACAGAAATTGAGGTGAAAACCACAATGATTGGTTTGTCCCTCACACCTGTAGAGCATCTTGCATTGTCATCTGTTCATTTAGGCAGGGACTTAGCACTGTGTCATAGCACAAGTGTCCATCTCTCAACCTCCTTCATATGAAGAGGGGATGCACAGAACTCATTAGAGAACAGAGATCTGATGAGATTTAAAATTGGTTCATTTTACAAACTACTTTAAATATCTATGGAAACATTTTTTCATTAGATAGAACCAGAGTATTGAAGTCCACAGACAAGATTTCCCAAGGCATTTCCCATTTTTAGATTATTGCTATTATTTTTCCTGTTAATTCAAAAAAAGCCTTTTTTTTTATTACTCCCGTGACAGATTTTCCTGGTTGTAGGAAGGATTAAGAGTTGTCATCCTAGATATTAATGTGATACATCTTCAAAAAATCACACATATTTCATTTTTGAAAAGTTCCCTTTCATGTTATTTATTTTAACATGATACAGTGTCAAAATATGAACTTCTATACTTTTCATGCATCAAGAAGATGATGCAGCATAATGATGCATTGAGATGATCTGGTTAGATAACTCTGAAGAGTATTTCATAATACAAAATTACTGACATTAAATAATACCTTTTAACAACAGAGACTTGAAAATCAAGGACTCGCAAAAACCGTAAAATTCACAGTGTTTTTCAAGATATATTGGAAAGCCTTTCTTTACAAGAAAATTTTTGAATAAAGTTACTCCTTTTGCTGCCTTTACTTGTTTCATCTCTCATTTTAGCATTGAAATAGAGAAGTGAAAAAAATAACATACAACTAACAAAGCTTTATATTTTTACTGGTAATTAGTATTAGATCTTTAACAGAATTCAAACACTTTACCAAATGTTTGTTGTTGCATAGGAATTTTGATTTTTAAACATAAGTTTTTACATGGAAAAAAAGTCTACCCTCCAGCTGAAGAAATAATATAAAGGAGACTCACGAATGAAAAAAATATGAGTGCGTTTCTTCAACAGTTATGAATTCATTACAGCATGCTCTTACTTCAGATATAAGGAATTCTAAGAAATCATGTATTTTCAAGATTAACTACTAAAACATTAGGCCTAAGGTAAATTAAATATTTTTACGTACTCAGAACCATGGTGGTAGTTTCACAGATAAACAAGCAAAGAGAAAGGAAGGTCAAGGGAAATTCTCCAATGTATTTGTCAAAATCTAGGAAAAGACTAAAGAACTTGGGAATCCTGGCCCATAGCCCAATATCTTAGACCACAAAATAAATACTTCACTCTAATATATCCAATCTAGCCAAAGTGTTTTAATCTACATGACAGGGCTACCCAGAACTGACAGGATATTAATTCTAAAATTGATCCCCATTGGTCTTTTAGGCAACTCTATATTAATCCTCCTGCAAACCACGCAATGCACAATTTTCATCTTACATTCATTTTTCATCATGCACACGGTATTTCCTATTAAAATAGTTACAGTACTATCTGGTATGATTTTGGGGAGGTTTCTGTAGTTCAGTGCTGCTGCTGCTAGTGAGGACCCTTCTCTAAATAGTTCATCATTAATCTCTTTGAATAAAAAGACAGGGGGAAGGTGGTAATGGCAAGTGTGAGCCAGGTTCTGAGTACAGCAGGAGGGCTGTCTGTGCCAGGTGCTGCCCTGCTCTCAGTATCTCCCAGTTGGGCAGCAAAGTCAACCCACTCCCACAGTCATTTTGGCTTCATTGCTTACTGACTCCTCACTGAAAGCCCACCTCCCATGGAAAATCCTTAGTAAAAGTTGTGATGCTAAATGCCGAATGTGATGCTAAAAGGAATTCTTGACCGTCAATAATAAAATCAGAGGTATGTCTAGTGTTCTACAGGTTATGACTATTGCTCATGTGTTTACTTTTTTTTCCCTAGCTGAAGTGAGAGGAAAAATCAAATCCAAATTAATTAAGCTTCATGTAAGACTGGCATTGGTAGATACAGTTAATTTTCATCTTCTACCAAAGAGATTAGAGTTCATATCTCAAAGGTAATTGAAAGCCCATATTTGAAGGAAATAATTCATTTTGGTTCAGAAGCAGGATTTACTTAACCTGCAGTGAATGAAGGAGTGGCACAGCGAGTTTAGCTAATATAACAGCTTTATGCTTTTCAGATATTTTTCCGCTGAAATTTCCCTCCTGCTTCCTGTGTTTGACATTTTAAGGAGTACATTTAGTTGAGTTTTTCAATGAGTCTCTATGGTAACAGTAAAAATGCCCAATCAAAATACTTTATCTCCTCTGCCTTCTTGCCTGTTCACTCAGCAGAAGCTGTAAAGCAGAGAAGTGAGAACCACTGGTCCTTTCAAGTGTAATGGCAGTATGTTATAAAGTAGGAAGAAATGATCAGTAGATTTCAGGACTAGTAATGATCACACTAGTTAGAGAAAAAATTAATCATCTGCCAAGTAGCATCAAAAAACTTTAGTTTCAAAATTAAATCTTTTTTATATATAAAACTGAGTAATTGATATTTTCTTTTGCATTAAATGGAAGAGTTGTTCTTTCAGTTTTTCAGCCAACACTGGGTTCTACTGGAGTATAGTAGCAGGTGCAATATATTTATAAGGTCCTTTTACTGTAAGTACACCAAAAAATGACATTTTTCTGGCAACGTATTCAGTAACAACCTCAACCTGATTTTTGCAGCTTTAAAATAAAGACATTTGTTAATACACTGCCTGAAGTAAATAAATTAATAAATAAATAAATAAATAAATAAAAATATACAGAATTAAACAGTATTTTCAGGAAACCATGGCAGCCTACTGAAATCTATTGAGGGGATTTCAGTGAACAGATGTTGTTGAAGTAAAAATGGCTTTTCCATCTATTATTGCTTCTTTCAGGAGGTACCAGAGGCTCAGATGAGATTCCCTAAAATGTAACTGACTCGGTGTATCACCATTTCCCCTAGAAACTATTTAGTTGTATAAGATACATTTTAGAAAGCTATTCAGAATGACCTGGGACACCTCCCTCACCATTGTCAGAGTGGTGGTGCCAGGCTAGAGGTTGCCAGAGTTTGCCCTCCAAGAAAGCCCTCAGGGGCACATCCTTGCCAGCCCAGCATGTCAGGCTGGGAGCTGGACCGCATCACAGGGCTGCCACAAGGCCCTATTTGTGATGCCTGCTCCCAGCAGTCTGCTCCACATAAACAGCCAGGCATCACAGAAGCAGATCTGTTTTACTATTCTAATCAACCTAGTGTAAGCACCAACGTGGTTATTCATAGCTTAACCTTTTGAAGGTCACCCATCATTAATAAAAAGTCATATGTTCATGAAAATACACCCATAATTAATAGTCTTTTCAGCAATGCAGAAACAAACTAATGTTTTAGTGTGACTGAGAAAATGCACTTTTCTCTGGCATTTGGTACTAAGTCGAGAGCTTCTCAGTTTGGTTTCTGATGAACCCTGACCATTATCTTTAAATCAGCTGAGGATCTCCTTGGAAAGGGATGATGACACTTTCTTAGAGGGTAAATAGATAAATTAGCCATGAACAGATTCATGGTGTCCAAAACAGACTTAAGTCACTCATTTTGACTTTCTATTGTTTGCCCCTTTTCATGAAAGACTGAATGGGACAAAGGCAGGAAAGCAAAAAAAAAACTGTACCAAAGATGAAATCTCAACTGGAGTGTTTGTGTTAGGTTTCTATTAGCAAATAATTAGTGTTTGTCCAACGTTTAATCAGACAGGTGTCTTGATCAAGTTTTGCTCAAAAGGTCATGGTAAATGCAATAATAGAGAAATCACTCTGGGTATACGGTAAGTCCAGAATAACTCCAATTAACAAATGTAACATCAAAAATAAAATGTTATGCTTAAGAATGGACAGAATACATAAAAAAGTAAAACTTGATAAATTAATTATGTGTGAAAAGCTGATATTCTGCAAGTATTTAAAACAAACCTTGATATTTGCATAACATGATTACTTTTAGAAAAGCTTGAAGAGGTCTAAAACCAAAATTCAGCTGGAAATGAAAACCGAAATTAATGCTGTATGTCTATTAGCATTATGGTGTTAAGGAAAGTTCCCTGTCCAACCATCAAGGAGCCACTCTGGCAG
Organism: Lepidothrix coronata; assembly: GCF_001604755.1. Classification (NCBI taxonomy): domain Eukaryota; kingdom Metazoa; phylum Chordata; class Aves; order Passeriformes; family Pipridae; genus Lepidothrix; species Lepidothrix coronata. The sequence goes on along the minus strand of NW_016690237.1, from coordinate 2,003,515 downwards.
TCACACACAACCACCCAAGCTGGGACTGAGGGCCCTTCTCAGTTACACCCCCCACACTCACAGTCAGACCAGGTTTCCTGACCACCTCGACCCCATAGCAGAGTCTGAGACATCCAGATTCTTAAAATAATTTAATCTTGGTGTAATAACTAAATAACAAAATAACAGCTTGAGTTGGTGTCTCTGAGGAGGGATCCCGAACAAAGGGGCCCCTGGGTTTTTATAATCTAACAGTCTAAGGACAGAAAAGTCTGGGACTCATTCTCAGGAGCTGATGAGTATCTGAGTCTCTGTGTATCTATCTGCTGTGTCTCTGAGTATCTGGTCTCCTGGATGGGCCACAGGTCCCTGTGCCTTTGTTAGGCAAAGGGTCAACAATTCACAGTCTCTTGCCTCGGGCTCTCATCACCCAGACAGAGCTCAATCTGCAGCTGGCACTGCAAGCTTGCACACCAAGCTACCTGCACTAAATGTATCCCTCAACAACAATCAGAGTCAAAGTTGACCGAAAAATTACAAACAGTGCAGTTTCATAAAAGAGAGGCTGTAGAAGAATCTTATCTTTGTTTCTCAGAATTTTTATTAAAAGGGCATATAAAGTCAAGCAGATAAGTGACAAATGCCTCTGGCCAGCAACAGCTTCTTAAACAATAACATAAGTAACTGGATGGGTTTTTTTTTAAGTGAAACATTTCCAAATAAAGCATTGGTAGCTATTGATAAAAGATATCAGAACTGAAAAGGATTTCTAAATTCCAGTTAAGTAGATCTATGTCCAGAGTAGATGTTATTCATGAGTTTTTAGTATTGAATTTTTGACAAAAAGGGCTGTTGCAAATTCAAGATCTAAAAAATGGCTAGTACATTTAGATCAAGACATAATGTAATATGAGGAGATAATGAAGGAGATAATCAAAGGCATGGTTATAATAAAGAACTACAAAGAAACTGATTATTCTCATTAGCTTTCAGAAGTAAATTAACATGCAAATTATTATTAAAGCTTTCCAGTGAAACATTGATTTTTTTTTTTTACTGTCTTACTTTATTTACCTCATGAAAGGAAGTGTAATTCACAATCGAAGTCAGTATAGTAAGTTCACTATATAAATGCTTCTCCACATTGTAGCTATTCCAATACGGGGAAGAGTGATGTAAAGGCCTTTGCATTTCCATTTTTCTAGTCTGTCTTACTGTTGTGTTTTAAACCCAGCCAGCAGCTCAGCCCCACACAGCCCCTGCTCACCTTTCCCCAGTGGGATTGGGTAAGAATCAGATGAATGAAAGTGAGAAAACTCATGGGCTATAAGGATAAACTATAAGGATAGTTTAATAGGTAAAGCAAAAGTTGCATTCACAAGCAAAACAAAGCAAGAAATTAATTTACTGCTTTGCATGGCCAGGCAAGTGTTCAGCCATCCCCAGGAAACCCAGGCTCCATCATGTGCAAGCTGGGAAGACAAACACTATCACTCCAAATGTCCCCTCGCTTCCTTCTTATTATCCCCACTTTTGTTGCTGAGAACATCATACAGCACAGGATATCCCTTTGGTCAGTTGGGATATCCCTTTGGTCAGCTGTCCCAGCTGTGTCCTCTCCGGGCTCCTTGTGCAGCCCCAGCCTATTTGCTGGTGGGGTGGGGTGAGGAAAGGCCTTGACTCTGTACAAGTGCTGCTCGGCAACAGCTGAAACATCCCTGGGTTATCAACACTTTTTCTACCACAAATCCACAACACAGCCCCATACTGGCTACTATGAGGATAATTAAGACTATCCCAGCCCAAACCAGCACAGTCTCCACCCCTCATGCCATATCATTTAGGTCATGCTCATATGCCACACTAAGTTGCAAACCATCTTCTCTCACACACCCTGCCACCATGACCACACTACATCCCTGGGTGATTTCCTGAAACAGTTTGATAACATTCAGAAAAGCCAGGAGCAGATTCTTGAGGCACACCAGTATGAGCATTCTGATTACCTAAGCATGTTCAAGAGTCATTCCAAAAAAACATTCAGAAAACACCTACTCCACAGAAGAATGGGAAGGTTCTATTCTTTGTTTTGTTCACAAATTGGTTCTTGGAGGAGAAGAGGGGAAAAATATAGTTGTTAATTGTTTCCATGAAATTGTTCCCGAAGCACTGAGACAACAGCAGTGCAGGTAACAAATATTAGATATGATGAAGCTCTTAAGATTCTTAAAAATGCTTTAAGATGTTCTTTCTATTTAAACAAAGAAAATATACATAACAACTATATATGGTTACCCATTTTTACATGAAAGAATAGAAAATAATAAACACAAGAAAACTGTTTCAACTGTTTCTGTCTCATGATGGGAAAATAATACAGAGAAGGCTTGTGAAGGCATTCATCTACTTTTTATAATACTGATGACAACCAATCTGAAATTCAATGTCACGTAAATTAAAATTAAAATTTTTGTTTGTCATGTGCCATTGGCTGAGCTGTGTATCTGTCATAGATACATAACATTTTAAGAACCTACCTGAGCAATGAAATACATTTGTTGTTGTAAATTAAGATTAAAGGTAAAAATTTTGTGTATAATCAGATTAAAAATTCAGTTTATGAAACATGGTAACTCAAGGTTAAATATGCTTTGTAATGCAAGACAATGGTACACAATTTCCTGTTGGTAGAGTACTGTTCCAGTGGTCTTAATACAGGAGAAGGTGAACACAGACTTGCTGTAACAGTTTTTGACAAAAATAGAGACATAGGAAAGTATACAAAGTTTGGAGGTTTGCTGTTGTTGCTTTTAAATTGCCACTGTTCATAGCCTTCCCAAGTCAATCTGTCTCTTAAATTCTCAGTTTGTGCCATAGATGAGGTCAAGCATCGAGGCAGTCATAATCTTCTAAATTAAATGACTGTCTCCACAAGAGATTCCACTCCTTTAGCAGCATGCAGTTAACAGATTACTGGAGCATTACTGCAGTAGACTAGGAAAGTCTAGGTATCAACTCCAACAGCAGAATCCTATGGAAATGGCAATTTCAGCAATAAGCCATATAAGTCACAAATGAGGTAAGTAAACTCAGAAAATCCTTTCAAGGCGAGTATTTCCCTCAGCACTCTCCTACAGATTCTGAAACTGAGATTAGTGAAATGGCATATTTTACTGAATCCCTAGAGTGTCATAATTTAATAGTATTTCACAGCTACAGCACATCATCACATTACATTACACTCTCCCTGTCACCATACAAACTACAATACCATGAAGTGATAACACAGTGTAATGAGACATACAATACAGTGTAATGTGATATACAAGAAAGTCAATGCAGCATATCTCAAAAATTACCCTCATTTAAAGGGAAACCCAATGCATATTTCATATCAATGCACAGGTCATTCATTTTCTCCATTTTTTGGGATGTGTTTAATCACTGTGCATCTTGATACTTCCACAGAGAACTTTAATATTCTAGTCAGAAGCAATCATATTTTACTAAGAAAGCTGAAATCATGACAAGCAACTTTCTGAAAGAACTTTAAAAGTCTTTGAAAAAAATGTTTTTACAAAAAGAGAGTTCAAGCAATCTTATAGGACCCTCATTTCTCTGAGAGGTGGTATACATGACAATTAACTACATTATGCCCACAGAACTGAAAATCAGGTTGATTGGTGCTAGTTTCTTCCACATACATGTGCCCACTCATATCCTTATACCTTTGTTATCCCATGAATACGTTTATGGATAGATATCGAATCTATCCAAAATCCCTAACTGCTGTTGACGTGTTAGTAAGGGAATTTCTGCCTTTGCAACAGCAAGAGATGGTAAAAAAATAGTAAAAAACTTCTAAAAAAAAGCTGCTAAGGAGAAACCTAGTTGCACATGGGTCTCACTACACATAGTGAGTCTTGCCAAAGAAAAAGACTCAAGACTAACCTAATTAGAGGAACATTATACTAACATTACATTCTTTATCACTTAAAAGGAACCTACTGAGAGCCAGACAAAACACTCTTATCAGATCTATGCAGTAGATGGGTAAATTAGCCGATTTTATTGTACCAAAATGAATGTTTTGTATTGTCAGTTCTTAAAATCTGTAGTAAGATTGCCCAGCTAGCCTAAAGAAGATGATTTTCTCTCCAATCCCTCTACATTCATCTGGAGCTGTGTCAGTCTGCAGCCTACCCTCTTCCATCTTACAAAGCTAGATGTTTTTCACCTTCTGTCAGCTGAGAAAGGAAGATATAAATAGCAAAGAGGAGAGAAAACTATGCACTAATCCATCCCATTGCTGTCTTCCACCTTCACACATGTGGAGATTTCCTTCAGTTATGTTTCATTGAGAATCACAGGGTGAGCAGTGGGACAGCAGGAAATGGAACTTAGCCCAAGGAAACTTTTGTTCTGTGTCTATCAAAAATTCATTCAACATGATTATTATAATACAAATTAAGTCAGAATATATTTCAGAAAAAAAATAACATATGTGCACCTAGTCTTCAACCTCTGTAAAATAAGAATTTGATGTCCTTGAACACACAAGGTAATATTTTCATAGCATTTTCATATTTTAACTCAGTCTTTTAGCAGGTCCTAAATATATATTTTACTAATTTGAAATCATGACATGATTTTCTAATTCTTACTGTTCTGCAAAACTTGTATAAGTAGCACTAAATTTGAACCAGATTTTCTGAATCTTGCTGAGATGTATTAATTTAGGATTATTACTGTCAAGAGTGAAATATTCTCCTAAACATGCTGCTTCACATCAGAAAACTTCACAGTTGAACTGGCATTCCATTACATCAAACTAGCAAAGTTACTGCCATTTAAAATAATCAGTAAAAATGGCTATTTTTATGGAATGTAAAGCTGCCTGTTCTCAATCAGCACAACCTCAGAACACTTGTCCCACTCCAGAAAATTCAGAGTGTTTATGAATAGCATTCTCTTCTTTACTAATAATTTTTCAAAAGCCAGAAATATAAAGCTATTTCAAAAAATCCATGTGCAGAAAAACATTTTGATCAATTTATTTATAATTATTAATAGAGTGGGTGTTTTGGTTGGTTTTCCTTTTCTTTTTTCCTTTATGGAATTAAAGCTGATAACTTTCTTAAATATAATTATTTGCATGTTCATGTTTTCAGACTAAAATATGTTGGGATGGACAATTGCAGAAAACGAAATTCATCCAGAGCCTTGTGTTACTCCAGGACTCACTCACCTGATGCAGATTTCACAGCTAGTGGTCCATAATACAAAGAACTATTTAAAATAAAAATCCCCAAATTCATACTGCCCATAAATCAAACAAAACTGTAGAGATATGCAGGATGCAAGCTAAAAATCATCATCACGGCTGGGCTTCACGAACGAAGATTTGGGAAGGCTCTATCCACATTTGCTACAGGCACGTTGGTGTCTTATGAGGCCAATACAAGACAGACATATCCGACTGCAAAAGGCACAGCAGAAAGACTCTTTAGATGGTATGTTCTGCAGAACACGGTTCTTTCTGCGTTGCCTTTTCTCCTCGAAAGTGATCCTGCGTGTGTTCTCGAAGGAGACAGCTGCGTTATAGATGGTGTGTCTCCAGGCCTCCCGATTTGAGGCCAGAGTAGACCAGTTATGGTGATCAATATGGCCAAGGCTGAGATGTTGTTTCAGGGAGTCCTTGTATTTTTTCTTCGGGGCTCCTCTCTTGCGGCAGCCAGTGGCAAGTTCACCATAGAGTAGGATCTTAGGGAGGCAGTGGTCCTTCATCCTGGAGACGTGCCCTGCCCATCACAGCTGTGTTCTCATCAACATGGCTTCTATACTTGTGACTGCTGCTTGCTCTAGAACAGATGTATTGGTCACATAATCTGACCAGTGGATGTTTAAGATTGTACGGAGGCAGCGTTGATGGAAGCGCTCTAGGAGACGCAGGTGGTGGCGGTAGATGACCCATGATTCGGAACCATACAAGAGAGTAGACAGCACAGTGGCTCTGTAAACACTGATCTTGGTACTTTTCTTCAAGTGTATATTACGCCATACTCTTTTGTGGAGTTTTCCAAAAGCACTGTATGCCTTTGCTATCCTGTTGTCTAAATCTACAGTGAAAGGACTATTGTAGTTTCCATTTTTCGTTAATCACAAGTAATCATCATCTGAGTGTTTAGATGTCTTTCTAAGCACACCACACTCCTGTTCTCAGTACCTTTCCTTTTGGTGCAGGTTGCTGAGCTGCAAAGGTGAAACTAAAGTGTAGAAGCTTAGACCACCATTCCTCAGGATTTTTATTTACTGGCAGTGAAGTGCAGAGGTCAATGAAGCTAAGACGATCCCAGGGGAGGCGAGAAAACAGGAATGTTTTATTGGACTTACAATTTCACATTTAAAGGGTTTAGGGTTTACATATTTAACAGGGGGTTTACATATTCATCGAGAGGTTTGCATGTTCATTCTATTACAATTAGAGGGTTTCACAAGGATGAGGTAACTGAAAAATCCAGGTTGACAATCTCGGGGGTCTTAGGAATTACCTCATGGGAAAAACCCATATTATTTTAGGGGATTTTACAGGGGGAATTAGGTATTTGGATCTACAGGATGCAAGGGATACAGAGAATACATATGCAAAGGGGGGAACACAATGGGTTTTATGCAGAGGTCTGATGAGATCAGGATGTGGCTCTCTGGTTTGGGCAGGGCATGTGATAACATCATGTAGGGAGTCTCTTTACATTTCACTGAAGAAGGCAGGAAGAGTCCTTAGAACCTGTGCAATGGATTTTTTAGGTGAGAAGCACCATGCGAGGAACTGGACCCACTCTTTAATCCTAAACTTCATCTGCCAGGGCTGGCAAGCTTGGAAGCGAGGCAGCGAGGGAAGAGTCCACAGAGATGAGATTTGTTAAGAGGGGTTTTCCCAGCTTCTGTAGCCCATGGCCTTTTGCAGAGACCACTCAAATCTCTCTCTGCAGATATCAGAACCCAACAGTGAAGCAACATAAAAACTATTTCTGTCAAAATACAGAGGCTGAATGCCCAGAAAACAAAACTGAGTAATTTTTTAAAGAAAGATTTCTTAACTATTTTAACACTGTTAAGGGAACTAGAGCAGACAAAAGTTGCAGTTTACAGATATTAAATTTGCAAACAAATATACAAGTATATTACCAACTGATTAACAGAGCTGAGGAGATGACATTTATCAATGAATCATTTAAAATATTGCTACCATGAACTAGAAGAGTCTCACTTTAGAATTTAATATACTTTGCCTAAGTTGTCTTAGTTATTCTACACGAAAAGGCTCTACCTTCCCTATTCTGGCAAGACCTCTATCATCCTCATGAAACAGCGAAAGTTTTCTTTAGCTTTAGCTGTCCTTTATGCCTCACACAGGATTAATCCTCAGAGATGAATGTGGCCAAAGGCATTAGATAGAAAGCATAGTTATTACTTTGGCAGGTTGTTAAACTCTTATTTTGGAATCTAACATTGTCTTTGTTGTTACAAGGAAAGCTGTTCAGCATTCTTGTAGTATTTGTTCCATTCCAGTTTCCTGACATATAGTCCTTTTGTAAGTACTTCAGAGGCTAGTGTCTGTTTTAAAAAGGCCATTTTATGTTCACAGTAAGATCTTTCTGCCTAGAGTCATAATAAGAAGGGGAATGAGATATGCTGAAAAATTCTAACAGTGATGCCTGGTTTTATTCTTCTCCATATCCATGTAGTTGGGAGGATTTTGCTCTACATATTAATCTCCTTTGGAAAAACTCCCTGTATATTTCCCCAAGACAGACCTAACACCTATATGGTAGAGCAAAGATACCAAAGCATTTTTTCCATCTTGTTCCTTTTTGTACCATACTTTTGAACATTAACTTAGTACTTTCGTTCAGACCTATAGCATTCACTCTGTACCATGCTAACAAAGTAAGAAGTTATGAATTGTTTTTATTTATAAGAAGTTATGTAATGGCCTCTGCTGTGGATGTTAAATCCTGCAATATAATACTAAATTAACATGCACAATCAAAAAGCAATCAGCTGAATTATTCCTTAGTCTATACAAATTCTTTTTATCCATTCAATGCAGAATATCTCAATCTCATTTTAAATTACTACAATTTCACTAATTTCTCTTTACCACATTCCCTTCCATGCATCCTAAAAAACTTCCTAACATACTGTAAACAGAAACCTTAATTTATAAAATGTTATATGTTCCCAGAACTTATATAAAACAAAGACATACTTTTGCAAGCTGCAGAATTCTTTATCAGGATTATTGACAGCAGATTTGAAAAGAGTAGAAGCTATCTTTGTTGGCCTGTCCATAGCTGTAGTAATGGCATAGAGCACTAAATCAACTTCTCTTAAGAGATCAAATAAATTTTCTTTCGAGATTAATGGACCACTGCTAGTATGAAGAAGATTAAAACTAGAAGCAAAGAGACAAGAGAGTCTAGGGTTGCCCCACAGTTCATTTCCATGGAATTTGTCAGTGAGCAGAGCCAAGAAGTCAAGCATTTGGGTAAACAGTTCAACATGAAATTGCTTAGTGAATGCTATCAGACGTTACGGTCAAATACATCTGCTGCACAGTTAGGCAGTAGATAGAGTGATTTACCACTGCATACAAATCATTGGGATTCTGTGTGTTGGTACCAACTGAAAGGCTGGCAGCCATAAGTTTGCCAGTCACTGAGTGTCACTTTGTCATTTACATCACATTGGTATTCAGACAGTGGTAAGCAACCCCAAAAGTGAATTTATTGCTGCAAGAAAGTCAATATTTTACGATAACCATAGGAATTCTGAAGCACTAATTTAAAAGTCTACTTTGTGCAAACCATTTACTATTTTATACACATGTATATTGCTGCTCATTGCCACGGATACCCAAAACCAAAGTAGTTTTATGAAGATCTTAATTTTAAACACTTGGTCTTTTACAAAGTAAACTGCCAGTGTTTAGTTTAGTTAGTAAAACTGAGTTATTAGAGACCTCCTTGACTTTCCTAGAACAATTATTTACTGTACATGGTTCATTTGTCTCTCTCTTTTTAATCTTCTTGAAACAACATTTCATTAGGTTCTTTACCCTGAAATGTGCCACCAAGCAGTCAAATCAAACCATCCTATTTTCTTTGGAAATATCAGTCTTGCAAATAACTACCCTTCTGAAAAATAAATGCAAGTTAAGCCTACAAAATGAAAAGAAAGGAATGCTCAGCTTTTTTCTAGTTTCTTTGTAGTACATAAAATACCAACTGAAATTAAATTTCAGTATCCTTTGAATACTTTCTATGTATCAAAACAGAGAAACATTCTACTAAACTCAAACACACAAATTACATAAATACTCTCTTTGTCTTGTCTTTGGAAGTACAGAAATCCCTAGACTTGACAACTATGCTGCTGATACTCAGCATTCCTGTAACTCAAATATTACTCAATCACATGACTATGGCAATTTACCTACATTGAGTTGTCTTTTTTACGTAATTTGTCTTTCATGCTATGGATGGACTGAGTCTTTTCCTTTGCATACTTCTAAATCAGATTTATTATTTATAAATTGGTGACAGTATATGGTATCTGGGAAAAAAGAAGTTTTCATCAAAGCCACAAATCTATTCAGCAAAATTTGAATTCTATCCCATAGACATGTATTTCCCACCTGACACTGCCTTTTTGTCTTCATCTCAAGATACATTTCAGTAGATATTTCTGCAGCTGCAATATAAAAGATGTAAAAGACAGCAATAAACCTTGTTTTCATTAAAGTTCTGCAATTTGAGAGAGGGTGCATTCATTTTGAACAGAAAAGGAAGCATTTCTCAGCAGTTAATAATGGTAGCTCACAAGTCTGATTATGTCAGTGCTGGCTCCTAGAAAAGACCAACCAATATAATTGATCTTGTAACATTTAAAGGCTCTTCACTTCAAGCGTATTTTATTGCTGCCTGGCTACAATTATGTTGACCAGAAGCGAGGCCAGCGCTGGGGTTCAGAACTCAGAGGAAAATCAGTTCAGCATGTAACCACTTCACCCCTAATGGGAGAAGTTGCATGGGAAATTAATTTTCAGGATCACATTAAGTCAGACTGCAGAAACTATTGTGGGATTCACTTGGACAAAATTACTCTAGCTGCTGGAAAGATGAGTGTCAGTAATGCTATTTATTAAACAAAATGAATAACGTTTGGAAGCCATGGAAACCAGTGAACTAAAATTGGGTAGATGCACTAGGTGCAAAAGGTCACCAAGAGCTTTTAAGACAATCAAAAGACTTCAAGTACAAAGGTAGATTAGATAAATTCCTAAGCATTTTTATCCATCTTCTATCTCATAGAAAGTAGCAAAGTAAAATTAACATAGAAAATACCAGAATATATAATCAAGGAAATAAACCTTCAACCCTGCTGTGGAAGAATGTTTTCATCCTTTGAATATCAGCCTCAGTTAAACTTCCATTTTTCTTTATGATTCCAAGACAAATTCATTACCTAGCTAAACTGCAACACAGGGAAAAAAAATGCCCTGACTAGAATTAAAATTTTTGAAAAATGCATAGAGAGATGTATAGATGTAGTTCAGAAAGGTGTTAACCATGTAAGTAAAACAGAAGATTTCTGACAGAAATAAAATCAGAAAAGATAATGGATTAAAAAAGATTTAAAGACACATGTCTCTGAATGATAGGAGGGTTTATTTTGTTTTTCTCTGGAAGGCTACTATACTCTAAATCTTCCAAAATATCCATGTTTAGCTTTAAAACATTAGTTCAATTGATAAGTGGAACTATTTACACTGCACCAAGTTAAGACCTTAAGACTACAAGTGAAAGAAGCAGAAGGAAGAAATATAAAAATGCCCAATAGTTATGTTTTCTAAAAGGCCAATAGTGACCACTGCTTTTGAAACCCAGCAAAATATTTTTATTTTGAATTTTGCTTAAGTAATTACTTAATAAAAGAAGAAAAAAATGTTAGATCATTATAGTTATTATAAAAATTCTGCAACACACTTCATATCTGTTGTACAATGCATAAGAAATAAATAAAAAATGCATTCACACCGCTTTTTTTTTAAAGGCAATTGTTCAGAATATCTTAACTTGGAAATGAGATCTCAGTTCTTTCACAGAGCATTTTGCATTGCTTTATGGGCAGTATAGCACTTACTACACTCAAACTGCTGTTTCATTAGCCATATTATCTGTAGGGATAATGGTGATATGTATTTTGCCTTAAAAATATGTGTTTAAATACAACTTTATTAACTGATATGACTAAAGAAAATAGGGATTTTACAGATTTAAAAAAGCAATTAGTCTCTAGATTTACTCTGTTGCAAAAGAGCAAAAAAGATAATGTTAGTTCCAGCACAATGCCATCTTACTGTGTTTCATTTGAAGCCATATTACATTATAAGGGTGAGAGTTAATCAAGCATACCTAGTATCTAATACAGCTGACAGTTCTCTAAGATGATATAAGTGGTTCATTTTCCCCATTAGGGGGAACATCATAAGGGTGAAAATGTCCTTTAATACCCAGCTTTCATAAATAGGCCATCTGTTTTCCATTAGATCAATATGAATATGTACTGAAATAAAGCCAGACTCTTACATTTGTTAATAGGAACATCCTTTACTACCCCTAGAATTAGTTAGTTAGTTCACCTTTAAAAACTCAGAGCCATATTTATTTGGCATATTCCCTGTTCTGGAACACCCACATTGTGCAGCATATCCATATATTACTGCACTGTAAACACTTCTGCTCTAAACTGATGCAAAAATTAATGATTATGTGAGCATGCTGATAGGGAAGAGAGCAGCACCTTCAGCTGAGATATGTAGTGGGGAAAAAAATACAAAAAGGACATTCTTAATGACACAATGACACGTCTCTAAACTGCTCATCTCCAGGATTTTCTCCCAGATCCTGAAAGTCTTTTTCTTATTGGATGGGCAGGAATCAATACAACATTTCCCTTCCATGTTTTTCACAAAATGGCAACATTAAGGTGATATCATTCAAAAGAGACATTAGTCCCATTTCAGATCTTGAAATCAGATCTGATGGATCTACTTCCACTGTATAGATAGGACTGTGCCCCCGTGGTGCCACAGATTTACAGTAGTATATCTCCTCGGTTCATGCCAGTAAATCTGTCTCCATGAAGAATGTTCTCAAGAAATCTGTTCATATTACTGTCTCATTGCACTCTGAAAACACAGGTGGATTTAAGGACAATAGATGTAAAAGCATCTTAGCAATATAAAAGACATTACACACTTTGTTTAAGTCTTTACCTGAAGTATTTTTTAAAAGCTTTCTGTTATTTTAATTGATACAGGATCTGAACAGGTGCTCTTTTCATTGTAGTGGTGTTGGGATTTTATTGCTGGCATATATTATATAATTAATTTGTGATCAGAAAAAAAAGAAAATTGTAAGCCAAATGGGTAAAATACTATCCATGATTAGTGAGGAACTAATTATATAAAGGATACATGTCACCAACCATTTTCATTCAATTTTTATGGCTCTCATAAACTAAAGCCATTTTCTTAATCAGGTAGGGGGGTTATTATTTTTTATTCATTTCCTTATCGTTATGTCTTTGAGGAATTTGAGAAGCCCATTTCAGAGCTGTTTTCTGTAAAGACTGGATCCCTGCAATACAGGTAGAGAAATTGATATATATTTCTCATATACATATATGTGTATATATGTGTGCATACAGATATGTATATAAGGCCACAAATTGTAAGCAAATGTAAAGGGTAGGACTGAAGACAAAAAAGATGAGATATGGATGTTAAGAACTGAGGAAGTAGAAGTCAATGTCTCCTCATCATAGGGGAAGATGTTATCATGAACAGTCTTTTTTCCCTGAAGGAGGAAAATCCTCATGAAGTAATGCAAAAAGTAACTAATGTTGTCATTTACTGTAGCTGAAAGCCACCAGTACGTCCTCCAGTATCCTTTTCCATTAGCCAAGTTGCAAAGACTTAATCTGATTCATTCTGTGGTAACTTTCCAGACTGGCATCTGCCTCTGTGACAATAATGCCTGATTATTGTCACTCCCTGCTCTCAAGCTTGCAGCTTGCTCAGAGTGCTGTAACATGATTAAGTGGCTTAGGCAAATCTGATGCTAATGCCTGCATCCTTTGCTTTTACTACTATTTGTCTGAAGATTAACCTAGATGTGCTAAGGTAAAATCAAGGTGCATGCTGCAGTGTTCTGCTAAACCTGTGCTGTGCAGAATAATGAGTAGTTTGTCTTTCTTTGTACATTTAAAGTACACAAACTCTTTTTTTTTTCCCTGATGTGCCTCTCCTCCCTCTCTGGCTTCCTTCTCAGACCCTTTTGGATAAGGCAGACTTTAGATACAGCATGCAGGTTTAAATGTTGTCTGACAGAAAGCAGCTGAAGTCATTATTATAAACGCCTTCCAATTTATATTTCAATATGGAACTGATAAACTTCATGGGGCAGCTCTTCAGCTGATGTAAGTCATCATAGCATCTTCAACTTCAATGAACCTTTTTAATTTTACAGTAGAGATAGCTTTTTTGCTGTTTACCATATTTAGAACTGCTATTCAGCAACTCAAGTACTGCTTTTGAAGCTCTGATTGAAATTACTGCTCATTACAGCTTCTGCTATTTTTTAAATACAATCATCCACATAAAATGCACAAGCATTTTATCTCTTCTAATATTATTGCATTTTAAGTTTTTTCTCCTGCAAGATTGCATATGACTTGATTAATCTCATTCCATGCTTTAATTATTTGCTTGGCCAATTCTCCTAATATTCTCCATATCACAGTGCAGTATGCTCTATATTTTTGAGGAACCTTTGCCTCCTTTTCATTCATATAATTTTTAACCTTAGGAAGATCAATTCAGAAATATTGAATTATACCTATCTACTTTTAAGATAAAATTGATGTTTTCTCTAGATTGCTGTAATTTAGAGTGAGAACCATCTCTACTAACTTGCCAACCGCAGTTTAGATGTCCAATCTAATTAAGTCACCTAACTCCCCCTGTCACCAATGGAAGGAGGCAAGTTGAAAGTTGATATAAATCACATTTCAGGGCCATCCACCCCCTTCATTGATTATACAAGAGAAAGAGATCTAGGAAAGGCACCATTTTAAAAACCAGCAAGGGTATGATAGGGAAAGGAGTGAAAGTCTCCACTGTTGCTCAGCAGTGCACTGATCAGTGTATCTAATTGGGAGGGTTTTCTTCTCACCTTTCCAAAATCACTCAGCTTAAGTGCTCCATTTTGCACTGAAGACACTACTATAAATTGTAGGAGGTGGTGCACACTGCCTCATTTAACAGCCCTAATCACTCTGTCACTGAGTCATTCCCGTTTTTTTAGCCCAGCCTTAGGGAGTACAGAAGTGTGACAAGCAAAACAAAAGAACTTCTGAGCAGATTTTGACCCTTATCACTGTGCTCCCGTAGCTCCATCTGCCTCAAGAAGTGTGGTGGGTCTGGCTGAGCAGGAATTTATTTCCCCATAGTATCTCTGCTCTGGTAGCTAGAGGAGTGTTGATAACACACCCATATTTTGTCTACTGCTGGACACAGCACTGTAACATTCAATTGAGAGCGAGATCCTGGGAGGGGACACAAGTAGGCCAGTTGACCTACACTGACTAAGGGGATGTTCCATACCATATGACATCAACCCAGATAAGAAAGCTGAGGCAAGGAGCAGGACTGGAGGCATTCATTGTCTCTGATGGCTGCCTGCTGACAACCACTACGCGTGCTGGAGCCCTGCTTCTCGGAGAAGTGGCTGACCATCGCTGCTTATGGGAAGTAGAGATTAACTGCTGGCTTCTGCTTCCTGTGTGTCCACGCTGCTTTTGCTTTCTTTTTTTGCATAAATATAAACTGCATTATTGCAACCCACGATTTCTGTTGTTTTCTCTTCCCACCTTACCCTCTCCCCTGTCTGGCTGGGAAGGGGAGGGATAGAGCAGCTGGGTGGGTACCTGGCATTCAGCCAAGGTGAACCCACCACAAAGAGCAACTGACAACAAATCTATGTCATCTGTCACAGCTGCTGTATCCACTGTGACAAGGGAAGAACCCAATATGACATTTTGTGAATTAAGCATGCTTCTAAACTGAGGCCGTATGGTTAATTCCCACTAAAAGGACAGGCAAAAGAGTCAATCCACTTCAGTCACCATGGTGTAACAAACCACATGAAGATCATCCATTCAACTAGATTTCAAAAAAAAAAAAACAAAATCAAACAACAAAACCCAGGAGCAGCTCCTCAGGATTTCACATTTTGTAGTGAGCACTCGTGCCACCTCAACCGCCTTGTCCAGAGGGAAGCTCTCCAAAGTGAACTCTCATCCTCGTAGCTGCTCAAGCTGATTGACTTGGATTTTGGAACCCAAAATCCGCTGATACACAAGTTTTTAGCTTTATGAGAGTTAATAATTATTAATAATAATATTGCTCATGGAACAAGAATCATCATTTGTACAGCATTTGACCAAATGGCATTATTTTTGTTTTACAGTACATGTCACAGTACATCATACATAAAAGGCAAATTCCTCTGGTTTTAAAACTTTCCTTCTTAGTATGATTGACAATTCTGCATGCAACTAGATTTACAGATAAAATTAATTTCAAGTCTCCATCACAAACAACTTTCTGTTCGAATGTATTGTTAAGATAATTAATTCAGTGTCTGCTTGCAAAGTCAACCTGTTGATTAGTAACGTAATTTTTCCAATATTACTTTTTACATGCTTTCAGATTGCCTTTATGCGCTGCAAAATATTTGTGCCAAAAGAGTGCAGATTTTGACAGTAGAAACTCTGTGATATAATAGACATTATGATTCTAATAAATTGGTCCTTTTCAAAGCAAACCAAATCACCAAGTTCTTTCCGATAAACAAAAAAAAGCTTACACAAAAAGGAACTTCAGAGTACGCTAGCTCAAGGCCTCACCTCACTTAATAACAACTCAGTATCATTATGCTAGAATAGGCTCATAACTGTAAATTTAGTTCATTTTCTCTCCCTTTTCTAGAGAAATATATTTATCAAGCTCGAGAAAGAAAATGCAGCTAAATTTGTTAATTCATGTAGAAGACAGAGAGAATGCAGAAGGCCTTGGTAGGAAAAGTAAAGCCTTGGAACAGTTCTTAGCCTAGTTGTTTGATCTGCTACTTGATTCTGGGCGTACATAATCTTAATTTTTTTATACTTAATTTAAATAATTTTATGTAATCCATTCTGTACTTCTCTTACTCAATAAAGATAAGTATGGAAAACTGTTAAAAGAAATAATTAAATTCTACAAACATGATTTGGATGGTAATGATGCAGATGCTTCACCCTTGTGTAACAATCTCTTCTTAGATAACCACTACATTTTTAATCTCCTATACTCATAGACAGATCTTTAGGAGAAAAAAAAAATTTCATGTGATTAAATAACAAAATACTTGCACATATCAAACAGAACAGAAGCTTCGAGTTTTGAAAAGACATTTATCCTACTTACTGTGGATTGTACTTGTCTTGGCATGGTATGATAGGAATTACTCCTATCCCTGAGGTGAGCTGAATTTGTCATAACAGGGTAAAAAGTTTGTGTCAATCACCCAACAAACTCCATACCATGCATTACAGGATCAAGGCTTCAGTATTTTAGGGTACAGAATAGTTAGGCATTACTCTTTTTAGACATGCAACACAAGCATCCAGGTGGAAGAGAGAAATTAAAGCCATCACTGGTGCACTGAGGAAAAATTGGGCTTTGCTGTAAACTCTAGCTTTAGACAGCAAATTATGAGATGACAGCTCTCCAAATCCCCAGTGCAAAGACTCTCTTTCTACCAAAGCACTTTTTTGATACTATCTAGTGTTGCTTGCATCAAAGGCACCATACAGGTGACTTCTATAGCTCCCTACAAGGCATCTGAAAACCTCTTCAGCAGCATCCAGGGAAGGTACTGGAACAGTAAGAAGACTCAAAGACCCTCAAGTTGATCTTCAGCCAACACAAACACTATTTCACAGATCTCATGAAATAAGATACTTTCAATTATTTTTTGTGTTCTGTGTCTGAAGAAACAAATTCAGAAAGAATGTGAAGGAAATAGTGCCACCTGCTGTGGTACCAATAATGTTTCCTCCAGTACGCAAGTCAGGGAAAACTGCAGAAGCTGAAATTCAAACAGGATGAATTCCTCAATAGTTAACAATAATTAGATCACAAAGGAAATTAACACTTGCAAATGTCATTATTGTGGAGGATTTTTTTTACTAAGTGAAAGGGTTTTTTTAATTACATTTTCATTGAGATATTAGACATAGTCCTGTTGATCATCACATTGACGTATACTTGTCTTTGTTATGCTACTTTGTTTACTTTGGTAGACACTGAAACTAAACTCTTTCTGATGTGGCATCTATGTAGTGAAGCATACAGTATGCATATCACTGTGTTTTAATCCCTATTTAACTTTCTGCTGTCACAAAGCCAATGTATATATTTAGAGATTTTTCCTCTACAGTACTAGTTCTTTCTTCTTGACAGAAAATTGATTTTTCTCATTCTGATACATCAACAAAAATAAATCTGATGCCATATTACTCAAGAGCTTACAATACCATCAACTACAGCTTTAGAACAAGTCATTAGAGACAGAGAGATTAGACTAACTACAAGCAGTCTGAAAAAGTTTTTTTATTCTAGAATTTAAGAAAACCTTGTAGTTTTCTGCTGATAACAAGCTACAGATATCCATTCTTTGCTTCATGTGCTGAACAGTGTACAAAGAAGTGAAACTTCTTTTTTCTTTGGAAATCATGACCAGTCTTCGCGAACGAAGATTTGGGAAAGGTCTCTACATTTGTCACAAGCATGCTGGTGATACAGGGCTTTGCAAATGCGGGTAAGGCCTTCAAGCCTGCGCAATGGATTTTTTAGGTGAGGCACAGTATGTACTGAACTTTAATCCTAAGGTTCATCTGCTGGGGCTGAGCAAGTGTGGACGGTGGCAGCAAGGTCCTCAGGACGTAGGTTTGTTTAGAGTGACCTTCTCTTAGATGGGTGGCCTTACAGGGCTGAATGAGCTCCATCTGCCTGGGTTTAGAGTTGTCCTTCTCTTCTGTGTGTTCCAGGGCTCCCCTCTCATCTCCCACGATGGCACTGTCCGCACAGGCGAAGCTCCCATTCTCTCACTCCTTTCCAAGCCCGGGGCCAGGCTGGGTGCCCCAGTGCCCAGGGTCGGGCCCCAGCGCCACGCACACGCCCAGGGCCGGCCAGGCCCGGGCCACCGCGCAGCACGCCTCTTTGGAAATAATACTGAGAAATATATTCTACTGTAAATGATATCCCAGCATCCTCATCTTGAGGCAAGATGGAAACTCACATTTATTTCTGCATTCAATTATTTTGAAGATCCTTCTAGGTGCAACACTTTAAAATGACTTCTTTCGTTGTGAGTTTTTACCCTAAGTTTACAGAGATAAATGCTGTTCTGACGACATCTCACCATCATCACGACCTATGATCTGTTCCTTTACAGAAGGCATACGTTGACTTACATAGAGTGCGCTGATGCCTTTAGGTAACATGGTGTAGCAGAATTGTCCACATCATATATTTACAAACTAGTTCTATTCTTTTATTGACCTGTCTCTAGAAAACTATTTCAGGACAGAACTCAAATTACTCTTGAGCTGTCTTCCTCTCCAAGCAGACACACAAGTCACACATATGTGATGCTGCATGGTGATGCACAACCTGGTCTAACTATGCTTCATTGTGTAAGGATACTGTGGGCTTCAGCCCACTTAAACTCTCACAGTAAATCTATTTTTGTACAAAGACAAACTGGTAAGAATTGCTACTTCCGATATCACCGTCTTGGAAATGAATGTGTGTGAAAGACATTGCCTCTAACAATATCAACTGATGCATATGTCAAGGCTTTTACTTCTTTTTAAAATGTAAATTTTATATAGTGAGCCAGAAAAAATTTTAAGGCCTCACTTTCTGAGACAAAGGAATATTTTATGTTTTTCCTTAAAGACAAAATGAAGTGACAGATTTAACATTAGTACTCCAGCTTCTACCACTTAAAGGCAACAAGTGAGAAGAAAGATCTCTTTATTCTGAGAGTGGTCTCTAGACTTTTCTAATTTACACACGGGCCAGAGAATCAACCAGAGAAAAACTTCAAAAGATGAGTTGAAACCACTCCTTCTACCTATAATGATATTTTCTCTGTTTAAACCAAATTAGGATCAATTCTGTAAAACAACTTATACTACCCCTGTTAATGAAGGTAGGAGTACTTGTCACAGAAGTTAGTAATGTGCCTTTTGTAATACATCTTTTCCCCAATTTGTGGTCAATTCAACTAAATTCTTATTTTTTTGGAATTTTCTGTAGTGTTTTAAAAATATGATATTACAAACTAAATTGATTTGACTAGCAAACTTTCTAAATAGTTTATTTTGTAAGTGATAGGATTGTTAAAACTTCATAAATTAAAAGTTAATTAGTCCTAAGCTCTAACATGACATAAACCAAACTTACAAAATTTGGATTGCCTTCATATTAGTATATTTGATCTTAGAGTAATGAGCTGATCTGAAGAAAATGTTATTTTAAATTACTCTGTGTAGTTTTCTATCTAGTCAACAGTGGTCTCCTTAGAAAATACTAACATACACTACGTTTTGAATAATTTCTTTCCTTTTCCCTCCTTCAGGCATCAAATTTTAGTTTATTTTGTAATTCCAAGCTCATAGTTATCTCTATTAACCTCTATTTTTGTTGTATACAAAATTATTTAGGTTGCCTAAAGCAATCAAGAAGAAAACAATGTGGATTCACTCAATAGGCACAGTTTCATAGTTATTTTCCTTGCTTTTGATTGCTAAATAGGTAGGATTTTTTCCTTTAATATTGCTTCCTCTGCATTATTTTATCTACCTTGCATAATTCTCAGCACTGGTGAGGCCACATCTCAAGTACTGGATCCATCAAATCAGGAAAGACATTGAGATGCTGAAGCGAGTCCAGAGAAGGACAATGAAGCTGGTGAAGGGTCTGAAGCACAAGTCCTGTGAGGAGTAGTTGAGGGAGTTGGGTTTGTTTAGTCCAGAGAAGAGGAGGCTCAGAGGTGACCTTATCACTCTCCACCACTACCTGAAAGAAGGCTGCAGCCAGGTGGGGGATAGCCTCTTCTCCCAGGCAGCTAGTGGTGGGACAAGAGGACATAGCCTCAAGCTGCACCAGGGAAGGTTCAGGTTGGACATTAGGAGAAATTTCTTCAGAGTAAGGGTGATTAAACTGCTCGGTGAGGTGGTGGAGTTACTGTCCCTGGAGTCATTTAAGAAAAGACCGGAAGACACTTAATGCCATTGTCTAGTTATCATGGTTGTGTTCGGTCAAAGGTTGGACTCTATGATCTCAGAGGTCTTTTCCATTCTAATTAATTCTGTGATTATTCCACTGTTATATGTCAGTATGGTATAACAGACTGTATTTAATGACTGAAAAAATCTGAAAGCTAGAAGACACTTTGGTGAGATCAATCTGATTCTATACTTTGAAGATGGTTATGTGGAATGACATAGGGATCCACAAAGCATATCATATTTTTTTTCTATAGGTCTTTCTTTCACTGAGGAGATTGTATTAAAGGAAATTAGACAAGTCTTCATAAGGGAGAGAAAAGGGAAGGTTTGGGAAGGGAAGGTTTGGGAAGAGAAGGTTTGGGAAGGTTTGGGAAGGGAAAGGGAAAGGGGAAGGGGAAGGGGAAGGGGAAGGGGAAG
>NW_016690237.1:1948523-1981482 GCF_001604755.1 Lepidothrix coronata | reverse complement strand
GAAAGGAAAGGAAAGGAAAGGAAAGGAAAGGAAAGGAAAGGAAAGGAAAGGAAAGGAAAGGAAAGAAGGAGAAAAAGCCTGTATATTGGTCCTTTGCTGGATGCTAGTACATTGGGAAGAGTGAAATTCTACTAACAACCACTGTTCTCATGGGTGTGCTCATCTGAAACCTTACTGATCTCAGAGAAGCTCCACTGTAAGTATGTAGTTGAAGAATCATAACCATTGAATGCAATTTAGATCTATTTACAGGTCCGCATTCAAATAAACCTTTTTCACATTGCACATCTCAAATAGTAGTTTTCGAATTATGAAAATAACTCAGCCTGGTAAGTTAATGTCCCACATATATATATACACACACACATATATCAGAAACTAGCACTATTTACAGATATTATCCCAGATATCAAAGCAGTATAAAATACTAATCAGTTTTACTCAGATCTTTTATGTTGTCAATTGTTTGAATATGTTTACTCCTGAAATCACTGACTATGATATCCAGTTCTGCAAATGGGCAATGAAGTTCATTTTCTTCCTGTAAAGACTAGCTAAGTAAGATTTACATTCCTTTACAGAACCAGTCCAAGCCTGATGAAAATTCCCCTGTTTTCATTGACCCCAGACATCTATGGGAGTTTAATTCAAGTTATTTATACATTGTTCCATGTTTCTAATATACCACAAATCAGAAATTGCACATTTAATTCATGCTGCATATCCATATATGCAGAATTTCCATACACTTGTTGATTCAGAGTTCTGCTGGAGATTTTGTGGTAAGATATAACGTATTTCCTGTGAAGTTTAAGTTTCAGACCATTTAAGTTTCAGACAACCAAGATCTGCACAACTATATAATTGACACATAAATTATTCCAATGAAATATACTTACATAAACCAAATAGCAAACCAGGTTCCTTTTTCACACTTGGATGCCTAAAACAGTGAAGGACTTCATAAGCACTCATTGTTGAATTCCGTTAAATTTTGTTTCAATGCTCTAAGACATTCTAATTTGAATGTTTTGGGTTATATTTTTCCTTTTCTGAATATAAAGATGACCTCTATGTATAAGTGCTAATGAAGCAACGCAGAAGCTTTGAAGTTTTGAAAAGATAATCTATATGGATATTTCAGAAACCCCGTGCCTGTAGAAACACCAACACAGTTAATTTAATTTTAAAATTAAAGTTTGTTTAATTTAAAGTTCGCATAATTTAAAAGGGTGTTTTGTGAAAGTCAATTTCAAATTTCAAAGACACAGGTGCCACTAACCTCGTTGTTTCTAAGACAGTTCTTTCTACCTTTTCTGGGTGAAGGCATGCAGTCCAATCACACGCAGAGACACAGAAGTTCCATCTGACTTTACAGCCTGCTCTGATCCACATACTCATCAGCACAGGTTTTACCTCACCCACCTTTAGATATGTCTGTGCCTACATGTGAGCAAGATACTGTAGTCTCTCTTTATTGTCAATAGAAAGAATTGAAGAATCTTCAGGATGTGATTAACCACCTAAAGTAGATGACTGAAACAGGTCAGACAAACCAAAGCCTAGAAATGTCTGTTTCTTCTCTCTGGTGAGTGTCTTCTGCAGTTGTAGATATTTATTGTTTAGGTATCTATATTTGATCAAGCTAATCCCACCTGTAAATTCAATTATCGTTTGACCTTTAGGTATGATGCTTTCTGGTGCGCTGTGTAATTGCAAAGGACACTGCTGCAGCTTCCTTTTAATGAGGTAGTAAGACTATTCTTGATTACTGTGGGTGCCAAGTGTCTTTTCTGAGGAGAAGAATTGGCTAGGAGTCAGTGGAGAAAAGAAGCAGAGTGATGCAAAGAGTTTGAAGAGACTGGAGAGATATGCACCTTATCTGGTGCATGAAATCAAAGAGCAGTAAAGACAATTTTAATTGCTTTTCTTAGTTGATGAACATCCAGATGAGACCATGAAGGCCAAAAGTCAAGGAATGTCCTTTCTGAAATGATCTGTAAAGCCATTAAAGTCTTCTCAGGCATATATCTCTTACAGGTCCTCTTCAACCGCAACATATGTAAAATGTCACTCAAGCTGGATCCTTCTAGATGTAAAAGAGAAAGTATTCTTGGCAGTGCATTCTCAGTGAAATCTCCTTAATCTGAAATAGTCCAAATCTAATGCCCTTGAGGGCATGCTGCAAGATATATTTTTCTCGGAGAGCTGCTGAAGCAGCAAACCTGACCAAGGGGTGATGTATAGTGAAAATGAAGAAACTTTAATCTTCATTATTTATCAGCTAAATGGTGATTGAATATTATGAGATGTAGTAGATTGCCATTCATTTCAACACACTGATTGGTTCTTTTTTTAAAGAAAACACTTATCAAGATCATCTAATGTGTTAAATGAAAGTCTTTTGTCACTTTACGATTTAAAATCAGTGGTAAATGGAAATCCTTCTGAAAGACTATGGCTGAAGTGTTGGTACATGAAAACAAATTATATACCTCTAATATGACAAAAATGTGCTACTAGCACATTATACAGCCTAACCTGGCAAACTAACAGATATTTTTATTTTCCATCTAGTTTTCTCCACTTTAGCTGTCTTTTGATCCTGCAAATACTTGCATGGTTTACATAACCACTCAAAGGCTAAGCTCTAAAACTATGTTTATTTTGCTAAATTGAGAAACATTCCCAAGTTCCCTCATGTAAATGTACAATACAGCCCTACCCAAGCTCCATACAGGAGCACTGTCTTCTCCATGCACAAACATGCACATGCATGTGCATGTCCATGGATGCACATATGGAGTGGTGGGACAGGAAGAAAGCCTGCACGGTCACTGTGCATTCTTCCCATGTGCCGTGGACATGAGGGCACCCAGCAGCTGAGAGTGGACAGCCTATAACTGTTTGTGTGAACATAGTTAAGCACATACATTTTCAGTGTGAACTGAAGTGAACTGGAGGTTTAGTTTATGAACACGAGGCTGTCAAAACCTGTAGAACCATTAAAATCTTTTCCAATTTTTGCCCTAAGGCAAATTTTGCATGGAGATCACAGTTTTCTTTCTGTTGGTAGAGATAGAGCCTGACATATTATGAGCTGCTGTAAAGGAATAATAACAAAACTTTCAAGCATTGATACCCAGGAGTTTTTTTTTAAATAGTTTTTAGAGACAAAATACTGCTTTAAGTATTCCGCCCTTCTAATTGTTCTTTCTTTCTTTTCCTTCCTTTCTTTCTTTCTTTTCTTTCTTTCTTCCTCTCTTTCTTTATTTCTTCCTCTCTCTCTTTCTTTCTTTCTCTCTCTCTCTCTTTCTTTCTTCTAAAGTAGCACCTGTGAGAGGAAATGACTCATTCAGGTAGGACTTCCTGTCACTACGATTTTGTGGTGTCTCGATTCCTGACAATATACTGAGGCACCAGGCTAAACCACCTATACACTAGCTCCTGTAGATCACAGATTTCTGTATCTGCAGCATAAAACGTCATATGCAAGGGCCTGGAGGAAAGTGACAAAAGAGGAGAAGCAAAGAAAGCAGAAACAAAAGAGAGTGTTTAAACAATATTAAATTTATATTAGAAGTTATTATAAAATTGTTAACTCCTCCAAATGTCATAATTTCACCCCCAATAAAATCAATGGGAGGGGAGTGTGTGTATGATTGTTTTGTTGTTAAAATTTTTTGTTGCTAAAAGTTTATCTGAAGCTTCATTTGGACCCATTTCTGCAAAGACACCATTGTAAAGTGGAGGCAGATTTATTAAAAAATAACAAGAATATTCAAGTTAATTGCTTCAAAATAACACATTAATAAGGACAAACGAAAAACTTCTTTCTTTAATATTGCAAAACTACTGAGCTATTTATGCTGGAATTTTCCAAAATGATTCATCCTAGAGTAGACATCTGGCATGGGGGATGTCAGTCTGAACAGTTTAAATATGGCAATTATAAGTGATTCAAAACAGGGTCTCAAAGGTAAAAGTTTTGGTCAACCTTAGCTAAAAGCATTTAGTGGAACTAAAATAATAAGAATCTGTAAAATTAAAATCTTTATAGCATGTGGTTGAATAGACCTGTAAGGTTTCCTCAAGACCTCTTCATGTGTACATAATTATGGGTACTTGGTTAGAAAAATGCCTTTGAAAAAAAAATCATTAAAAGTCTTAAAAAGAAAAAAAAAAAAGGCAACAAAAAAACCCCCTAACAACCCCCCCCACCACCACCAAATAGTTAAAGCTGTCATTAATTTTCAGAGTTCAAAAGACAATCATTGACTAATTATCTACCAAAAGCTTACTATTGTTTGAATTGTAGACATTTTAGTTGAAAAACACTTTTATTTCCTTAATGGCTTCACTAAATGTCTTTTTTTTTTCATGGCATTTTGTAATACACTGCATAAAAGCTCCTGGATGCAACAAGAAAAAAGAAATTTAAATTTATCTTAGGAGTCAAAGGCATTGCAAACTTTAACAGAGGAATGCTGTGGACTGACTTTCAATGGAGACAATTTATCTCTGAATTTTTAGTAATTGAAAAAACTAAGAGTAATGCTTTGGAACATTAATGCACATAATTTCAAGGCAATTTGAATCCTTTTCATTGAGCTATTTCCTAAATCTCTTCATTGGGGTACTAAGATACTTTCTGGACATCTAGATCAGTCTCTACCTTCAGCTGGAAAGGAGTAGAATTCACTTAATGAATGTTATGACTTTTCAAAAGCATAATGAAAACAAACAATTGGTTTTGCAAACTCAAAAGATTTTCAGCATTCTTTAATTCTACGGTGTCTCCTCCTGTCATACTAGTCGTATATAGCTGTGCTTTGGGAATTTCTAGATACTTTCTGAAATGATTAAACTGCACTTATTTATCCACACTAACTTCATATGTATTAGAAAAATATGAAGCTACTGAACTATTTTGACATCCGGTTCTTGTAGACTGGAAATAATGTCTGTATTTGTGAGATCCAGAAGACTTGTTTGGAATGACACAGGTGATCTGTCAATTTGTAATATACAGCTCTGTAGCAGAAGTTGGCTACTTGTGTATGCAGAATAATCTTTTCACAAAATATTGAGGCAATCTTCAAGACAGACTAAAAAGCTGCAGCAGCACTATCATCTTAAGCAGAAGAACACTACTCAGATAATGACTGACTTGTCCATCTGTGAGGTCTTTAGGCAAAAATCAGTCTTTTTTTTTTCCCACTGAAATAGGAATAAAGGCTAAGAAAAGTGAGTTCTGTCATTTTGGCTTGATTTGGTTTTACCAGGCAGATACTTATAAAATAAAAAACTAGACATCTCTCAAATCCTCAGCACTTTTTCTCAGCAGGTATTAAGGCTCTTGAACTGAAAGAAATAGGATGACTGCTTCTCCCAGTTTAAAAAGGGGAAACATCAACAGAAAAACTGTTTACTGGGGCTATAGTGAACCAGCTACTATACTGTGTAGGAAATGAATTTTAATTTTCACAAAATTGCTTAGTAGGTTGGTTTGCTCGGCCAAGTAATTCTTCTGGTTAATAGCTTTTCAGGAGATTTTGCCATTGCAGATATATTGGAATTCATATTCTGCAGTAAAAATACAAGTAGTTTTTAATTCAAGACCTGGTTAAAGGAATTTTGGTACATATGTAACTATTGCAGCATTTTTCCAGCAATTAAGTGGCTAGATGGATCCCTTAAGATTTAAAATAGATCCAAAATATTCAAGATACTATTCTCCAAGAAAAGTCATTAGGCATTTTTCATCTTAATCCACTGATATTTAAATATTTCACAGCACCCTACACATTTTCAAGTAGTATATTATATCTTAAATGTGCTATTAAATCTTCTGGGAAAACTCCTCATGGAAAGCTTTGCAGAATGTCAACTGCTGTTGAGAAACTCGGAAATGTTTATTGTGCCAAACTTTAATCTTTATACCAATATAAGGGGAGATAACTGATTATTAATTATTTTTAAACATCAGAATAACTGAAAAAATTTCATACTGGCATGTGCAGTTTTCAATGTTAATTTCCTATACTTTTTTTAGTAATTTTATAGGCAGAGGGGGAAATTTTGTCTTTCTCAGAGATGCAATTCTACAATCACAAGTGTGTGCTTTTACTTCCATCTTCAAGTGCCCTTTTGGGTTTATATTCAGACTTCATCTCATCCTAAAGAAACCATTCAATGTGATTCAGGAGAATGTTAAATGTGCTTAAAGTTTTTAGCTCAGATGTGGACTTCTATATTATAGGTGTTTAAAGTTAGACCAGGCAAGTACACTTCTGAAACAGGTTTACTAGATTCTCACTTCCTATCACGTTGGAAGCAATTTTTCCTGTAATTTGCTGCTGCATAAACAATTACACAATTCATTCTTCTGACCATTGTGATACAGAGGAGTAAATATATATATGTGTATATATATATAACGTGCATAACACCATATGTTGGTTTGCCACATTAGAATTAAAGCATACGAGATAGTTTCATTTTATGTCCTTAATTAGGGCCTTCCTTTTTATTTTTTCAGTTGCTTTTTGCTGACAGCAATGTCAATGCTACTTTAAAAGGTAAGGTTTTTTTAAGCAAGTGATGATATCTGTATTTTGTAAGAACTCAAGCTAAACACAATGGAACAAATCTGTTCCAG
Source organism: Lepidothrix coronata (assembly GCF_001604755.1). Lineage (NCBI taxonomy): Eukaryota > Metazoa > Chordata > Aves > Passeriformes > Pipridae > Lepidothrix > Lepidothrix coronata. The sequence continues at coordinate 1,974,821 of NW_016690237.1, read as the reverse complement.
AAAAATAGCCTTTAAAACCAGCACAAACTGACAAAACTTTTCTTGCAACTGCTAAAATTTTTCATCTGCTTCATTTTTTTCAGCTCCTTGTGAACAATCCTATAATTATAAATGGCACTGATGTCAGGTATTTTCTGTTAGTACATTTATTCATAAATTTGCTGATCTAGGCATATTTAGGATATTAACGCCTATTTTCTTTCCACATATAAGAAACAAGTAGGCTTTTTTCTTTTCAGTTTCTTTAATATAATTTGCTTTAAAAAAATAAGTCTAGGTTTCTGAATTTTATTCTATTTTGAGTACTATCCACCTTTCATAAAATTTTTTCCCTATATGCTGTCATTTTCACTTGTAAAAAAGTCTCAAACAATATTTCACTGGTTTCCCTCCACTTCGGTAGCACAGTAAAACCTCAGTCAATCTGTTTGCAAGAATTATTGCTTACCAAGGGAACAGAAAATCAGTCACTTACTAACTCCTGAAATCACTTAGGAGTGATCACACAATTTTATTTTAACTAAGAGACATAGAGTATTTCAAGACACAGATGCCCTAACAAAAATATCTCTAAACTTTTGCAAGGTTTTTTAATTTCCCCAGTGGTCATTACAATAACCTTGTTTGACTTTAGGTAATTCACTTCAAATCAGGTTTCAATTTGTCTGCCAGTGCAGTGGCAACAACAATGCCTCCCTTCCACTTGCAAAATGTTAAAAGTCAGTCAAGAAACAATAATCAACAGCAATAAATTATTGGCAAAAGTAATAGCTGTACTCTATAAGAAATCAAAATTAGATATTTTTTTTTCCACTGCTAAAATAATTTTCCAGAAGTCTTAATTTGGAAATTTCAAAATGTTTTGTTCCAATTTGTTAAGAAGTTTTCTCCTCCAGAACTGCTATAACACCTGCTTGGAGTTGTTATTCAGCTATCTTGCCTATTGCCCCCCACGGCAGTGAGTTTGGAACTTTATCTTTAAGGGACATCTTTAATGTCCCTTCCAAACCAATTCTATAATTCTATTGAATGATGTCCTTCTTAGGAAAATTTTGTTGGCCAGGGTTACATTTCCATGGGCAATATGCTCATAATTCATCCCAACAAATCAACCTAAATTTTCTCAGACATATCTATAGTGAAATGTCTCCAGTTCATCAGTGGAGGCAACCATAAACATCCTCTTCATCTCCTCCCACAGAAAAGTGAGAGGTCTAACATTCACTATTGCTCCCTAAGAAACAGCCTGAAATGAAGAATTTTGTTTAAATTCCTCCAATTTAAACTGGAAAAAAAACCTGTTTAAAAAACTGCATTTTTTATAACCCTGTCCTCATTTACTTTGACATTTTTGAGTCTGAGTCAAAGAAAGGGTTATCAAAAGTCTGTAAAAAAAAGTGTCATCGAAATTCCCTGACTCAGTTCCCGATTTACACAGTGTTCTGAGCACTTTTAAAATGTTAGATACTTTGGGAGAATTAAGTGGGAAAATATCTTGTTGGTGATCCCTAGTGTCTTCATTTTAAGTGAAACAGTCAATTACTGTTGCATTTGCCTTGGGAGAAGTTTGGCCTCTACAGAGCTTTCCTACAGAAAGACTCCTCTTTTTCTTAAGTGATGCTCAGAGAGGGTTTTTTGTGTGTCTAAAAGGACACAGCTAAAATGACAGTCATATATCTTAACTTTGGGCATCTAACTTAAGTGTCTAAGGACACCAGCTCATCTGTGGCATTTAGAGTCATTTAAAAGCTATCAGTGTAAATCAGCCACTATATCAGCTGGTAGGGAGGAAATTCTGAAGTGTTGCATCTAAAACCATCTGAAACATTTATCTTAAGGAGGGGTGTAACTAGCCTAGACTGAGGCCAGCTGGATTGTACCTAAAATTAGGTGCTTAACTGCTTCAGTACAGGCATTCTGAGTCATACTCTGAATCACCCTGTACATCACTGTCTATAGAGATTAAAAAACTCTTAAAATTAAATATTCAACTTTTAAGTACTTGAAGTCATGGCAAATATATCGAGTAGTCTGAGTAATCTTGTGTAGGTGGCATTTATTCACTTTCTCATAGCGGTCGTGGCTTTGATGGTATCACCAAGGAAGTGGGAGCAGAGGAAATGCTTCATCACATCTATTTAAGTCTCTAATAGATTTGTACCTTCTAGACAAAGGACATCTGAGAGGAAGATTCAGCCAGATAGTGGTACCTATGACCCTAGGACTGCAGTACACTCCACAGACACAGGCATGCCTAGCTGTTTGGATTCACTGTGACTGCTCAGTGTGCTCATGTAGGCACTGTAGGCACTTACAAAAACTCACTGTTTTTGTAAGCTCAGTAGCAGTCGATATAATTTTTTCATATATATATATATATATGTATGTATATTCAGTATTGTTGGCTTTACTTTATCCTTTCATGAAGCATAAATTTTGGCCATTATTCACATCTGCAACAAAGAAGGAATCAGAACTACTATCAACATCTAAAATGGTTAGTGAGGTTTCCCAGTGTGGGGTAACTGGAAAAAAACAAAACCAAAACAAAATGCGAAAACCTTCTTGACTATTACTCTGTTGGTAATCCATTCTTCAGAATGTATGGAAGAATGAAGAATGGATTAAGAACGGTGCTTTCTTTAGCCCCATCACTTCAGAGAGACTGTAAACTGAGAAAGCTACAGAGGATTATTTATTTTTTCTTGTATTCAAGTCATATCTTCAATATGACAAGAAATTTATCCTGATAAAATCACAAAATCAAATTTAAATAAATCAGTATGGAAACAAAGACTATTTAGATAGGCCAAAGTTTATAAACATGGAAGCTGTTTGAAACATAGCCAGCCATTAATTTAAAAAAACCACCCTGTAACAATGAGTCAATTAAAATAAAAGATCAATGCAATTTGAAGGTTAAATATGTATATAAGTGTGATTGTATTGCTGTATTAAATGTAATTGTTATTAATAAGTTAGATATTTTATAATAAATGCCATATGTAGTTAATTGCAAACAGAAATCACAGAACTTGGAATGGTAATATTAGACTGACAATTCCATTAACCTCAACAGATCTCAAACTTACATGGGTGCACAGTCTGCTGAAGGGCAAAGGTAGATGCAGTCTTTTCTTACCTCTCATAGTATCAATTAAAGGAAAATTGAAAACTATTACCAGTCTAACTAGGACTACAATAGTCTTCTTGTACACAGAAGAGAACTATTTAAAGCAAATAATAGCTCTGCACACATTAGGCATAAAACCAGATTTCAGTTAAGGATTTTTGAACATTGTAAAAAAATCATCTCTGTGTCTAGGACAGCACTGAAGTTTCACATTTACTCAGAAAAAAACGGGTAGAAAGAGCGGGGTCAATTTCAGCAATGTATCTTTCGATTTCAGTTTAAAGGTGTTTAGAAAATACTTCATGTTGTGAACATTGAAGATCAAAGGTGTCAAAGTGGTTTAATACACTAGGTCCTTTTTTCCCCCTCGGGAAACTAACTTTCACTTCTGATTTATAGTACACATTAAATTAGTTTGGTAGTAGTATCCATTAATTCCCTTGTCCATATATGTGTCCAGATCCCAAAACCACTAAGTAATTTTGTGTGATTGGCAAGCTTTGCTCTGGAGAAACTCTGGTCAGAGAAAGTTCATTGCAGGTCACTACTGACCTGAACTAGGAGAACTTGATAGAGAAAGCTCACAGTGTACTGTGAGTTTTGTTTCTCTGTACTTAGTATGAGTCTTAAGTGGAAAAACTTAAGTGAATGACCAGAACTTAAGTGAATGACCAGAAGCCCCTGAATTCACCATAGAACTTATGACCATAACTCACTGTATTTTCCCTGTTTTTAAAATCTCTTGACGTTCCAGTTCATATCAGTAAACTCATGCTGACATAATAAGAGCAAATTTCTTCAAGATACATTCATAAAAGCAACATACTTCTGCTCTCTTATAGATTTTGTTACTCTTGATACTGACATAAAGTGTATTCTGCTATTCTTAAAACAAGTGCAGCAGATGTCATCTAGTGTTGTAGTGAAATTGTTTTATTGTTTATTGATGATTGTACCTATTGAACCTTTATTTTATCTGTAATCTGCCAATCTATTTCATTTTCCAGTACAGGGAAAGCATGCTTTGTGGTTTTGTGAATTTTGTCTTGCAGGCTTATGGCAGAAATTGTTTAGGAGAGTAGAGTTTTCTATCTTGCCTTATAACTGAGACATTTTTCAGTAGTTTCACTTGGCTTAAATTTTCAAGTTCAGCTAAGTTTAAATACTAACTATCCACTATTTGCTATAGTTCAACCAGTTTTTGTGAACAACACTTCTTGTTAACTGAATAGGCCCAGTAAAAATCAAGCCCTCATGGATACTAAAAAATTGTCCTGGTTCTAGTGTTGTGTATGTCTTGTTCATCTTTTAGAAAACCAGTGTAAAAGATGTTGATCTCCACTTGACTGGCAAGGCTTTTCTGTCCTTCAAGTAGCTCTGCTAATCTTATTACACAGGTGAAGGAGTCATTGCCTGAGAAGCGGGGTTTTGGAAAATCCGTATTTCAGCACAGCAGCCTAAACAGTGTGTTCAAAGCAGCTGCTGAGCACGGAGCCATCCTTGTCACACAATCTGTGGATAGGCAAGAAGCCCTGCACAGTTTGAGTGTCTTGCTCTTAACTGTTTGGCTATAATCAGCCCTCGCCCTTGAGCACATTTGGTCAATATAAAATATTGCATTCTCTCCATACAGAGTATTACAAACATATTAAGCTTGCCTTTGAAGACAATTTATGAGATAGAAAATGTCTCTCTTCTGTTGGAAAGGGCAGAGTCAGCACCTGGTATATACAGAATCATTGCCTGGTTTGGGATATCGGGAATATGGCTGTAAGAGAACCCCTGTCAAGATTGTCCCTTTAGGACTAAAATCAGTATGTCAGAAAGATCTGGTTTAGTTACTAGTTTGGGTTTTGTCACAAGCAGGCAATATAGCAGGAGGTGTGATAAAGAAGCTAACACTTAGTTTACTGTCTTCACTTGGAATTGAGGTTATTATAAAAGAGTTGTACAGGGTTAAGGTTTTAGAAAAAGACCTTCCCTTTTTTTTTTTTAATTGCTAAATATTCAAAAGACTTCTAAAGGGCCACACTATCTCAGGATTAGCAAGAGACCTGACTTATGTTTGGTAGCAAAATCCTGCTATCCTCTTTCCAGAGACCTGACTTATGTTTGGTAGCGAAATCCTGCTATCGTTTCCTCCAGGGAGAGACTGATTGTCTTAAATTTCATTATTTTTAGAATTCTACCTGTTGGTACTACTGCTATTGCATCTTTTCTTCTTTAGAGGAAAGCAACAACAAGAATATGATGCATAAAAAGTAACAGATAAGACTGTATCTTTGTGACCCATAAAAATATATAGATAAGTTAAAAAAATATGTTTCAATAATGACAAAGCAAATGGGAATTTAGTGTGATACCTGCTGCTTCAGTGTCGTGATACATGCCTGTAGTTTTAAAAACATATTTATAGCTGGCCTATGTTTACCTACAGACAGAGTTCAGTCTGCCAGCACCAGTAATAATGAACACAGCCACAAGTTTATTTGGGGGTAGAGTACAGCTGTTGAAATGCTCATGTTGCCACTGGCATGCACTATGTGCATTGAAAAAGCAACATGAGCAACCAGAAGATCTGAAGGAAGTCAGACCCACACAATGTGGTGACACAAATGGAGAAACCCCTCATTCAGCCTCATGGAGAAACAGCATACATCAGATACTGTCAGGAGGCTAGACACAGAAAATATTTTGTGCAATTCCAGCAATGATAGTCTATGGCAAAACATATACAGATCTGCCAAAAGTATAATTTTCTCCTCCCTATCCTTACGATTTGTGGAAGATATACTACCAATTATATTTGGAAAACTCTCAGAGAGAAACTGAACTATTCCCCAGTTAAGGTGAACTTACCATTCACCTAAGAAATGGACATTCATAACTCCATCTTTGNCAAAAAGCAGCTTTACCTATGCAAAAAGGACATATGTAGCTGTCAACCATGTAAATTGATATATTTTCAGGTAAGATATGTACCCATTAAAACAGAGTTTCACTGTGACAATTTCACAGATATTATGGATACCTTTGAAATGCTCTGTCTGATGAGGAACTACAGTATTTCTAAGAATTTTAAACTCATAAGCAGGATATGTATGAATAGCAAAAGTTAAATTCAAAGCTATGAACTTTTAAAAACACAACCCCCTTTGTTTTCTGGTTTCTTTCTATTTCTTTCAATCTTGAAGTGTTTCATATTAAATTTCCTACACACTATATGTGTTTTGACTTTTGTATGGTTTTCCTTGCAAGACTAGATGCTGAGATTTGCAAACTCAGAAATAATTTCCAAACCTTAGAAATAAGTAAGAAAATAGCAAATAAGAATAAGACTCTGAAGTACTATATGAAGCAAAACTAGACCAGTTGCACTAGAGTACAATACCTGAAAGTCATTCTTCATGGTACACAGGGACTCTCCATATCCTTTGGTAATTACAAGGAGTTTCCTATATGAATGATAATACTATGTGAATGCACACAGCAAGACATGAGAAATGATATAAAAAAGTTGATTTTTTTAATCTGATACTCAACATGAAGTAAAAGTATGACAAACTTGGTACAACATATTGCTCTGACATGAAATAGTGCAATGATGGAGGAAGAATAGACAAATTACTTTTAATATTGTTCTAAGGCATGATAGCAATTATTAGGACTGTTCAGGCTCATTCTTTAGATAATTCCTTTGTTTTGTATCTAATTTAGTTTTAAATTTCTGGAAAATTTAAATATACAGCTTTCTTATATAATTGGACAAAAATAAGCAAGATTGTACCTGTATTAAAGCTGTCTCCAGATGTAGCATTTTTTGCAGCAACTTGCCCAGTAGGACCCTTATATTTGAGTATAGCAGTGCAATACAACCTATGAATACATATATGAATAGTATGCCAGTTAGGATTGCTGCTGTTCAAAAGAGAAAATCTAATGCATTGCAAGAAAATTCTATCATTGTTAACTGATTAACCTTTCAGTTCCACTTTCTTTCTTCTCATTGATTGAATGATATTTTGTGGAGCACCTGCAGCTTCATGCTATAAAAAACCCAAGAATTCTTAGAATTCTAAGGTACAGCTCTCCTTCCTTTTTGCATTAATTTAAAAAAAAAACCCTGTTTGCCATCATATATTACCAATCATATTAAAAATAATTAGATTTATGAATGCAAATTAGACAGGAGTCAAAGAATAAAGACATAGAATGATGACAATTATCATAATATCTCAAAATACTCATACATTAAGTACAACAGTAAAAAGCTAAAACTATTTAAGAGGCAGTAGTATGGGGATACCTTAACAATCCAGAAAGTACATGGACACACAAGAGTTGAAAATGTGTCCATTTTGATGTATCTTTATAAAATAATCAACTGCAATTCTTTTCTCAAGTCTGTTTAATCAGAAATGATTTTTCATAGCCTAAAGTCTAAAAGAAATCATCATACCAACTGCTGAGTTTTCTAAAGTGTAACTGGACAGCCTAAGATGGGAAGAATTATGTGCTCCAGGGGAGCAAGTTCTAAAATATTCTGTGGCAGATGGAGTTTTTTTTGGAACAACTAGATTACAGATTACATTTTATTTTAAATTTATATTCTATTTTCTTAATTATTTAATTATTTTCTCTCTTCATGGTCTTTCCTTGTTAAAAGGACATAAAAAAGACTTTAATTCAATATTAGAATGAAAAACATTGCAATACCTATTACAGACAGAGAATGTAGCAAGTGCTAGAGTTAATACTGCCTGATGGGTTTTTTTTTAAAACCCAATTTTCCATTCAATTTCATATATCTTTGCCAAAATATAACCTTGTGCTGAATGCATCATTATTATCAGAATTTCTACCATTATTATTACCAATATTATGACAAAGAGAATTTCAAGACAAGAGCTGTGCTATTTTTCAGAATAAGACTGGGCAAATGTTGCCCAGATGCTTCACTACCTGCACATCAATTTATTTAATTTCTATCAAAATCTCCTTAATAGAAGTAGCCTTCTGTTTACTGAGTATAGCATGTATCATGAGGGGGCATAAAAGATTTTGGCCCATTAACAGAGTTTTGGAACAGTCTTCTTTGTGACATTTTCTGGAATTTAAATGCTTATATATGAAAACTTAATAGTCACTAAGTATACTATTTTACATGCAATTATATAAAATAGTTTAGAGGAAAAATGCTTAAATAATCTTCTGGTATTTTTATCTCATACATAACTTTTTCCTTCCTATTCCATGGGTGGCTATTAACTGTCTTCAGTGACTTACGACTTGGATTTATTGAAATGCACTTTTTTTATTCGTATTGCATACAATCCATCTTCCCACCATTGTAAATGAGGTGTTAATAGAGCTGTGGGACCACCATTTCAGGTAGCTTGTTCCCAAGGAAACAAGGCCAGAGGAGGTTATCCAGAGAATTATTACAGAAATGTCTGAAGCACAGTCTGCCATCTGCTCAGTGGGGTTCCTGCAGGGAGGTTGACCGGGAACTAAAGGCACTGAGGTGGGGCTGCTCGTGCTTAGGTCTTGGACAGGCAGAAACCCCAGTGCAGGGTTTCAGCTGTGTGACTGAGAATAGCAAAACTGATGAGCGTTATGTAATGGTACTGCCACTGCTAATAACAGACTGTAAGCTTTCTACTGAGTTTGTGAGGCCTCAGGAGTGATGTTTGTCAGGTATTCTGTGTCTGAAATTTTCTTGACCTGCCTGCTATTCTGTCTGACTTGCTTTAGCTGACAGAAATTTCTTTAATCGACTGGGTGTCTACAGCTAATTTACTTTTTTCTAACTTGGTGTGGTTTAAAACTCATAATTTTATACATATAGAAATACTCAGAAATTATTCTATGTAGAATGAGGTACTTACAGCTCTATCACAATATTATGTGGAGAAAGACAAGTCTAGCACAGCAACAGAAGTCTTGAGAAAGGGAGAGAGAAATGTGGTATAGGGAAGAACAGGCACAGGCTTGCCATGGGAAACCTCACATATATAAACCACTCACCAATGATCAGCTAAAGAAATGCAGACCTGGTGGTGAACAAAACTGGTTTTAGAGCTAATAAAGCAAGCAAAGAAATGGCGTCTATCGTGCACAAAAGACACCATATAGAGAAAACTCAGATGTAATTTTCAAATATAAGTCTTCAAAACAATGAAAAACAAAAATGTAAAAAAATATTAGCAGAATGTTAAAACAACAGTAAAAAGTCCAATCCCACGTGGAGCCTAGACTGATGACAAAGAAAAATATCAACATGAACTGACCACTCCCTCTGCCACGCTACACCAACTGGAAAGGGACCATTTCTCCCTGGAAGAGACTTCCTCCTGCAGTCCCCAGCAATGACATGAGATGCTATAGAATAACCTCCATGTCCTGGCCATGCCCTCCTCCTGGCTACTGCAAAAATTAACCCACTCCTGGCCAGAATCAAGACAATAAAATATGCTGTTTCTTTACCTTTGAACAATATTTTGGGCACATCTCTAAAGACCCATTGTCTGATTGTGGTGATAAGTAAATGAAAAACAACCTGATTCCTTGTATTCAGGAGGTCAATAGGTCTCTTCTAACTCTAAATTATCTCCACCTTTGGCTAACTGGAAGATGTGTAGCTCTTTCCTGCTGAAGTGTGATGCTTAGGTTCTTGACTTTCATGTTTGTGAAAAGGAAAACATTGTATGCCACTCTATCTTGCTGTATTTCTAATAAACCAACCACAAGTATAGGAAACATAATTTATGATTACAAGGAAATGAACTTCTTTTTCTTATGTGTTGTTTCTTAGTTTGAGCATGGATCAAAAGTCAAATAGAGTCATTCAGGATAATGATCCTCCTCAGGGGCAAAATTCACCGTAGTTACTTAAAGACCAGGTAATTATGCTTGAAAAAGCATAGCATGAATTTCAGATCCAAGTTTAACAGCAAGTCCCAGAGCAACACTACAGTCCCTGTGCTATCACAACCTAAATCTATAGCCTAAGGAGCTATTATAGGCTCTTCCATGGCACTTAAGAAGTTTTCCTTTTCTTTTTTTTTGCCTGCAAAGCTGAAAAATTAGCAGTCAACTTCCTCCCTTTCTCCTTATGAACCGAAGACTGGTTGTGAAGTAGCATGGTAAAATATGTACTACAGTTTGTCATCAAATACAAATTTTCTAAATAAATATAACATGTTATAAAAGTAGGGATAATGTTCCAATAAAACCAAATCTGAAATGTTCTAGATAGGATTTATTAAATAAACTGGAAAGAGAGTTGGTTTTGATCTAAGACTGGATTTCTTTTTCTAATAAAGCTATGCCACAAAGGGGCAATATTTTCACTGATGCTCTCTAACTTAGTTTCTATGACCACTTCTCTTGAATGACTGGACTGGAATCTCAGATTCATAGCCCTAGGTAGATGATAGTTTGAAACAGTCAAAGTTCTCTTGAACTTTGGCCCACAGTAAATTAGCCTAAATAGCAACTAATCTGAATACAGATTAAAGTGACTTCCTTTGAGATTTTTGCAAAGATAGATAAATGTTTGGAAGTTTAAAAACACATTAAAGGGTATTAATTGTGCTGAAAACTGTGAGAAAATATATACCTTTACTGCATTATTGTATCAATAACTTTACAGTTTTTGAGTCTGTCATGATAGTCATCTAGAATAACTGCTCCTAAGTAAGTTATCAAAGAATAATAATTATTTTCTCTACAGTGCCATATGTTACTCTTCTAACTAGCCACAATGCAGCAGCCTGAGAATAGACAGTTATAAATATCCTGCAGAGTATCTCATTCCACCGTTGTCTCTCTAAATGAAGGACAGAGTTCTTATAATTGGGGAATGTAACCTCTAGAAAAGGAGGCAAAACATTCCCTCAGGTAACTCTGACCCCGTTATTCAATCACTGAAATGAGGCAATATAACTTTCAAAGCACCTTTGTACCTGGCAACCACAGCACTGCTTTCTATCAGGAAACAGCAAGCTTTAAAATGTGCTGGTTAACGTGTGAACAAATTAGCATGAAATGAAGCTTGTGGAAGAGATATTACTAACTTGAAAGGTACACTAATTTTTAATATAAGCTTAGCACATCAGCTCCATAACAGCAGACTTTCCAAGATGACACTGTTTTTCTATACAGATCATAGCAGAAAAATATAATCCAATTCTTTTTTGCACAGAAAATCTGTCACCTCTGAAATGGAAAGGTAGCCATATTGTACCACTGAAGTAAGGGTAAATCAAGGACAGAAATTTATTGTTTTGACTAAAACAAATGAAAGGATATCTCAAACAATGAGATAGTCATCTATATCCATGCCTTGATGTGACCAGTGAAGGTCAGCTTTGTGTGTCCTTCTTGAGGTTTATCTCAGATAGTGGTCTGTTAGCCCTAGCTTGTCTCTGTTCAGATTTTACATGGAGATTACAATCTTGATTTAGCTTCCTTGATCTAAAAACACTCTTATTTTTGCAGTAAACACTGTCTTAAGCACTGTTTTTCATTAACATGAGCTGCCCTTGCATCTTCAACAGCCATAAAGAAAACTGGCACCTTGAATGCTCGATCTTTTTTTGTTGGACAACAACCACATTAGATCACTCACGCTTTCGTATCTGAAACCAGAATGTGGTAGCAACCCACAGATCCCAACCTCTCCTATGAAGACAGGCTGAGAGAGTTGGGGTTGTTCAGACTGGAGAAGAGAAGGATTCGGAGAGACCTTAGAGGAGCCTTCCTGCACATGAAGGTGACTACAAGAAAGTTAGAGAGGGACTTTTTTCAGGGGCATGTAGTTACAGGACAAGGGGTAATAGCTTTAAAATGAAAGAGGGTAAATTTAGATTATATAGAAGAAAAGATTTTTTACAATGAGAATGGTGAAACACCGGAACAGGTTGCCAAGAGTGGTGGTGGATGTCTCATCCCTGGAAACATTCAAGATCAGACTGGATATAGAGACAAGATCAGAGCAACCTGATATACTTGAAAATGTCCCTGCTCATTGCAGAGGAGTTGGACCAGATGACTTTCAAAGGTCCCTTTCAACCTAAACCATTCTGTAATTCTCAGCATTTACCACTGGCCATTGTTGGGACACGAGTAAAGCCATTCTGACTTTCTGAGGTGCATGTTTTTAGGGAGAAATTAAAAAAAAAATGAGGTGTGGAATTCATCTTATCTAAGTTCAGCTATTTGAAAGTTAGGCGTTTGGCTTAAAGCTGGTTGCCTAGACTTCTTCTATAATCAACTGGAAAAGAGAACTGACTCAGAAGAGCCTATATGCAGATATTTAGGACAGACAGGCCCAGGGTTGTGCAGGATTGTCCCTTTCTCCTTCTCTTCCCTCTATCTACAGAAATCTAATTTTTGTCTGAATTTTAATCTGGTTTCAGTCAAAACTGCACTGGACCTAATTCACAAAAAAAGTGTATGCATGTTCATTCCTGTTCAGGGATGCTCTTTTTCAATATAAGAGGCACTATGTAAAGATTAGCATGTTAGTGTATGTTACTATTTCTGTGAGACTGCTCTTTTGTGTGGTGAGGTACTTTTTCCTTGTTGGACAAACTAAAGTGAAAGCAATAGTTAGCTGGATACAGCATGCCTTGAAAAGTAACATATGGTGGACTGTAACAGTTTGGTATTTCAGAACTTCAGACTCAATAGCGTAAGTCTAGTACTCTTACCAGTCCCAGAACTGCATGTCTATTTACCATGATTGTCAAATTAAAATAATTTTTTTCTGACAGCTAAATTGAGGACAAATAAATGACAATTTAATTTGTAACGCTTTTTCCATTTGGGTGATACTCATGAGAATCTGTCTTTGCAACCTGTCAGACAAGCTTGCCCCAAACAGTCCTTGAGACACACACACACACACACAAAATCTGTAGATCAGATAAAACAAAATAGCCTTCCATAAGAATGCAGAAAAGCTCCTAGGAAAGAGGTTTTGAAGGCCTGTACTGATTGCTGTGAACTAAATATAGGCTTTGTCTTAGAAACAGAATTTAAAAACAATTGACATCTATGAAACATACGCCAGAGGGTTGTTAAAGCAGTAAGTAGATGGAATCGAGCTAAGATGGAGATGAGTCCAGACCTAGAGAATTTATTCTTAGAATGATCTTGTGAAGACTTTAGCGATAGCAAGTATCTAGTGGGCTAAAGTGATTTAATAAGTTTATATAGCTCAGACTGAAATATATGGACTCCCCAGTATGAAAGCACCCTAAGTGCTGACTGAAGTGCTTTTCTGGGCAAAATTGTTTTAACCAGAATTAAAGCTCTTTGCAGGAGGCACATATCATGTTCCAGGCTTCTAAGAAGGGATCTCCAGTGATCTCCTCTGTCTGACAGTGGCCCCCTAATACCCCTGAAGTCACTGAGAAGGAAGATGACATATGTAGATATGGCAGGCAAAACTGGGACACCTGTGCTGCATCTGCAGCCACTGAACAACATCTTAATGCCAGATTTACAGAGAATGGAAATCTAAGGATAAGGCTTGAGTTACTCCAGGGCTGGATTGAGCAGCTTCCCACCAAGCACCACCATATGCATTTTGTTCTTCTCTCCCACAGTGTTGTTAGTTATTCAGTGTTCTTTTTAATTTGTGTCATGTGATCTTTCCATAATCATTAACTATAAAATCATTTTGGGAAAAAAAATCTACCAGGTAGCAACTCTGAGAGTACTTTCACAAATACAAATCATATTCTTGCTGTGTTATCAAGCTACATCCTAAATGATAAATTCAATGTCTTTCATAGATAGCAGAAAGTCTTCCTGCTCAGCAATTTTAGATGAGTCTATGAGGTCTACAACCTCTGAAAATACTGATTTCAGAAGTCTGGCACAGAAAAAAGGACTCCTGGTCTAACCTTGGAGAAATACCACAGGCCACAAGTACTGATTTTTTTAACACTTCTGATACATCACATTAAAGAACAGGTTATTTCCAAAAATAGAGATGACATTTTCATGCATATTTTTGGTCTCTAGAAAAATAAGCTGTAACTCAGGAGACCAGAATTAAATTAGAAATTCCAAAAGCCTGCAAATGCAACTGGTCCTGGGCATGTATATAGGAAGAAAGTAGAGCAAGAGAAACAGCCTGATCTATCTACCAAATGCTATGAGACATGTTTGTAGCAATGCATGTGCCAGAGCTGTGTATCAGTCCATGAAAGGCATGTATCCAAGGGAAGTTGGATGCTTGGTCAGCCTCTGCATTGATGAAATAGAAGAGCGAGGCAGAAAATTATCTAAAGCTTTAGGATGAAAAAGAGAGGATGAGAAGAAAAGAGGAGGAGTAAAGGTCCAGTCTCCTGAACCAAACTGTCTTGAGTTTTCTGGCATAAGAATTTTATTCAAGTTACTCAACTCCTTTGGACAGCAGCACAATATTCCAGAATTGATCCTGCCACTTACTATTCTGTCCTACAGACTCAAGGAGTTGAGAATCCTTTTCTATCCTCATTTTATATGATGACTATCCACCAAAAATGGATTTTCCTACACAGTTCCCTTGTTTCATTATTCACTTCTGTGAATACTCCCCCTGACTCTTATTGGCTATTTCTGCTATTTCAAGTGCCAGGCTGCTGCTCTTGTTTTTACAGTACAGTTCAAGTCATCAAGTGCTGTTGTACCATAAGTTGTTTGTGACTGCTATAGTCAGTCACAGGCAGAAAGTTGTCACAAGACCAAGCTTCCTTATTAGGAGAAAAACAGAGGTTTTCAAGAAAGTAGCTGGTAAGAGAAAGAAGGAAACACTCATGATGATAGGCCTCAAAGCACTGGGCATGTAGCTAGGCAGAACATTCAGGAGACAGAGAAATGTGGCCCAAGGAATAAAATGAGACAAAACTCAACAGAACAAAATTGATTGGAAGAACAGATTTGAAAACGGTAAACCTAAGAACTGCCATTAGGCAGGAAAAATAGGGCTGTGACCAATCACTCTTTGCAAAGAATTGGCTTTCATGAAAGAGAAAAAAAATATCCTCATTTCTTTCTCCTTCTAAAGCCCTTCAACGTTAGATACTGACTTGAACTTTGAATTCTAGACAGAATATTTTTATCTACTACCTGACCCAACAAGTAAACATCACTGTAACAGCTACAAAAATTAAACTAACTATACAAAACCCTACAGTTTGGTAGAGAAGTAGATCCTAGTAGCTTCTACCTAAAGTTATAAAATTACCATGTTTGAAAAACTCAAGTCTTCTCTTACAGCCATAATTCTGCTTTCTTCTCCAGTTATCTCCTGCACCAAAAATGACCATCCCTTAGATTAGCTCTGAGTGAAAGCATGAACCAAATTCTGAGGGACAAGAAAAGGGCACTTAGCCGAAGACCTCTTTGATGAATATCAAGAGGTCTGTTGCATACATTGACGAAATCTCAGCTCCTCGAAATAATAGGTATGTAAATTGTTTACAATGAAGACTTTTGTGCAACCTAAATATAGGGCTTACAACCAGCTAGTCATCCAGTCTCCTTTTAAAAACTGTCTCTGTATTCTATTTTTTCCCATTTCTTTAAATTGTTTTCTGTAGTGTTGGTGTTGCCAGTCTCTCATTGAGCCATTTGCTAGGAAGTCCCTCACTTCCCTATTCTTTTCTCAGCTTGCAATTGTGAAATGAATTACCTATTCACTAAGCAGAGAAGATTTCATTCTCACAAATCCCATCTTTCTTTTTTCATGTCTTACATATTTGCACACATATTTTGGTAAAAAAATAAGACCTTGACATGAATTAATATGATTCTTTCAATTTTTAAGAAAACCTTCAGAGCTGAATCCTGTTCCAGTTTAGTTGAGAAGTTTCTGGTTACTTTATATAAGTGAATTTGTATCTTCTTTAATAAAACAATGTTAAAATCATATATTTCTGAAGTGTTCATATGGTTGTTTCCACTGATTTAAACAGTATTGTCTGGTTCTGACCTAACCTTTTTTCCTCTTTAGAGACAGCACATTTAAGAGAAACAAGCAGAATAAACAAAATGCATGCTAAACATATTTTGCTTTATTTACACACACCCACCTGTATTTAAAGGAGAGAGTTAAAAAGAGTACAGGAAAGGCTTTTCTCCATGAAAGCTAATCCAGAAACAGCAAGCAGTTACCAGAAATCATCTCTACCTCCACTACAGCCCTCTGGAGTCACAGGCAGGCAAAGGAGATCCCTTGGCTTTTGCAGCAACTTTCCACTCCACAAGTCCTTGCAGTACAAAAGTCGCATGACTGTGGTGAATGGCACCAAATCACATCTTCATTACTGTAAAACATGATCATGCAGTCAGGGAAGAACAACTACAGCAAAAATATTACTATTTTTGATCTGGCACCATAAAAATTATTCTCAAGGTCCATTTGCTGGTAGGAAACCATCTCTTAAGGTCGTTTCCTTACTCTGCACAGAAGGTAAGCCTTCTCCTATGTTCAGCTGGTCTAATTTGTAATACTTTGTGAGTACATGCCCTATCTTTGTGGGAATAGAGTAAATTACTGTGTTCACAGAATCACAGAATATGCCAAGTTGGAAGGGATCCACAAGGATCATAGAGTCCAAATCCTGGCCCTGCACAGGACCATCCCCAAGAGTCATACCATGTACCTAAGAGTATTGTCCAAATGCTTCTTGAACTGTCTCAGGGTTGGTGCTGTGACCACCTCCCTGGGCAGCCTGTTCCAGTGCCCAACCACCCTCTGGGGAAAGAATCTTTTTCTAATATTTGACCTAAACCTCCCCTGACACAACTTCAAGCCATTGCCTCTAGTGCTGTCACTGGTCTCCAGGCAGAAGAGATCAGTGCCTGCCCCTCCTCTTCCCGTCACAAGGAAGTTGTAACTGCAGTGAGGTCTCCCCTCAGTCTCCCCTTCTCCATTCTGAACAGACCAAATGACCTCAGCTGCTCCTCACAGGGCTTCCCCTCAAGGCCCATCACCAAAGTTGCCCTCCTTTGGACACTCTCTAACAACTTGGTATCTTTCTTATATTGAGATGCCCGAAATTGCACAAAATATTCAAGGTTGTTGATATTGCCAATACAACATATCAATAATGATTCTGTGGGCTGTACACAAAAGACTGACCATTTTATTTTCAGTTCTAAATAAAATGTATGCTACCATAACATAGAATTTATGTCAATTTACAGAATGAAGATACTGTACTCTACTGTTAACCACAATACTTCTATTTTTTGAAAAATCATAACCATTCCTAATATAGTAAAAAACAGTAACTTATCCAGTCTGAATTTCCCTATACATATTGACAACTTCATCCTCTGAGACTGAAGACATCCATCCAAATCCTTCTGGAACCACAACTCCTAAGTTCTCTGGGGTAAAATAATTTAATTTTACCTGCGAGATCTGTATTTTTAAGGAAAAATCTTAAAAAGCAAGATACAAATGTTGTGTCTGGGTTTTAAAAAATAAAAAGCAACGCTTGTACCCTCCCATGTGATTGTAATTCTCTCCTCTGACCATCTAGGTAAGAACGTAGCTGTGTCCTCTGCATGTCAGCACACCAATCAGCAGCAACTTCCAGGAGCTGCAGTAACGCAAGTCTATCCCAGAACAACAGGGGAGAAAGAAAATGAACATTGTACATCCTCTCTGAGTGCTGTGAAATACGAACATGCTATTACAAGTTCTCTACAGCATGCTATTTTTTCAAAGTTTGTTACAACCCAGTAATGAGGCAAGACTCTTAATCTCATCTTCAAAATCCCCAAAGATCATTTTGTTTTGTTTTCCCTTTAGTCTACCACAGTTTGTTTTGTTGGGATTCTATTGTTGTTGTTTTGTAGGTTATTTCAATCCTGTATGTGACTGTGTACATTGTCTCTTTTCCCCTCTCAAGATCATATTAGTATTTATTTTTATCAGCAAATAGTATCAGTTCCTTGTATTATAGAGTGAGCAAGCTAATACTTCAGTAAATTGTTGCTGCCTCCTGTTACATCTGTTCTGCTCTGTTCACTAATTGCCTGTCACAACCACTGAGCCATGGTGCCAGCCATGCTGCCACTTCCTCTTTGGTCAGCTTGTCGGCTCCTATTAATCTGAGCCCTGTTGCTTTTTCCACAGCCAATGTTTTTGCACTCTGAATATAATGAAAATCTATTACCTTGGTGTTATATGCAAGTGACAAAATTATAATTCAAAAGAGAAAAAAGTTAATGACTTTTTGTGTGAAAGTTGACAGTTTCCTACTGTAGCAGCAAATTATTTTTTTTGATACTGCCTCACTTTCAGGACTATATATAAGGGTTTACATATCTTTCCATCTGATGCAATATTATTAACATTATTATTCATTATTAATTCTTATTATTGCATTATATGGAAAGAAACTTCCAGAATGAAACTTTTTGAACATGAAAAAGTTAAATCTGAGCATAAGAAATAGTAATATCTAAAATATAACAATTTTAAAATCAGGAGAATACTACTGATTTTTATACTGAATTTTGTCAGCTTTTTTCCCTTGGGAGGGAAAGCAGTTGGTTTGAAACTGATCTATTTTTGCTAGACTTGATAATTTTTGCAAAACATTTGTATTCTTCAGTAGCCCAGAGTATAGAAATGAAAGATCACATCATAAAAGATACGGAATAACAGAACCGTAGAATCAGAGTCATTTACATCAGAAGAGACTATTAAGATCATTGAATCCAATCATCCAAATCAACCTCTAAACCATGTTTCATGCCACATCTAAATGTCTTTTAAATACCTCCAGGGATAGTGACTCAACTGCTTTCCTGGGCCACCTCTTCTAATGCTTGAAAACTCTTTTCTGAAGAAACATCGCTGCCCTAATTCTGCAGGCCACACTATTTTTGATATAAGTCAGGATGCCACTGGCCTTCTTGGCCACCTGGGCACAATGCTGGCTCATATTGAGCGGCTGTAGACCAGCACCCTCTGGTCCTTTTCCACCAGGCAACTCTTCCCCAGCCTGGAGGGCTGCATGGGGTTATTGTGACCCAAGTGCATTTTACCTTGTTGAACCTCATGCAGTTGACCTTAGCCTATTGATCCAGCCCATCCAGATCCATCTGCGGAGCCTTCCTACTCTAGCAGATCAATATTCCCGCTCAACTTGGTGTTATCTGCAAGCTGACTGAGAATGCTCTCAATCCCCTTGTCCAGATCATTGATAAAGATATTATTAAACAGGACTGGCCCCAGTACTGAGCCCTGGGGAACGCCACTTGTGAGCAGGTGCCAGATGTATGTAAATCCAGGATTCCACCATCACTCTTTGGGCCTGGCCATCCAGTCAATTTTTTACCCAGTGAACAGTGCACCTGTCCAAGCCATGAGCATCCAGCTTCTCCAGGAGAATGCTGTCAGAAACAGTGTCAAAGGCTTTACCAAAGTCCAGGCAGACAACATCCACAGCCATTCCCTCATCCACTAAGCGGGTCACCCTGTCAGAGAAGGGGATCAGGTTGGTCAAGCAGGACCTGCCTTTCATAAACCACTGTTGTCTGGGCCTGAGCCACTAGTTGATCTGTATGTGTTGGGTGATGGCACTCAAGATTATCTGCTCCATGACCTTCCCTGGCACTGGGGTTGGGCTGACAGGCCTGTAGTTCCCCTATCCTCCTTTCTGCCCTTCCTCTGTATGGGCATCACGTTGGCAAGCCTTGAGTCAACTGGGACCTCCCCAGTTGGTCAGGACTGCTGGTAAATGATGGAAAGTGGCTCAGTGAGCAGCTCAGCCAGCTCCCTCAGCACCCTTGGGTTGATCCCATCTGGCCCCATAGACTTGTGTGTGCAATTCACATACATACGCTCGCACATAAATATTATCTATATATATATGCATATGTATACAGATATTTCCATGTAAATCAATTACAGTGAGAGTAAGTGCCATATCAGATTTATCTTCAAAATCCATTATTGGTCTTGGTTTCTAGGCTACAGTGAGCTGAGGACACAAATAGTTCTGGAAAAATAGTTCAATAAAGCTCCTCTACACAGTTTTGTAAGCTCCTCTTCTTACTGTCTAGAAGAATATCTAATTACACAAGGCAACACTGAGGATTTGTAGAAAGGTATTTTAGGTTCTGCAGGATCTTATGAGCAGCAGAGAATCTGCTTAGTTCATTAACACCTTGTCCTGGGACTCTGAAAGTAAGAATTACCATCTATGCTCTCTGTTCTGTTGCAGAACTCTGTTTTTTCTTTTGCATATAAGAAAAGAAGTCATGGCTCGGTGACATCCCTACTGTTTCACATATTGTATGAACACAGGGAAAAAAAATGCTGTTTCTATTCAGTAATATTTACAGTCTAGTTTGACATATATGGCTAGATAATTATGTTCTATTTAGCTGGAAGGGTAGACACAAGGGAAAGATATGACTATCATGACAAAAAAATATTTCAGTTCAAAAAGATCCTTGACTGGTGTCAAGTGTTTCGTGGACACCATGGAGACTTTTCAAAGAAGGTTTTGTATTTTGCTATTGAAAAACTTAAAGCAGACAAAACCAAAAATATTAAAAAAATTTAAACTGTTAATATTTATAGGAAGGTCCTTAAAAAATATTTATGAAAAGTTATGAATTTCACCACAGCCAACCAACTAGACACGTGAGTTAACAGGTCAACAGTATTGGATAGCTTGTAGGTAGTACTGAGAAAGGCTAGGAAGAGTCTTGAAAGAAGAGGAAATTAATTCTGAAAAAAAGTAGGATGCCTAAGAAGAAAGTAGGAGGGAGAATAGATTCTGTATTAACAGACAAGTTAATACAAGTGGATATGGCGAGCTACTTCGCAGGGATCAAACACATGAACAAAATTACTACAGGGAAATATTTTACCAAGTATCCATGGTACTGTCTGTATGCATTTTCTTCCCCTCCAAACTCAAAGATAAATATGAGATATTTACCTGTGTTTTACACAAGACTGTGCTCACCAGAATAAGTTCTGATTCTCAACAGAGTTCAACAAGATAAGTCATGCATATGGACCATTACCTCTGAGCAGCTCAAATGTAGCAGAGCAGCAGTGTATTCCCCCGGAATTGTTTGTCATGCAGTAAGTTTTTAACAAAATGTAGATATTATATGTCCCTCAAGGAAATGAGAGCTCAAGGTGACACATAAATTACAAGACTTGTAGATAGCGTGATGTTCTCACAAGTTATTAAGAGTGGCTATAACAGATCTTCCTTTTTTAGAATAAAATGAACTTTCAATTTTTTAAATTATGCAGAAGAGGAAAATAATGGAATTATCATTTCAGAATAATCAAAATAATTTTGCTGCACGAATTTCTAAGTGTGACTTCATATGGGAATCAAAGTCCTAAAGCTTTGGGGCTAAGCATATGCGCCCAGATTATAAAAAACTGAAGGACGCTTTTCCCAGGTGGAGAATTTTGGCTGTCTATGCTACCCAGAACCACCCATCCTTGCTGTGGTCTTGATGAATTAGTGTGCTTCCAAAGAGTTCCTGGGTGCAGTTCAGGGTTAGGGTGGATAAGAGACTTTTAACAGACCTGCTGGAGTTGAATATTATATTACAGGCAGGTTTAAGTCTGTTTTGCCCTCGGTGCTGGAGAACAGCACAGAGCATCTTTAGTTTATTAGCAAGCATTTATTCTCAGAGGTCTAAAAGAGCAATGACAAGGCAAAGCCACCTTTCTATTCACCCCATTTTCCTGAGCTGTGCCCGTGAGCAGGAGGCGCTGGCACAGGAGTTTTGGGATTCTTGGCTCTGGGGCAAATCCCATGGAGCCTCTGAGAAGTCCTGGCCGCACAATAATCTGCCTGACATTCAGGATGTTTTCTAGCAAGACCTGGGGAGTTAGCCTGGATCGAGGAGCTCCTTCTTTTAGGAATGAAACGATTTTATGATCTCTCTTTATTTGTTCAAAAATAAGAAACAAATACGTAAAAATTCTGCAATTAGGAACCAAACACAAATAAGGTATTTTGTAGACTAGTAAACAGCTGACCAGTCATAATTCCATTATTGACAAGGTTAGCATGGATTTTGATATGCTGCAACACTGAAGAAAAAAAAAAAGGAAGATAAAGAAAGAAAGAGGAAAAAAATCCAAACCCCACAGCATTTATACAACCCAAATACATCAAAAGTCAAAGACATCAGAAATATTTACTTTCATAAAATTACTTAGCTTCTGTTTGAACTTCTTATACAAGGGGCATATACATACACATTAAAAGGCAGGCTGAAAACAAGAGCATTTTTCAGAGACCTAGGAAGAAGTAAAGCTCATTATATAAGTAAATGCATTCTCAAGAAGAGAAGCCCATGTGAATGAAAACATGATGATAGTGTAAAGAACAAGTTGCATGACATGACACTTCATTTGTGGAGGACCTGGGAGATCAATAACTTAGTCTGTGTAATATTATCCACATCTATTTAGAAAGTATGACCTGAAGAATGAGTTGATGTACATCACATTTTCTTTCAAGTAACTGGGATGTAATGGAAAATCTGTAGACAAGATCGTTGGTTTTTTTCTCCAATAAAAAATGTGATAGTATGATGAAATTTATCTGAAATATAACTTCAATGAAGTTATAGTTCGGATGAACTCATGTCTGTGCATTTACTTATTTAAATTGGCATGTATATTCTTTTAAATCTTTCCTTCATTCTGTTTTGCAAGTTTAAAAAGAATTGCCTTATACAGGGACTACTTGATTATTTCAGTTACTGTGTTCCTGTGCATTTTGAAAAGTAGAATTCCCAAATATTGTCTTTCCTATTTCACTGGTTAAGCACTTAGATTGCCAGAGGGCTAGACTGAAATCGTTCAGGGCATGATGAGACTCTGGATTTCCGTGAGCTTTATCAGCCAGTCAGAATTCAGACAATGCAGTCAATATATTAGAATGAAATGTCAATTACAACGCTCTTCAATGTTACAAGTTTCTGAGGATGACTGGGAAGTAAATGCATGATGGTTGGAGAAATTACTTTCTTTGTAGTTTAGCTGTAATACAGGCAGCCAGCAAAGGGAGAAATCTTATTTTCTGTTCAATTTATTTAAGGGTCTGCACATCTGTGCAAAGCTCAGACAACAAGACACACTTTCTTAACCAGGCCAGGGTACTCAGCCAATTCCTACAGTAATATCCCTTGCTACTATTTTCAATAGGATGTCTTTCTGTGTAAGAATTACTTCTTCTAGTAAAAAGAGAACAATGTCTCTAAGAGTAATTTCTTTTGCACGAATGTCCTCCACAATATTTATTCTCCCATTGAATTAACATTATCTTGATAGAAATTGGAACTTTATTTTAATGAGATTTCTGCAAAGACAAGGTGTTAATCTGGAATGACCTTACTATGACATTTCTTAATTGTTGATGGCAGCAAATGAAATGTGAATGGACACAGAACAAATTGCTTCATTAACGATATAGTCTATACTTAAGGAACTGTAAGCCACATTTCCAATTCACAGATCATTTCATCTCATCATTTAACTCCCACAGTGAGATTGCGTTGTTCATGTTAGCTAATAGTATACTTACTTGTCATATTATAAGAATATGCTGTTTAGCAGCTTATAGTAGATATTACTAATCATATAAAATATTGTCTTCACTTCCAAATATGGAAAGATCAGCATATTTTAAAAATATTATGTGTCTGAGCATATTTTAAAAATATTAAGTGACTTGAGAACACATTAGAAGGCCACATCAGCAACTGGATTTCCACCGAGAGATCCCTGCATTAGCCAGATAGCCTATTCAGAAGTCTACTTTTTTGGCAGTAGGGCATCACAGGTCTCATTGAAAAGTGAAAGTAAAAATAAAAGTGTTGATGAGCAATGCAGTTATCAGATATAAACTGATCTAAACATTGGAAAAGAAATAGCATTCGGTTTCAGAGTCTGATACTTCAATTGTTGTTGAAGTGTGAAAATTACAATGGTAAAGTTTTTCCTGGGAGATTTAACAATTTTGGCAATTAAACAAATTTATGAGTGTGTGGCACTGTGTAGCTTCATACAATTAATTTCCTTTTAAAGTAATTATTAAATGGCTCACCACAACCACAAAGGTAAGCACACAGAAAATAGGAAATGACAGAATCAAGCTCCATTTGCAGCTTCAGTTCAGCATCTTTGCACTTATAATAAGTTCTTAACTAAAATTAACAAATCCAGAAAGTCTACTTAACTTTCATTTCAACTTCAAATCATATTTCCTTTTATTACTACTTTCTTTTCCATGCAGCATCCAGGCTGTGCACTGCATAAAGGAGATATGAAAACAAAATGAGAGTAATTAATGTATTATCAGCATGATAGAAATACAAAGGCTGAAATCTCAGCTGTGGAGTAAAATATCTCTTAAAATAAAAGAAGATAATGGAAAAGGGTGCTTAAAGAAAGAAAAACTACTTTTAAATAAGCAAATAATTCTGAATTTGAAAGTCAATAGGTTTCATTTTAAGTCTTTTAAACAGTCAGTCTGGACCAAGAGCTTCTGATGGAAAGCATAGCTGATGAAGGTAAGTTATTTTTTTGTGTGGATGAGCTACCAGGAAATATGAGGTAGAGAAAAGGAGAGGCCAAGTATCTATGAAGTTGCTCAGTCATCCCCATCTGAAGCAGATACGGGATGTCTTACAGTGAAGAATTCAGAATTACCAGCAAATCACAAGAATGATCTGAAACACCTACACTGCCCAGCCCTACTGCCCCAGTACCAAAGTCTGGTTTCAGCTGCTGTACTTCAGCCATGGATCAAGGTCTATGAGACTTGTGAACTTGCTCTGTACCTGAACATGGAGAAAATTCAACAGCAGGCTTCTTGATAGCACATTTCATTATCATGTACCATTTAACTGTATATGAACCTGTGGCTTTTCAGAGTCTAATAATTTGTTCCAAACTAAGCATAGAAGAAAAGCACTCTGATGAATGTAGTACTCCTGTTCCTAAGCCCAAAGGCATTAGAACACTTCAAAGAAGCAAATTATAATATTATTTTTTAAAAAAAATATTTTCTTTTTTTAATTTTTTTTTGCATTTTAAATGACTAAACCATTTTTACTGAAGCATTAAAATAAAATAGCTACTCAAAATGTGGAAAAACTTATGCCAAAATTATTGGTGTTTGGGGAAGTTATAATAGGCTTATAATGAAAATATTATACACCAAACTTTACCCACAATAAGGGGTGTTATTTCTGCTCTCCAAGCTCAAGATAGGAAGCATCTTAGGATCTGAATAACCATTATGAGACCATTCTTTTTTAAGACAGTACAATGTAGCATGTAGAATAATTGAGTGTACTCTCAGATTGGTGGTTTAGCCTGTCACTCACTGTTCTCTTTGCACTCAGAGCTTCCTTTGAGACAAAACTAGGTATGGTTGAGGGATAGTTTGCTCTAGTCTGCAGGACAGTAGCTTGTTGTAATAAAGTAATTAAAATTTTGCCTTGTTTCACACCCTCTAGAACAATTCCAGGTACCTTTCTAGCCTCAAACACGTCTATGTGCCCTCATACTGCATTTTGAGACATGAGGCATATGCTGTTACCTACTCTCCATAAAAACCTTATAAGCAGACTCTGACATCTCCATCTTTATGCATTTCAAAGCAAAATGTCATTAAAACCCTGATGGGCCATAGGGTCACAGAGCAGAGCTGGACCAGGTGATACGTGACATTGATGTGTCCAGCCCTCTGGAGAGGAGGTTGCACTGGGAAGTGACTCATCTTGCACCACCTGACCTGGGAGCTAACAAAATCAGTCTCTGAGAGGAGATTTTAGTAGCACCATCATAGCCAGAACCAAGCCTGCATTGATTTAAAGAATGCACTGATGGCAAAAATACTAGTTTTTCATTTGGTCAGGCCTGTGTGCATTGATTCAGAAAGTAAACATTTTAGAGTGTCTTTCACCCTTTAAAACAATGTTGTTAGTGAGATCAAAGGCAATATGACTAATAAAGTTTAGCAGGAAAAATGTAGATGAATAATTACACAGAAATCTATACACCTCCATGTGTAGAGAAGCAAGATTCATGATGGGAACAGTTAAAAGCATACAGCAATTAGCAGTACTTTCATCTACACAGTGCA
>NW_016690237.1:1938157-1946615 GCF_001604755.1 Lepidothrix coronata | reverse complement strand
GACTGCAGTGCCCTGGCCACACCTTTTTCCCTGTCTTTCCCCTGCTCTCCCATGCAGCACTAAAAATCCATCATGTTGATAGAAGCTAGAGTAATCAAAAAAGTTGAATGCCTGAAGAACTGGAATCCTACCACAACCTGGAAGCATTTCTAACAGCTAAGATCTCATTAAAAGATAGTGTTTGCATGTAAAGCTAGACAATAGTGAGACAAGCGTCGCAGGTTGTGATTGACAGTGCACCTGCACTCTTCATGCACTCTTCATCCACTAGAGACCTACAGGTTTATGGTTCAGTGGCCAAGGACATGAGACTGCTTAATTCTGAACTGCAGAAATGCAGCCCAGTACTACAGTTTTCTTCTTTTGTTTTTCTTCCAACACAGATGACCTTATTCCATCAGGATATTAACAACAAATGCAACTGCTTCAGATACTGTTATTGAAGTTAATTTCTGGCAAAAATCCTCTCTGTGTCCTTCTAGGTAGCAACAACTGTTAAATGTCAAGTAAATGTAAATAGCAAATATTACAGAAGTCAAGAGTCTTGTAGGGGCAGTTTGACAGGCAGAAGGTAATTTCATTACACTTTAAGGGTACTAGAGTGGCTGAGATGTAATAATTGTCTTGTTATTTTCCTTCCCAGTCTCTTAGCTAAAATAGAATCAAAATTTTGTCATCTATTTCAAATAGGCAATAAATCTCTGATCTCTAGTATTCTCTAAATATTAATTTTTACCAAAGAAAGAAATCAATGCAAAAGGCCTTTATATGGTGAAGATCATAATGTTCTTTCACTCAAGAAATCTTTGAAAGCCTTCAGAAACCACCACAGAAAAGGGATCAATGAGTGTCTGATAAAATTCTTCAACCATCCTCCCAGCTCCAGAGGCAGTTCCCTTTCTCACTGATAGAAAACCTGTGCAAACATCCATTTTTTCTTCTGGTCTCTCAAGCAAGTCCTGTTTCTCGTTTGCAAAGTTTCAGAACCTGGAGTTCCTTTAAAAAACCGGAAAACCTGTTCCTGAACAGGAAGAATGATTCATTCCTGGAAGAGCTTACTTGTAGCTTTTCTGAGCTACCCTCTACGTGACAGCAGGGTCCCTACTGGCATGCCCCAACTATGGTAGCATAGCCCTAGTGTGTCCCTCTACATTCTCCTTCCTTTATATCCCTCAAATAAAAAGGGATATAAAGAATCTGTCCAACCTTTTGTCACCAAGGGCTTTGTAAATCTAGTTTTAGCCTTCATTTGCTTTTAAATTTCTCTGGAATTCCACATGTTCCATATCTCTCAGCCAGATACGCAATTACTCAAACAATTAATTACAATATGTATTCCCCAAAGGAAATGTGGAAAGGCCAATATGCTCTTTTTAGCCCATCTCTACTTTCCAGATGGGAAGCATGAAATTTCTAATCTATTTCTTCTTCCATTAAACAATCTTTTCTCTTTCTAACTGTAACTGTATGACTAAGAAAGCAGCTAAGGAACTACCAGTAATGCAGTGAGGAATCAATAGCCTATAGGCTTCTGTTAGACTGAGACAGACTCATGGAACATATATAGTCTTAGGAGAAATTTTCCCAATTTTTATCCAATTTTCCTCTATAAAATTCCGTAGTCGATTGACCCTGACTGCTGCTCTTTCACTTTCCCTCCTTAGCTGGACAGGGAAGAGAAAATGTAGCAAAAGGGCCATGGGCTGAGAAAAGGACAGGGAGAGATCATTCACCAATTAGCATCACAGAATAACAGAATGACAGAATCACAGAATGGGTAAGGTTGAAAGAGACCATGGTGAATCATCTGGTCCAACATCCCTGCCTGAGCAGGGTCATCTCAGAGCACATGACAGGGGATTTTGTCCAGACAGTTCTTGAATATCTGCAGTGAGAAAGACTCCATAATCTCTCTGGGCAATCTGTTCCAGCGCTTGGTCACCCACACAGTAAAGAAGTTCTTCCTCGTATTCAGGTGGAACTTCCTGTGCATCAGTTTATGCCCATTGCCTCTTGTCCTATTGCTCAGCATCACCAAAAGGAGCCTGACTCCATCCATTTGACACACTCCCTTCAGATGCTTACAGGCACTGATGAGGTCCCCTCTGAGTCATCTCTTCTTGAAGTTGAACAGGCCCAACTCTCAGCCTTTCTTTGTAAGAGAGATGCTCCAGTCCCCTAATCATATTCATAGCCCTCCACTGGACCTGCTCCAGGAGCTCCATGTCTCTTATACTGAGGAGTCCAGAACTGGCAGTCTGGACCAAGAGCCAGATTTAATTACAGATGGGCCTTGTCCTTCCCTGTCTCATTTCTACTTACTCTGGCAACCTCTCTATATTCATTCAGGTGGCTTGACCTGCTTCCATCTCCTGTGCATTTCCTGCTTATTTCTGAGGAATGACAGGAGTTCTTTATTCATCCACACAGGTCTTTTGCCCCCTTTGCCTGATTTCTTGCTCATCAGGATGCATCATTCTTGAACCTGGAGGAAATGATCCTTGAATATCAACAAACTTTCTAGGACCCCTCTTTCCTGCAGGTTCTGTTCCATCAGATCACTGGATTCTTCCAAGAAGATCCCTGAAGAGGATAAAGACCTGAAGTCCATAGCTGGGATCTTAATTGCTGCCCTGTTCCCTCTTCACCAGATACTGAACTCCAGAATCTTATGGTCACTGTTTTCGTCTGCCCCCAACCTTTATACCTCCAGCAAGGCCTTCCCTGTTAGTATAAGGTCAACCAGCACACTACTCCTTTTAGGTTCCTTCATCATCCATGTCAGGATGTTGTCATCAGTGCTTTCCAGGAACCTCCTGCATGCTTGTGCTTCACTGCTTTGCTTCTATAGCAGATGTCAGGGTGGTTAAAGTCCTCCACAAGAACCAGGGACTGTGAGGCTGCTTCCAGTCTGTAGAAGGCCTCATCCACTTCCTCCTAATCAAGCGACCTGTAGCAAGCATCCACAACAGTGTCACTGTCACTAGTTTGCCCTTTAATCCTAAACCATAAGTTCTCAACTCACTCGTCATCTACCCCAAGACAAGATCCATACATTCAAAGTGTTCTTACATAGAGAGCAACTCCACCATCACACCCTCCTGGTCTGCCTCTCCTAAGCACTATGTAGCCCTTCATGAAAACATTCAGTCATGCAAGCTATCCCACTATGTCTCTGTAATCGCAATGACATCAAAGGTCTGTGACTGTGCAAAAATCTCTAGTTTCCCCTTTTTGTTCCCCATATGGCATACCATGGCGTACAGGTACTTTAGAGAAGTATGTGATAGTGTCAGTATCCCAGTGAGGGTGAGAAGTCCCCATACTCCTGTCTTATGGTTATATCTTCGGTTGCTTGTGTTTGCTTGAGATATTCCCTCTTTAGTCTCCTTCTGCTATTAGGGTGGTCACTATAGTTCTCTCCTCCCACACCTTATCTCTGTCAATCCTGGCTATGTCCCCATCAGACAAAATAGACTCGACTTGGGGAAAATAATTTAATTTTGATCACTATTTTTGATTACTTCACTATTATTTCCCCAAACAGAGTTGGTCAAAGAATTCTACCACATGATATTTTCTTGGAAAATGTGGTCAATGAACACGAACTATTTAATAAACAATAAACTTTGGTTCAAGAGGGTTTTGTGGAATTGAAGGCAGGTCTGAAGGGACAAATAAATCTACAGTGAATTCCAAGTATGTTTGCATTGAACACCCTTCAAGAGGAAGGGTGTTCTCATTCTGAAATCAGGTGTATTTCAAAACCGTTTTCTAACAGACATGCCCACAACTTCAGAACCTTGCCATGGGACAGAGATTCCTCCTTCTGACCTATATGTTCAAAGCAGCAGGATAACCCCACAGCTGCAAGAACTGCAAAAGCTTTATGCAGATTGAATGTCTGCAGGTAATGTTAAACTACTATATCCTACATTTTTTAAACCCCCTGCTTTTTTGCTTTTTTATCTTTCTTTTACTATATGACTTAAAGCTTGCCCTTGTCCAAAGATTCTACTGTAACCTGTTTGCCAGCTTGTTGCTCAAGATTTCCACATCGTTAGTTGTAGCAAATGTTTATTCTCTGTTTCTTTTCATCCCCTCTCCTTCTTTTTAATAATTTATCAGACCTTATGCACAATTTTAATGCTCATTTCCCAGTTGTAGAACATCATGGCTCTCTATCTTTCCACTCTGTTTAACATGTTGAAAATTCAGTATCATTAAAGTATGAGATCTGTTTTTCCCCGAAAGGTGAAAAGGTTTTGCCGCTCAAAATCTTGGTCCTGTTCAGGACATCACCGTATCCTCCATCTATCCTCTCTAGCACGGGAGGCAGAACCTGCAAATGGAAATTCAACTTTTCTCAATATGTCATGTCCAAAAGACTGCCTATGACCTTATCACTTCCCACACATGCCATTTCTCAGTATTTTCTGTATTCATGCTTATGAAACACAAAGCATGCACTTCTTCTCTCTAAAGGATTTGCATTTTGAGGCTGGTTTGCGCTAAAACCCACTTATACAGGCTCTCAAATCATGCAACACTCAGTGTTAGAATGTTCAGAAACACCATAGACAAATAATGTCTGTGGAAATATCTACAGTAACAAAACTGGAAAATAAAAACAGTAAACAGAGAGATGCAGTTGTATTATTTATCTAGAAAAGTTCAGTTACCTTTTAAATCATGAACTTGATACCTTGAACATTACACAGAAGTAGCACTGAGAATCCACAAAATGTTAGCAAACCCAGTGAATAATATGTTTTATGTCTATTTTAACTCTAGAAGAAAGTTGTCATAGGCTTAAAATAAAACTGAAGTATAGAACTAGGTGCTACATCAAGGACCACTTTCTACATCTAAAGCTTTCCCAGGCTCTTACTGTAAGAGGAAAAATTGACAGTGATTTCTCAGCTGGCAGATGAATTATAGATTTTGCATCTGATTCTCTAGAGTGTCAATAACTGGGACTGCACATACACCTGCTGTGATATTCTAGGAAAATGTTTTCACTGTAAGAGGTTCTGATTGAAGCTTCAACTATCACTGGATATGGACATCTGCCTTATTCATCTCTAGGGAGACACATTATTGGCATGAAACTTCTTCAGGTTATTATCTTCTGATGTTACTACTCAGGTACTTATTTCCTAGACTTTTGTCTTACTTTGCCAGAACTTGGGTTACCCTTTATATTACTATATACAAAAGAATCTCTACAACTTTTAAAAGTTGATCTTTCTTGGGAGTTGATTTCCTCTGGAGCTGCTCTCTGCACCAAGTACATGATTAGCATAATACATAGGACGCTCTGAAGTCAAAGAGCTCTGTTGAGGTGGAGGAGACTTTTCGTGTCTTTCCACTTTTAAGAAAGAAAGAATTCAGCTATGTGACCACTGAATTTGTTTTTATGTTTCTGTTGCAGCTCACCTGCTGTTTGTGTTTTGACCACCTTTGCCCAACTCATGGAAAAATGGCTTCCACTTTTGTTTTGTCTGAAAACTTCTTGAGGGTGCTCTCTACCCTATTGTCCAGGTCAATAAAGAAGATATTAAAGAATACTGGCACCAGTATCAACGTCTGTGGTACACTACTCCTACCTGGCATCCAGACAGACTCCATTCCACTGATAATAACTTTTTGAGCCCAAAAATTCAGCCGATTTGTAAATCACTTTACTACCCATTTTTCTAGGCCATACTTCATAAACTTGTCTATGAGGAGCTTATAGCAGACAGTCTCAAAAACTTTGTTAAAGTCAAGGCAAGATTCACTGTTCTCTCTCATCCACCGAGCCACTCATCGCATCATGGAAGGCTATGAGCTTGGTGAGATATGTGTTCCTTTCCTTATTCAGCAGCTGTCCTGTATTTACCCAAATCTTTCTGCTTTTAGCCAATGATGTACCGCCTGCATACTCTGGCCCTGAGACCAGTCTGTGGTTTGGCTTCATCCGTACCATCAAGCTCTCTTAGTCTTCAAAACAGGTGACCACAAAAGCAGGTGTTTATTCCAAGTGAGCCATTAGGATAACTCTAAAAATATAACTGAGAATTATTCTTGATGGCATTAGTAACACAAAGCAAAAGTGTAACAGAGAATATTCTAACAATGCAATAACGTATGAAAGGCTTCCAGTGCCTGGAAATATTTCCTGGTGTCATTTAATCTGTGCTTTAAGCATAGCTTTTGTAACTCAAGATGACAGAATATGTACCTCAGTGTATTACAATACAACACCAAGGTGACTTTCAAATATTGAGTTACAACATATGCAGATACAAGTCTACTAAACTTTGTTTTAAAAATGAAGTGGGGTATTTATACATATACCTCTGACTACAGTTCCTGGTTGGGACACATTCTCTATTCTACAGGGTCTAATTCATGTCCCTTTGAACCTTTGGCAGGATGTTAATCGATATTGCACACCTATCCTAAGGCTGAGGCAAGGTTTCTTACCCTAGATTACAGAATGTCATACTAGTCACATAGTGTGTTTGCTGCCGGTTTTAACTTTCCAGGCCTGTCCTGCTCTGAGGTTTGCACCAAGTTGTGTAAGATGACCAGCAGAAGACGAATAAGATGCCTTCTTGCCCTTTCTACTATCAAGTGTTGAAATAAGACAGGTGCTTGCCTTCCCATCTGTGTTTGGACCTACCCATATTGGTAATGAACTCTTGGTAAAACATCACATAGCACTGATTCAATATTTTAACAGGTTTATATGAACCTGTGGCATTCAATACTATGGTACAAGTACAAAAGTAAAAAAGGTCCTCTTGCTTTAAGAATCTTTCAAATGAAAACTGGAACAGTCAAGCTAGCTGTTTCAGCATGTCCTACATGATGCCATTGAAAATTGAATGTTGCAGAGCGAGTGCATGTGCCGAGTTGGGCCTGCATACCTTCAGACATTACATTTGCCCATAAGTCACCCACAGATCTGCTTTAATTTCATCTGCATCTCAGCTGAATCTTTTCAGCTTTGTGAACAAAAATGAGACTAATTCTGCCTGCATCCCCTGTGATGGTCTCACAGCACATCCAGCATGCATCCAGGCTGCATCAGCCAGTAACAGTGTGTGTTTTAGTATGAAATACAGACATGGCTCTCTGCCCATGGAAGGCAAACTGGTACACTGCTGATGACTGTTTGCCTCCTGCACTGATGTGTATTCTGATAGGTGCTTACATTTTCTTAAAGACATTTGCTCATTTATGTAAACAGTGCATTATGATTCCCTGTAATCTTATTTTCAAATAGAATTCAGAGTATTTTACACATATTATGCTATATATTTAACATCTTAATATTGTAAATTTTTACAATAAGATAATCCTGAAATTCTAGGACTTTATTTAAAATATGATGAGTTGTATTAGGTACATGTTAGGGTTGGTTAGGTTAGAATTAGTAAAAAAAAAGCATTAGGAAGTTTGATTCTATACAGTCCCTTGCTCATAACCTACAGAACATTTTATTGTTTTACATCACACACCTATTATTTTCAATGTCTTTCAAGATAGCACATTAAAGGTCATTCCTGGATATAAAGTTATGACTGAGGAAAGAAGAGAGAGGAGTTATATTTTTTTCAACTGATGAGCAGACCAGGCTTAGGAAAAAAAAGATCAAGAATGATATCTTTGTCACTACTGCATATACGCAGGATGATTCAAACTATCCTGGAGTCAAGTGCCGCATTATAAGATAAATGCTTCCTAGATGCAATTCTGTGGCTTGGCAGTGACAGCACTCCTTCCTCACTTGCTGCTGTGTAATACAATCCTATTCCTTTCATTAAAGTTGTAGAAATAAAAATGGAAGATCATTTGTCCTTTAGTTATTGCATAGATATACATAGAACATACACTTAGATCTAAGTACTGCAGGGGTTTTATTTATGAGGATAGGTGCAGAGGAGAGAAAGTTCTTGCTTTTCAAATTTAGTGAGAACTAACAAAGCAAATCCTGCTCTCAGGAAAAGCCAAGGACTGTTCTTTCCATACTGTCCTGAGAAAACTTGTAGAGTAGGTGAAGGTAATACCCTCTCCATGGAGTAGCCATTTGAAAACATTATCTGTTTTAAAGCACTCTGTAGACAGATATTCCTGTTAACTGTAACCATCTGTTTGTGAAGAGATCCAAAAGATATAATTATTCCTTCAACCTCTCCTGACGCTGAATATTTTCTCTTTTTCCCTCAGTCAAACAAATGGGTTACAGTTAAGTCATGGAAGCACTTCCCAACTCTTTATTATTGTTGTAAGCCCCTGGTGGTCTAGTAGTTAGGGTGCAGCACTTTCACCACTGCGACCCGGGTTCGATTCCCAGCCCCCGGGTAGATGGAGCTCGTTAACCCTGTAAGGCAATCCATCTAAGAGAAGGTCACTCTAAACAAACCTACGTTCTGAGACCCTCACTGCCACTGTCCAAGCTTGCTCG
>NW_016690237.1:1893110-1938072 GCF_001604755.1 Lepidothrix coronata | reverse complement strand
CACACTGTGTCTCACCTAAAAAATCCACTGCGCAGGCTCGAAGGGTTAATGACCTTTCCCAAATCTTCGCTCGCGAAGACTGGCCATTACTAAACCCCAGCCATATTTCTGAGCGAAATCCATTTAGCCATCACTACCGTATAGTATTTCCACAAAAAAAGAGATATAGAGTGGACATGCCAACAGTGCAGATGAGTGCAGATGAAGGTAGAGCTAATGCTGTGGAATGTGTTTCTGTAGGTAAGTTCAGCATGGTAAGAAAGCTTACCACCGTTTTCCACTTGCAGACTATTACTTATATCTGCATTATAACAAATCACAACAAATTATAAATGTCTTGCCTGGTTACATGAATTAACTATGCACAGATGTGCTGTCATTGGGTAGATGGAACTGCAAAGTTAAGATAAAGTCAGTGGTGACTCAATCCTGCCTTCTTTGTTACAAAAGTACTGGTTTTCTAAAATGTCCTTCTTAAAGGATCGGAATATCACACAACATCCCTAGAAATTAAAAATGTGAAAAGCTCATTTAGAGCAAAATAACAATGTGTAATCTTGGAGGTACAATCCAAAATTATTATAGTTATTTCAAGTTATAAAATTACCTACAAACCTCAGCACTTCAGTGCTTTTTTTCGCTTGAACTTTAGAAAATAGTACCTTCAGTTAAAGAAAGAAATTTCATCAGCAGTGGTATGCTCTGCTTGAAACACAAAATAAGAGGTATACTAGAAGCAATGAGTCTGTTCTCTAAAATTAGCATAGACAATAGTCTATGGGAGTCTCTGCTAGACCTACAGTCATAGCAGTTACACGCAGAATCTATACAATGTTTGGTAGTTCTACCCTCTGCCAATGTCATTGTAGGCTGGGGCCAATTGGAAAGGTACACAAAAAGTCTTCAGAAAAAATTTGCAGATCCTTATAGGATACCAATTATCATTCTTATAGGGAGTTCTGCACACAGACTAGTGAAACTATGTAAAATAATTAGCAAAGTGAGGGTGTTTTGTTTTGTTTTTCCACTACAATATTCAGAACCCATTTTTTCTTTTGGGAGTGTGTGTATAAAAGTTTCCAAAATATCCTGTCTGAAAGTAGTCTTCTGAAGTTTACTGGTTTCTATTTAAAAACGTTTCACAGACTTTTAAGAAGCAGCACGAAACAGATATTCATTCAGTCCTAATTAGTTGCACTCACATTTTATATAGGTGCACAAGAACTCCAGCTCCAGGAAAGCTTCTGCCTCACTAATGGATTAAAATGCTCTGCTATTGTATGACCAGCCCTCCATCACAGGTTGAAAGCATAATGCACCGTCAAATGTGAGACCAAAGGGGCATGAAGGCTACAAGGACACTGATGTGCCTTCCTGTCCCAGCCCATCTACTGTGATTCCTTTGCTAGATGAAAGGATTTACCTTGGGTTATGTCTATTTACTCTGACAGGATCGTGCTTGTGAGAAAGCAGGATAAGACTCCATTAACATTAGAAGACTCCATACAAACAAGCCTCAGTGGCTCTAACTTTTCAGGTAAAGAGTTAATATTCACCCAAGATATTCTGCCATGAGTATTAGTGTGTTTTCATGCAATCTGACATTACTGGAAGGCAAGGGTATCTCTGTACCAATCAATGGAAACAGTACACATATTCGTATTTCACTTTACTATTTTTGTCTACCAAATAATATCAAATATATTTCAGTTTCATTCTATCCGGCATGCTAAAAATGCCATCATGGATAAAAATTATTAGGCACTGTGAATCTTAATTTACTAGCATCAACTCTGCAAGATATTTCTGTCAATGGACTGATTGAAATGACAGCAGGGCATTCACAGTTCTGCTTCATTTTTATATATAATTACTGTGTTTCTTTAAATCGTAAAATAAGAGCACTTCATTAATGAAAATCCTAATTCTCACACGCCTTTTTAAGAAGCACTTGTGAACATTCAAACAACACAGTTTACTAGAGAAATCCCATTAAAGAAAGACATGGGATGGGGTCAGTCATAGCATCTGACTGACTTCCAGTGCAGTCGTGGTAACTTTATCCTCACAACTCCAAATAATGCAGTAATTAGCAGCTGCTCTGCGGGCTGCTATTGTGAAGACCTGTTAGCCACAGTCTTGGGAATCACCTTGATGAAACTTCATGACTTTATTTTTTAAATTAACATTTGGCTGGAAACTTTGGCAGACATCTTTATAAAAACTAATTACATGTTCAGACTTCATATGACCTGGCAGATTCAGAAAACTAATCTAAGAGCTATAGATTTATTCCTTAGTGTGTTTTTTAACCATCCTACATCCGCAGCTAACCCTCTCAGAATGTTTACAAGCATTACAGTAGTTCATGGTCTCCACCCTTGCTGTGTTCTCCATAAACATCCAGCTTTACATCTGGACAAATAATCAGCTTGGGCAAATTATATAGCTCAGAGACAGCCAACAGATTTGATTTTGGTTTGATTTAAGTTGCCTGAAAGTCTGGCTCTTAATTGAGAGCTGAACTTCTTAAGAAAGTCATTGATGTAGCTTGATATACTCTTCACAATATGGTTTATCTGTTCCCAGATGAATGGCATCCTCTCTGTGCTGCAACCAGAATACCCTACTCTTCTGAAAAATCATCCTAAACCCCCTGGCTTTCCACCATAAGGGCTACTTCCTCATTTAATTGTAATTCACATGCAACTATTCAAGACCCTTTAGCAAACTACTGTGTGTATATTTGTTCTAACATTCTATCATCCTGAACTATATATCCAACTTTTCCCCCAGTGTGTAATAGTACTGGAAAAATTAAATATTGATTTTCCCATATTACATTAAATTATTTAGGGAAAAATGCATTTTTTTGAAATTATGGCTTTCAATATAGTGCAGTAGGTTTTATTCAGATTTATTACGTACCATGTTTTACAGCGTGAAAATAGTGTGGACACTGAACAGTACAGTTTCAGTACAGCCTTTGCATTACTATGTCGATCATGTAATAAGAACAGTCAGAAATAATCTGCTAATAAAATTGCATGAGTTTCAATTATGGAATTATGTGGTTGGTTTTTTTCATTGAATTGTACCCTACATTGAAAAATACTGCAATTTAAGACTTGGAACCTGAATGCCTTTATTTATTAATGGAATCTGTGTGACATAAGTTACTCAGTGTAATCCCACAATGATCCTCTTTTCCTAGTGTGCTCCAGTTTTATTCAGAGTATGTCTTTTGATAAAAGGTCACTTTACTCTGAAGACCACCTACTCAATTTGCCAGTGAGATTTTGGCTGATACTGAAAACAAGGATGGTCGTTAATGTACTTATTGTGAAAAATTTATAATGCAGTCAATCTGTCCGGCTTTGTTATGAGACCATCAAGGAATGAACAACCATATCAGATGGAAACAATTTTCAGTTACTTTTGATTTGGGGTTAAATTGGAAAG
Source organism: Lepidothrix coronata (assembly GCF_001604755.1). Classification (NCBI taxonomy): domain Eukaryota; kingdom Metazoa; phylum Chordata; class Aves; order Passeriformes; family Pipridae; genus Lepidothrix; species Lepidothrix coronata. The sequence goes on along the minus strand of NW_016690237.1, from coordinate 1,934,610 downwards.
GGTGACCATTAAGAGCTGTTGATCCTCTTACCAAGCTCTCAGCAACACAATTTTCAGTCCCATACTCTAGGAGAAATTATCCCCTATACTTCACTGAGGATTTGCATTCCCTAGGCTGTGTTTTCTTAATATTTGGTAACCAGAGTATTTATTCATTATAAGAACAATACTAAAAAAAATGCTGTCACTACTGCTCTTTGAAATAAGTCATATTAATTATGCAGATATATACAAATTAAAAGACTAGGTAGAACCTCAAATAACAAAAATCCCACCCTCAAACCTCCTCTAAATTCATGCCACAAAACACAAATTTCCTCTTAGGAAGTTGTAATGACTGTAAAAGATCCAAAAAGGTAAGTAATTTCCATAAGGTGTATATTCTATAAATTAATGCAGATCATGCCCTGTAAGATGTATGTATCACATTTATTTAATGATTTTTTTTCATATCCTTTCTTTCAATATTTTATAGGACTTTTAAATTGCATTACAAAGAATTAAGAACAGGGTAATGGTGTGTGCTTAAAGTGCCACAAAGAAGAGAGAGGCTGTTAATTTGTAAGATATGGCTGTTCCCAAGACCTCCAGCTTTGAGAAAAAGAGTAGCTATAAAGGAAATCCTGATGGGGGAACTTTTCATTTATCTGGTTCATTGGGTGCCCAGAGACAAAAATACATGCATTTAATACACAATATTTTGGTCATGGCTTCCTCAGTTCTTGTTGCTACAGCTCCTCCGCTTGCACAGGAAACACAAACATTCACTGTTCTATAAAGTCTGAGGAAGCCTCAAAGTATAGTCACTGAAAGGTTCCCTCATGGTTCCACCCTTCATCTGCTGACACCGCAAAGGAAGGGGAATATCTACAAAGCAGTTAATTTCTTGGACTTCCAGTACCCTGAGCGCTGCTTTAGAAAAAAGGCTCCAGGATCAAGACACGAAAGGAAAATTAAGTTGCCATTAAGTACTGGGAACTAGAAGAAAGGGTGAAGATGGTTGGATTTGTTTTTCACTATAGTTAAAGAAAAACTAAGTCAGTTACTTTTGTTTTTTAGAATTCTGAGTGTGGGGGTTTTTTTCAGTCAACAGCACAGTTTTTCATGGAAGAAATTCAGAGATGACACAGTAAATAAAATCTGTTTCTAATTTTGTATGAGCAGAATATGCCAACAAATATTTGTTATCAGATTTTTTTGTTTTATATTATTTATTATTTTTCATTAGATTTTTAAAAAAATTTAAGAATTTTAATAATAATAAATATAATAATAAGAACAGTCAACTTGAGATCTCCTGGCCAGAGTACTGCAATGTTCACAACAGAGCTTATTTATGTGTTAAGCTTGAACAATGCATTGCAATATATGACTTAAATATCTTAACACATCAGTATACATAATAAGGAAGAGCAAAAGCAAGCAACTAGTCGAAAAACAAAAAACATTTATAAGCTGAGGAAACCCTTCATACAAAGTGATTCTTTCCAAAAGAAAACTTCTGATTCAAAAGCTTGGAGATATTTTTTAAAATTGTCACTTTCCTTTGCTGGATTGTGTGAAACCTTTGCAAAACAAACCACTTCTATTTCAAATCAATTTTGACCAACTATAGTAGTTTAAAATCATAGGATGTATCTATGTACTTAAAATTTTTACAACAGTTTTAACACAAGCTTCAGTGTGAGGGCTATTTTTAACAACTGAATGTGAGAGAGAATAATTTTGTTGTTTTTTTTCTTTTACATCAAAGGATAAAAATAAAGAAGAGTTTACACCAAAAAGGAAAAAAAAAATGGGCAAAACTGACCCAATGTCGGGATTTTTGGTTCACCTGAAATACTTCAAAATAGAAAAATAAAATCTTTCTATTTATTAAACTTGAAATTCAGTTATGGAAACACCATCATATATCCTTCACTGAGCTACAGAAGTAGCTAATGAATATTTTCATTCTTCACTCTCCAAATATGACATTTGCTGCTAAGGTGAGACTGCAATGTTGTTGTGGGTAGGCACCTACTAAAGTTGCTCTGAGCTGGGAGAGGTCATACAGGCAAAACAGACAGTGGCGTTAATACTAAAATTTATTACTAACAGAATAAGACCTAAAGAGTGAGAAATAAAAGTTTTAAACACACTTTCCACCCACTCCTCCTTCCTTTCGTGGTCTCCCTCCTCCCCCTGCAGCAGCGCAGGGGGACAAGTCCACCCCTCGGGCAACAGGTCTTCCAAATCTGCTGTCCCATAGGTCACTCTTCCATGGGCTGCAGGGGGACAGCCTGTTTCACCATGGTCCTCATCATGGGTTACAGGAGGGGCCACAGCTCTGAGTCCTTCCCCTGCTCCGTGGGGTCCCTACCACAGGTAACAGTCCTTGATGGAGCTCTCCAACGTGGATCCACCCCTCAGGCAGTAGTTCTTCCATATCTACTGTCTTGAGGGTCACTTCTCCATGGGGTGCAGGAGGGGGGTCTCTGCACCCTGATCATCCTTCATAGGATGCAGTCCTTCACAAGGTGAGCTATACCAATGTGGATCCCCCACAGGACCATGAGTCCTTCCCAGGAATAACCTGCTCCGGCGTGGATTTTTCTCTCCACAAGCCACAAGTCTCTTGAAGGACTCTGCTTCGTCCTGGGCCTTCCACGGGGGTAACAGCCTTCTTGCATGCATCCATCTGCTCCAGCATGGACTCGGCTGCACCGCAGTGGGCCACCCTGGCCCCGGCCACCCCTTTGCAGGGGCCACCGCTCGGCTCGGCTGGCACTGCCAAGAGCAGCATGAGTAGCTTGGCCGGAGCACCACTACCTGCTTTGAGCTTGGTGCTGAGAGGCTCGGGCCAGGCTGCCATTGCCCCCCTCCCCCAGCAGGGGAGGTGGCCAGGCTGCCTGGGAGCTTCGGTCAGCTCTCCCCTGGCTGGAATTTCTTCTCACAACAAACTTGTTCTAAAATATGTTATCATAGAGGCATAATTATTGGCTCTCCCTTGGCCAGCAGCAGGAAGTCCCTCCTGTAGCTAGCTATCATTGGCTTCATTGGGGGGTAAACTCCTAGCACCTTCTAACTGAAGCCACCCTGTGTAGCTCCCCCTGCTACCAAAAACCCAGACACCTCAACCCACGACAAATGTATTGTCTGAACTCAGCCTGGGGTACTTTACAGAAGGGAAGCCAGCCCCTGAATATCTGGTATCCTTGCTTAACAGTTAGAGCTTCAAAACTTTTATGTCCCTACAATTTCCAACTCTCACCTCAATAAATTAACACTCAGAGTGTAAATCTAAGTTAGGATTATCAAGATTACAAATCTCCCTTCTGTGGAGATGAGGGTGCAATCCCTGACCACTGTTGAGGCTCTCCAGCCCTTAGAAGTGTAAATACCCTGGATAAGACTGTTCTGAAGCCACCTTCTCCAGAAGCACCATGTGTACTTTTAATCTGTGGATGCACTACAGTTAATGTGGTATAATACAATAGTTAAATACTTCTGTTCCCTGCAATTTAATAAAACTTTTAACTATAATAAAATTAAAGAAATAAAGACATTTATCCAGACTAAAAAGATACACTAATACTCACTTTAGTGGTTTTTACAAGTGTCTGTGAGCCTGGAAAATGTAAATTTTACTGCAGACTAAAAGTCAAAAACACCTCTGTTATTATGGTTAATACAGGAACATATAGGTTGCTTATTTTTCCTGTGATCTATTCAAAAAGAGCCTAGACTAGCCAGGCAAGACAGCAAATTCTGCATCAATGTTGACAGCGATGTCTACATACTCTGATATTCATACTGGCCTGATAGATTTCATAGGAGCTAATAAAGCCACATGTCTTCAGGATTCAATTTGCAAATTATGTTAGATTCAGCAATGACATTTTTCATCTTGATTTTTTTTTCTCTATCGTCTCATATGCTGTTCCTTTTTCATCTTCAAGCACCCGTATTCAAAGTCAGCTTCTATTTCATGGACATGAATCCATGAATTCCAGTATTCATCCTTTTTAGGTTCTGTCATGCAGCAGCCTTTACATAGCAACAGTCAGGTAAGAAAAAAAGGCATCTCTTTATAAAACATCTCTTCTCCACAGCGGATATCTCCTGTGTCCAAAATGACAGATACATCAATGCCAGCATTTCAGACATTAGTATTCATAGGTAAATCTTGTACTTCCTTCCAAGCTTAGGTTTCAGACAAAGTAAAAGCAAGGTTTTACAGAAAGCTGCTAAGCCAACAACTCACATACAAAAGGCATAAAAGCATAAAAGCATAGCAGTTTAGGAGGGACAGAAAGGGAAAAGGAGAAGCTTTCTCTCTCTCTCTTTTTTTTTTTTTTTTTATGAAAACAAAAAAATATGCCTTCAGGAGGCTGAGGAACTCACAGCTGCAGTGAGTTTCCAGATAAGCATGAGCACTGAATGAGCACGTATGCACTCACATACAGCATGCCTAGAGCTTCCTACTGCAGATTGAGTGTTTTAATGCCAGCCAAGTGAGGCTGCCTAGGGTACACTGAGTATAGCAATTGACATGACTTTCAGTGAAAGCAAGCCCAGAGGAACACCCAAAAATATATAGTTTTAACTCTAGGGAGGTATGGTTGGTAGGAAGAAGTAATATCTTTTATTAAACCGGCTGATATGGTTGAAAAAACAGGCATACTTTCAGTCTCAGAGTCCCTTCATCAAGTCCCTACTGATCCTCCTAAAATTCACAAATTTTTATCGTCCACTCACATGAAAACTGTTGAAAAGAAATTTCTCAAACATCAATGAAGCATTGTTTTCTCTTTTCACCATTTCTTTTTTTACTTTCACCATATTTGGGTTTGTGTTTTTAACTTTGAATGAAAGGAACTGATAAAGAAGACTTGGACAATAGGTATAATAAAAATATACTATAAGTGAATTGAATCATTGAAAAGCAAAATGTTTCAGTTTTGGTTTTGGACCACATTAGAATTACCTCTGAAACATACTGACCCAAAGCACACTGACTTGAAAAATTTTCATAAACATATATGGGAAATACATAGCTAAACTGGAGAATAAAACTAGAGCAGAAAAAGACCTCATCTTTTTAATAAGTTTTTCCTGGGATTTATTATAAATCTTGGCAGCTTGTGCTGACAAAAAACTTGGGGCACCTATGCATAAATATATTCACACATCTCTCCCTACCCCAATCAGTATTCAGTTCTGCCTGGAAAGTAGTTGGCTTTAGCTCACATTTTAATCTTTGTATTAAAAAAAATGCCCCAGCTGTAACACAATCCAGAAATGACCCATGTCTCAGAAGTGATGATTTCAACAATAACTGAAATATGAAAAAGTCAGCATTTGAAGAAATAGTGAAGGTTTAACTTTTTTTTCTTACATCCAGGAATTTTAAGAAAAGTGCTTAGAAAATCAGTGAATCTTACTTTTTTATTATTATTATTAAAAAAACCACATTAGCTAAAAGATTACAAAGTTTTCAGGAAGTTTCTGGTGAACGAAGAGTGTAAAATTTAATAGGTTTTTTTCTGTTTGTTTGTTATCAAAATAAGACAAATCACAGAACTGCAAACAAAGATGGAAAATTATTCTGAGATAGCTGTTGGGGGAACATCAGAATAAGCACACCAACTGTAGATAGTGGGCATGAATTCAGACAGACTTAGACAGGCTGCATATCTGATGTTAAAGGTGTTTCTAGGGGCATAAATATCCATATCAGTAAGCAAAATTCAGGACATTTATTTTATACTGTTCAATTTAGCAAAACATTTGACATGGTTTCCATGTGAAGGGATGAAGATGAAGCCAGCTGGATAGGAGAAGGGTACTCTATGATTCAATGTATAGAAGATGTTAAGATGCCCAAGTTTGGTCCAAGTCATTTGATACATCATGTACACCTGACACATCCATGTGTCTGTATGACACTACTTGGTGACATGTAGAAATAACAGCTAAGCTTAGAGAAGCAGTGGTGTGCTTATCAATATGCTCTGCCCATAGCTGATTAGCCATTTCCTTATCAGAGTACTACCAATGCTCTTCCACTCCCTAATCCAAAGACAACTTGAGAATGTCTGCATATTACTTTGTATGAGAACAGCCTAAGAGACAGATGATAAGCAACAGAGAGTTTAAACCAGATTATTATGAAAAAATCACTCATCCGATAGGTCTATTTTTCAAGACATGGCTTGTATGTATCTGTGTATGGAAGATTTGGGCAAGTATGTGAAAACACAAAATCAGAGTTAGTCTTTCTGGGAGCAGGAAAATTCGTTAGTCTGAATGAACGTAGACAGTCTTATAGAAGGACTTTGTTCTGAAAAAGATTTCTCACAACAAGCTTTAGAGAAGTAAGGAACTTGCTTGCAGCAGGAAGTAAAAAAAAAAAAAGCTGATAGAAAGAAAACAAAATAATTCAGTATGTAATGGCAACACTTTTTTCTTCTTTTGATGGAACACTTATCACCATCAGAGATGACAGTGAGCAGTGCTGTGGAAACTTTACAGGGACTTTGAAACCTTTCTTCTATTTATCCATCTGCTTAAGGCCAGACCATTTTGATAAAGATAGCTCAACATAAACAAAGCAATTATTTTCTCCTAACTTTTAAAAAAAATGTTTCAGAGCTTTAAATAGAATATGAGGGGCATCTTATGACAATCACATAACTGAAAAATTTAAGAAGTCCAGAGCTATCTTCATCTATTTTGCTAGAAATCACTGTAACCATCTCAGAAGCAATCTTGCCTTACATTTATGTCGTAATGGAGACAAAAATAACTTGTAACTTGGTCTGAAAGTCATTCAAAGAGATTATTTAGAATTATCATCCAACTTTATCTGCACTTTCAAAGATCTTTCTCTTTAGTCTACTGATAATAATTGTCATGTATCTTTCACAGTCATGTCAGAAAGAAAAAGCATCTCTGCAGCAGACTTAACATTCTTTCATCCCTTAAAAATGATAGACATCCACAGCAGGAGATTACAGTATCAATGACTGAAACGTTAATCCATCTAACTTTGAAAAAACTTCTTTTAACACCTGAACAACCATTTTTGCAAAGAGCAAAGTCATCCATAGTTAACCTCTCATACTCCTAATAACCATGAGCTACTACTACCCACAGCTGTGTCAGGTACAGTTTTCAACATTTATTTGGTGACATAGGTAATACTGTTTAATAACTGTTGGAAATAATATGTTTTCAATTGTAAGCAGTGTGCCTGTCACCTAGCACCCATCACGTCAGTCACTTAAAAACAAAGATCCATCACAAATCAGTCATAGGATTCAAAAGCTGAAAGCTATTTCTGAAGAAGAAAAGATGCTGCTTATCTATTGGTTCATTCTAGCTATGACTCCAGTACTAGCACAGAAGAAACACCAATAGACTAATCAGGGATAGGGCAGGAAGGACCAACAGACACAACTTGGTCTTCTGCCCTTTCCCAAGTAAGAAAAAACAGTCTAAAGCCTGAATATGGAAAGTTATTTTGGAAATGTCCATTAGAATGTTAAAATATTTTCAGACTAATGAATCCATTCTCATATAAGCCAAAACAAGACAATGACATTTTAAATTTATTGTGTCAAATGGCAGGCTAGCGAAAGCCTTCAGTGACACTCCTGCTGTCTGACCACTCAAACCATGAAGGGTTTAGATTATTTACTGGTGATTTGCCTCTGCAGTAGTCCTGCAATCAGTTATCATTACCTCAATCAGTCACTCAGGAGACAGTGCAGTCTTATACTCTTTGATCATGGTTATATCATATTCTTCTGCCCTTCCACATTTCATTGTTGCTTTATTTCCTGTCTTCAAGACACAGCAGCATCTATGATACACACTATGATCTCTGTGGTATTAAATCTTTTCCCCCTACAGCGCATGACTACAGCCTTAGACCAGTCAGAGTGCAACATCCCACATATTTGCCATGATTGCAGTAGGACTAGGTTGGCTCAGCCCCTGCAGCTCTTCCTTTTTGGATTTTAGACCAGTATGTGTATTCAGGGACTCCAGCTGAAGACGTGCGACTGTGTCTTAGTCGAAACAAAGCCACCATTAATCTCAACAAGAAAAATAAAACATAACACAGATAAGGTTAATAATGCAACAATCTGCAAGTGCATCTGTCTCTCCTGAGATTGAGATCAGCATCTTACTGTAAAATCTGATGGCCACAGTCAGTGTGGGCAATACTTCCCTCCTTCTTCCTATATCCCTCTTTTCCAAGAATCATTTTTATAAGATTTTCAACTTGCTAAACCTCTTATGTCCACAATAACTCCCAAAAGTCTGCCAATGAGACTGGAGACCTTGTTTCACCAAGGCAAAATTTACAGGTGACTGGGTTTAGAATGACTTTGCAAGCAGAGGAGCCTGAACCTACTGCCCACTTTCCAGGCTGCTTGATGTTTGCACTTCTCAGAATTGGTCCCTTGTACCCACAGAGCACACCACATATCAGCAAGTAGATGAGTACACAGCAATAACAACAAAGCATAGACATTGTAAAGATGCGCAGGTATCCCCAGAAATTAAAAAGTTTATTTAGAAGGCCAGAACAGGAGAAACTTACAAATACCTCACAGTGCTTATTGAAGCACTGGGCCCCAGGGAGAAAAGGCAAGTTCCTACCCTGTCCAGGGCCTCTTTATCCTCTCTGTTTCTCCCCCGCTTTCCCAAGCCCTCTGCACATGTCTGTTAGGGTATCTCTCTCTGGCATAGCAGAGAGAGAGATAACACAGCTCTTTGCAACCCCTTCTGGACTGCAGAAGGGGGAAAAAAACATCTATCCCTCTTGAGAAGGCACTTTGCAGTCTTCTTTAGTGAAAATGAGTTTCTAGCTTTCCTGTTACAAATTCTTCTGAAAACACAACTACTCCTACACCATCATCCACATCCTTCTCACCAACAACCACAAAGCGGAGACAGTGTACACTGCTCATAGTCTGGTTACAGATGCAGCCTTCTGTCTGCCTTGAGGGAAAGTTGCTAAAAGAATGTACATCAGTGACTAAAAGATACAACAAGTTGCAAAGTAGGAATGACACCAAGTTAGCTAGCTACTGCACAGTGCCAAAAGATTCAATGTTCATGACGATTTTACACTATCAGCAAATGAAGTACTCAAAACACTGTGCCTCCAAGCACAGGAAAAAGGATTTTCCTTTCAGTTTCTTAATCCTATGCATTATTTCCAGATTTGCTGATTAGATTTGATGATTCCAAGGTGCGGGGGTTTTTTTCCTCCATACTTTCCTTCCCCCAGGAACATTTTGGTTAGCAAATCGACGCAACTTTCCTGATTTTATAATAGACTATTCTATAACCAAAGGTATCATGTGAGGAAGGCTTTGACTTTATTTCCTAGAATTTCAGAAACTATGTCTGCCCATCTCTGCCTCAGTTTGCATTTAAAGAAATAAATACATCCAGCCTCACAGATGCTCTGTAGTTTTTCTAAAAGACTGAATTGTCCCTTTCTGAGCAGTTGCCTATTACAGGCAGTTTTTTGCCCTCCATCTTCACTCAGTGACCTGATCTGTGTTTAGTACTGTGATTCTGCAACACTTCAACAAGCACTCAGGAATTACACTGGAAAATGCAATCCTCACCTTTCTGAAACACTGATGGCAGCTTATGTCTGACACTGCTCCTTACCCCAAGGTGTATCAGACCAGCCACAAAATTTTTGATTTAGTCATTCCCTGTTTCCCTTTAAAAATACCAGAAATTACATTTGACTTATCTGTAAGAAAAAGATATGTTCACACAGAGGTTGCCAGGAACACAAATTCCTTCTAAAGAAGTGTCCCTTCTGTTCCAGCTCTGTCTTGCTCTGGCAGCCAGTTGGAGGAAGTGAGATCCTCAAGGTCCATTTTACTGTTGTTCTTAGCATGGAAATTAACAGAAATAGCCCCAGTCCGTGACTACAGTTTCTCCATGGTATAACACAATTAGCTGATTATAGCAAATTCTAGCCAGATTTTTTTTCTTCAGTCTGGGCAGCTTCCTTGTGATATCACCTCTTTCCCTTTTGGTCTTGAAAATACGAAGAAAAATGGATGGTCAAAAAAAGGCAAGCTAAATTTAGACTTCTAAATAAGATTTGTAATATTGCTGAGCACTTTTAGTTTGTAAATGTCTTTGCTTTCTTCTTTCTTTTGCTGATGCATTTTAGATACTTAGCATTTTTTTATTAATATCCCTAGATTCTTATCTTCAGAGAGCCCTGCTCAGTGATACACACTGAATAGCATCTTTCCCCGCATTTCTCACAAGGAAGCTACTAGTAGTCCTTGCAGTTTAACTAGTAGTCCTTGCATGATAGACTGCAGCATAACAACCAGCTACAGCTACTCAGCATGGAATCATAGAATCATGGGAAGGTTTGGATTGGAAGGGACTTTTAAAGATCATCTTGTCCAAATCCCCTGCCATGGGCAGGTACATTGTCCACTAAATCAAAGGGGTCAAAGCCCCACCCAATCTGGTCTTGAAAACTTCCAGTCATGGGGTATCCAAAATTTCCCTGGGCAATCTGTGTCTCATTACTTCTATCTTAAAAAATGTCTTCCTTATTTCTAATCTAAATCTGCCCCAATTCAGTTTAAAGCCACTGTCCCCTGTCCTGTCATTACCAGCCTTGGTAAAAAAGTCTGTCTTCATCTTTCTTGAAAGACCTCTTTGTATATTGAAATGCCACAATAAGGTCTCCCTGGACACTCCTGTTCTCCAGACTGAACGTCCTCTCTCAGTCTGTTTTCTGATGATTTTTATGGCCCTTCTCTGGACTCACTCTAAGACGTCCATGTATTTCCCGTACTGCTAATCCCAGACATGGATGCAGTACTCCAGGTGGGCATCTCAAGAGAGTGGAGTAATAAACATACTGCATAAACATACTGTCTGACTTCCAGATAGCAGGAATTGATCATGCCTATTATGTCCTTATCAATCAATGTTTAGTAATGTTGTGTGTATGCTAACATGCCGAGACCAAAACAAGAAATGCATTTCCTTTTCCAGGTGTATGCTTATCTGACACCTGTAAAGAATGATTCCAGTTATGACTTAATCTGTTTTTTCCTCTTTTCTGTAGTTGGACAAATGATTCACAGCATAAAATTTACTTCACTGACTCTCTGCTCTTTGCACATGATTAGATTTTAACAGACATGTCCAGCTCACAAAAATTTTGATGAACACTTTATATAAAGATATTTACCTGTGTGGTTGGCCACAAGCTATCTAATGAATTTGTAATTTCTGATATTTTCTCTTCATGAACATAAGTTTGTGAGTTTTGATTCAGCCTGCAAATAGCTGTGCAATAGTGAATAGAAAAGTAGGAGAACATGTCTCTTTCATAACCTGACTAGGAGTGAATATTTCATTCTCGTGGCTCGACAAAATGAGTTTTTACTGCTACCACCAATGCCTTCTTCAAAGAAGGAGGAATACTTCTGAATTCAAAGAATAATATTTCCTTCTTTATGAGTGACCAAGATGCAGTGTACTCTTTGCAGAACTTATTAACAGAAACTGAATACCCTGAAGACCTATACTGAACATATGAAGGGGGCAAGATTGTGTGCTTTCTCTTTCATCTGCATTTCACATTGAAATACTGGTTAAGAAATACAAAACTCTTAAGCAACTATGGCACTAGAAAGTCAGTAGAGTTGTTTTATTTCTAGAGTAGGGCAAAAACGTTTTACATTGCTGAACATTTCAGTGTAATTAACTAACCTAATCCAGAATTACAGTTGACATAATTAAGTATCAACTGCTCTGGGGACTTAAAAAGCCGCTTTACCTATTATACAGATATTTATAATTGTATATATTAGCCTTTATACCATGGAAATCTATACAGATTTCTCTTTAATACCTACATACTTTGTAAATATAAGGAAACAGAGAATAGAAAATATATAGTTTGTTGGATAAGAACTGTATTTTCTTAGAAGGTAAAGGTAACCCTTGTTAATAGTGGTTCACACAATGCCTTATACAATTATGAATTATCAGTGCCTAATGTTGGAAAAATACACAAGTCAAATATTTATACATTTTCTGTTTCTTTTCTGCTAACTTTTTTGTTAGTTGTCAAGGGATGCATTGTATTAGTGTAAACAGAAGACAAATGGTTTCACAGTAAAGAATTTTTCACTTGATAGGTAAGAAACTTACTAACCTTTTAGGCCTTTAAATCATGTCAATCTAGATCATAGCCAGCATTGGTGCCATAAAAGCAATACACAAACATAAGGTGAAAATTCCCGTAGAGCTAAGTATATTCTCCGTATTTAGAGTAACATTTCATTTCCTTATGAACATTTCAGAGTCCATGCAAACATACATGCAGCAGAACTGAAAATACTGATCCTTCAAGATCAGCTACTGAAAAGATAGAATTTCCTTTCTTTAAGTAATGAGAGTTGTTTAACATTTTGCTGACATTAAAGACTCATGTCTCCATGACAATATTTCAACAGTTAAATATTTAAACTTAATTGAAGAAGGAAGGCTGTGAACAAGTTTGTGCAAATCTATTATTAACCAATGTGATAGCTTAATTTTGTGTTTAGATGTTTTACTAATCACTAAAATATATTGTAATTGACAGACATTATCTTAGTGGGATTTCATGCAAAACAATATTTATTACAGATTGGAAATACTTCCCCACCGAGAATATTATGTTGTACTTGGGAATAATCTAGCACAATTATCCCATAAATGAAGTGAATGCATTATCATTTTTACAATATGCTGTTTTCACCCAAAGATTTTTTTTTAATAATAATGAAATAACAAATGATTTGCAGTTCAACAGTATTATTAATTTATTACTTAGTTACCACAAATACATTCATCAGCAAGTAACCAACCAGTCATGCTCTATTTGTGGGAAAAGGCCTGGTCCAGTTCTATCAATATCTGAGACCACTGTTTCAGACCTTTCAAGTGAAAACCACCTTTTAAAAAAAAATAATAAAATTTTTTTCTTTTATTATTGAGAGGTGACATGGATAGATTTATTACATCAAACCTAGATTTTCTTTCCTTCCCTCATCTTTCAAACTAGTTACAATCACTTTCAGGTAATCAGAAAAAAAATGATTATGAAATTATTGTGGTAGTACCCATAATATAGGTAGCATCACAGATTTTGAATAATAGGTGAATAATTTGAACACTTTAGGGATTTATTCTTATGTGCTGAAAGGATCTAAAAAATAATCCATGTAAATTCTTTTGCATTTAAGTTTTCTAAACAGAGATTCACTTGAGGAAATCGTACAATGTTTTATTTGCATTAAGTTGCTGAAATTAAAGATAAATGGGAGTAATTTCTGCTTACAAAACTAACAAGAGCTAAAGAGGACATTTCCTTCAGTTCTGAGGAGAAAGAGCAGGCAGATGTTAACAGAAAGAACTATGCATTTTAAGTACCTAATTACATCTGGAAATACCTAGCACAATACTCTCTTCAAAGAAAAAAAAGGTAACTTTAATAGATAATATACCAATTTACCCTAACTATCAAATGCACATATGAAACTGATCACTTTACAATAGAAATAAATATATTGAAAATCTTATTTTTATTTACTCTGAAAACACTGCATAGCACTGCTCTCAACTTAAAACTTTGAGTGAGTTAAATCCTGGACTGAGACAACTGGGACCCAATTGACCAGTGAATGTCTTTGTTGGAATATGTAACTTCTAAAGATTCATATTATACCCAAAAGGATAACTATTCATCCCATTTAGTTTATCATTACCATTAAACTTTTTAGACTATAAGACTATTTTTTAAAAAAAATTTTCAGCTGTGGAAATAAAAGTTAACATTACACCTAGGAACTCATTCCTACTTAAAAAAATATTATATATTTCATTCTTATTCTTTTCTGAATGCAAAATCTATTTCTATAGAAATGAACAACCTTATCATTAATTAATACTGCCTGACAATTAAAAACAGCTGCTCCATATAATTTGCATTACCTATGCAGTCTAAGTTCTTATTAAATGCTTTTTAGTTAGGATCAGCATTTGCTCTTTCCTGGTCATGATGGTTAATACTTTCTATATCTGTTGGTGGCTCCAATGGACACCATTACTTGATTTGTGTGCAGTTGGCATAGTGGAGGAAGGACTGCAATATTTATTTACATGCTGGGTGATTTGTTTGTTTGTTTGTTTTTTGTTTTCTTTTTTTTTCTTTTTTTTTTTTTCCTTTAATGACTGTCAATAGTTCCCAAAGCCCAGGACAGCCAACTGAAAAAATGTTCTTTACAAATATAAACAAATGCTCAGAACATAGTCTTTGACCTCCAAGTCTGTACTGGCATCAAGACAAGTAGGTCTTGATGCAGCTTTTTTTAGAAGAACAGAAGTGGCAACAGCAGGACCATTAGCATGAACAGACTGTAACAGGTCAGTTCTCTTGCCCTGTGAAGCCAGCCCTTCTTCCACTCTAATATTCAAGGGGTAGGCAATTTTAAATTTATGATGTCTGTAAGATCTTCTAAAATTATAATCAAATTGAAGGACCTCTATGTCAGGATATTTAGACAAATGTTAATACTTGGTGTTGAATTGGAGCTGAAAAACAGGACCTTTTTGTGCTTCTATTTGAAATATTTTTGAAGGTATGGTCACAGTTTGGCCACATTTTGGCCAGGTTCTACTATGGAATATCATATTTTAAGATGTGTTTTTAATGAGTGAAAAGCCATCAATCCATACATCTGGATACACAGTGTAATTAAATGAAAAGGAAGACTATTTTTCCTACAATGTTTCTTACTTTACTTATCAAAGTGTTTAAATTCAAAATTAAAGGGAAGCTAGTGGAGGATTAATTTTCGACATATTTTTCTTTATTTACATTGTACTGATCTGTTGGCCTGAGAAAATGAGTAGAAGCTGAGTGGAGTGACATAATTACTTATGAATGTTGATGATATAGATTCATATAAATCAGACATGTTACTTAATTTTAATAAAACATTTGTTCTCACTAGACTCTCTTTACAGTAAACCAAATGCATATTTAGGGAGTAAAATATGGAAAAACAAGCTACTAAATTTGTAATAGTATTAATCTTTCTTGCTGATTATTCCAATTTAGAAAAGAAGCTGAAACAGCAGCAGCAGCCCTTTCCTCCAAATCACATAAATATTTCTTTCTGTTTCAGGGATTTGCTTACAGCAGAGAAGACAGCAGTGTGTGAATCAGGGGAAGAGTAGGTGAGTGAAAGTGATATATACCCAGTATCTACATCTCACCCTGCAGACTGAACTAGGAAAAGATAATAAATACCAGGACATTGTGTCTAGTAAGGATTGGTCCTGGTGAAAGCTACTGTGACACTTCAGACAGAGCAGTTGCCATGGAGCAAACTGACTTCTTAGATGTTGCTATGAAGGAAACAGGATGTTTAGATGTCATTAAGTACTTAAGCAGCAATTTGAATACCTGTGTTGGTCACAGGCAAAGGAATCTCCACGAGGAGAAGTCATAGTTCATAATACACAACTGCTTCTCATGGTTCCATTAACATAAATGCTGTTTCCATGATGATAGTTATTGATGAGCATGGCCTATTGGAAGCTTGACGAACAGGTTTATATCAGGTTTTAAATTGTTTGTCCTTTAATTCTGTAGATTTTAACATTTCTTTCACCCAAAGAACTATATTTTCTTCATTGCAAAACAGACATGAAAGATATAATGCCAGAAAAAAAGAAAGACCTTCTGAAAGTTATAGCGGTGTTAGATTTTTTTCTTTACCTTTAAATTGACACACCTAAGTTATTTTCTTTTTTCCTGTCTTTGTCTGTTTTTGCTTCTGCTTTCACTTTCTGCATAGTACAATACCTCCATAAATTAAACTGAAGTCCTTGACAGACTGCAGACATTAGCTAATTCCTTATTCAGTATATGATAAACATGTTTCTGGAACAGTGTTCCAGAAGCTGTTAATGACATTTATTGAGAAGCATGTTTTATAAATGAAAGACTACTTATTCTTCTAAATCTACCATCAGTTATTTTTCAGTTTTCTAAATTTGTAATGGCGATGGATAATAACCAGGTGATTGGCCTCAGTACTTTAAAGACCGGAAAGACTTTTGATTTAGTTAATCATGTTATGTTTGAGAGATTACATTCTTACCCTAGACTGCTTCCAAACTGAATATGTGTTTAGGAAAAATGTAAGATTTTTTTTTCCCTTGTTTAACTATGAAACCAGTCCTCCCACATCTCAAATTCAACAGTTTACATGCAAACTTAGAGTATAAATGCACCCAGCAATGTCAAACGATGATCTCCTTGATACATTATAGCACTTATATATAGTTCTAAGTAAAAGAACCATAGGAAAGATAAGGATTCAGAAGTATATAGTGTATATTGTTCTACTAAATGCTTGTATATAGTCAAATAAATTATCCAGTTTCACTGTGTCTTCATTTGAACTGACTCTTTGCACTCTAAACAACTGGAGATCGAGAGGATCTGGGTCGAGAGGAAAGAAAGAGAATGGATTCTTAAAATTGAACTGTAAATTAGTAGCATTTGCCCCTATACCTGTTTTATGTATGTGTGCCTTCCTTTGCTTAGAAGAAGACATTGAGATAAAATGAGAGTCTCAAACGGGAACGAAGATTTCATTACTGATGAGGGGTCTCACTATTTTGTTTCTCAGAAGATAAAGAGAAGCCTCTCTTTAGACAGATGAAGTCCTTTGCATAGCTAATGGAAAATAAACAGAACAACAAAAGAAATCGTTTTATGAAGAAACCTGTGAGATTATATTTACAAACTGCAGATAAGTAGCTTAAAGGCAAACATTCTTCTTTACTTTGCACTTCACTTTTTATATATATAAGGTACTTTGGAAAGTTTGCTATAGACTGCACTGTGCTACTGTCAGTGGTTGATTTGTGGTGCTGTATTGAGCCTGTTTTGCCTTTAGGGTACAAGTCCTCTGAAGCACTGTTCGAAATGTTTAACACAGTTCAGCTATTGTAAAATCATCATGTACAGGTAATAATAAAGTTATAATGAAATAATGTTCTGGTTTGCTCCTAACTTTATGCTCTAGACTGACGCAATAAAAAATGTATTTTAGTCCACATTCAAGAGAAAAATACAGTAATACACACATTGAACATGTAGTAATACAAGATTACTTAGTCCTATTTGAGACTTTTCTTTGTTATTGAAATAGAATTTTAAGAGAGACTTTATTAAGAGTGTGATGTTAATATTTCCAATAAATCACCTAGATATAGTCAATTTACACTGAAGAAGTTCCAGAAATATAAATCAGAGCATTCTTGGCACTAGAAAAGTGTTTTTCTTGCCTAGATGAGTGGAGACCATAGGCTGTGATTTTTCATTACTTTCTGATGGTCCATTAGCAACTATTCTATCTATAACCAAGACATGTTGCAGTTCAAACCAAAATTATAGGTATAATGCACAAATCAAGATAAGGTGCTTTGATCTATATTGCATCAGGGATCAAACTAGAGAAATATTATTGGCCTTTTGTCCCAGACAGATATGAGGAGCAATGAGATGTGAAGAGATGGCCTAACACGGTCAAAACTTTATGAATTAAACTCATCTAGCAATTATCAGTTCTTTCTTCATATAACAGAGGTTATTATTTCCTTTTTATCCACCTCTCTGGGAATGACTGTTGTTAATCCCTCATGTTTCTCTCCCACCAGCCCTGCTTTAAACTTAGTACCTTGTCCTCTGTTGTGACTGCTTTTGCCCTCCTTACCATGACAATCCTCAGGGCCTAGACCAACATTGACCATAAGACTTTACCAGAGGTAACTACTTCAGGTGTCTGGGCTCCATCCCAGACCCTAGGCTCTGGTCAACAGAGAGGAACTCTCCCTGCTAAGTCATCTTTTAGGAGAACTGGAAGTACCTTTTTTCTTTCTACTGTTGAGAGCACCAAGGGTGACTGCACATAAGCACCTCAGCTTGAGTCATTGTGGGGAGGTGTGAGCCCAACACCAGAATCTGTACTGCAAGACAATAATGAGTACCTTTCTATAAGACTTTTTCTGGTTGTATCACAGACTATGAAGGCACTTGGAAAAAACACTTGCACACAAAACCAAAAACATGACCTTGCTATTCAGCTCATGACTCCATTTTCCTTCATGTCTCTTTCTTCCCCTTCCCCAACTCTATCAGCCTGGAAGTGAAAAGAAAAACTTTTCCCAGTCCTGAAAATGGTATCAAATGCATTTGCCAAAGCAAAGTAAAATCAGACTTTTATTCAAGCCACAGGTAGAAGATACGGATGAAAAAAAGGGAGAATATCATTTGGGGAAAGAAAGCCAGCTACTGAATCTGTATATGCACTCTGGTGTCAGGTTGCAATGTCTCCTTCCTGGTGGTTTTGCCCTGTCTCCACTCCTGACCTTGGCTCACAGGAGAACAAACCTTGAGGTACCAACAATTTCTTATGTGTACAAGTCATGTTTTCCCATCTTTGACTTTGGAGGTGGTATATTCTGGCCATGTGCCTTGTCCCTCCCTTTCTCTGCTTCACCCCATAATTACTCAGAAGTTACTGAATATTATGTGCATGTATATAACACACTTGCAGTAGACACACTACTGATTTGGGGGAAATATCAAAACATTTTCTCTTTCACCACTTTGTTCTTCTCTATTACAATTCTATTCTCTATGAGCTCTGTAACTAACATCATGAGCATCACTGTAAATTGCATTGTCATTCTAGTCATGTGGTAAGTAACATGACTAACTTTTGTCACATATAGTGTGTCACATATAGTTTGTTCTCCTTTCTCCAGTTCTCCCAGGTGCATCATATTAAAAAAATACATATTTTATAATATTCACAAATAATATTATTATGTATACATCGACTTCTTTGGCTGCTACAAGAAGATTTGCAAATTTATATGCTGTCATTTTATCCTAAATCGCCATTATGCATGTTGTAAAATTTAAAATAGCTTTCTAATCTGAAGCTTCACAACCTCATCTTAAATAAACCTTGTTAGGCACTAATAGACAAGAAATATTTTATGTGGCATCAAGTCAGACAACTGTTTTCATATTATAATGCACACTGAGTAATATCTAGAGGAAATTGTAAGATAGCATTTCACAGGGGAATATCATTTCCGTGCTCAAAGTGTTTTGTTTCTTTCAGCATGAACTATTTAAGAAGGAAAAGATAAGTCCCAGAAATTAATTAAAATTCAATTCTCAGATTGCACTTGTTTTGAAGCCAATCTATCCATGTCTTAATTCATAGTGTATTGCACTACATCTGTCTACTTAGGAGGACTAGGAAAACCTATAACCTGCCCTGCATTTCCCTAAGATGCAAAAAAGGAATGATTCACATGAGCAGACTTGTAAGAAGTCTGAAATTGAAGTCTGAAATTAAAATCTAAAGCAAAATCTGAAATGATGCATGGTATATTGATATATTGCCATAATTTCTCATAGGGATTGCTTTTGTCAGCCAAATGATATTGTGATGCTCTGCTTCTTAGAGTCAGAACACCACTTTGCCATGAACCAAAAATAACAAACTCCACAAAATTTCATTGCAAGGTCTGACATAAGGTGCTGTCAAATGCAGAGCTTAAAACTGTGACAATGGCAGCTGTTCCCTTTGGCAAAAAAACATCTGGGAAAACTATGCAGAATGAGATTTGTTATCTTTCTCACATAACATGATCTGAATGGAAGTATGCCCAAAATATTAGCCATGTGGGTGAAAGAAGCTTCTAGAGCTGGTAACCAGTTTAAGTCTATATTGTATGCTCAGTCTGTTCTTGTTATATGGAGAATGATGTCAAGCTAAGAAGAAAAAGCAATTTTCTTTGAGGAAAAATTCTCATGGAAAAATTCTCATATCTCCTCAGAATTTATTGCAAATACACAAATGTGTTTCATAAGCCTGCCTAGTCCAAGGGCACCCTGACATAGGGAGCTTGGATAGTTCTCTGAAGGGACTCACTCATACAAGCAATCTGGTATCTCCTAAAGAAACATTAATCAACGTTAGGCTGTAAAAGTTAGAGGTTATTTTTTCGAAAGTAAGTACAGTCAAAGGCAGGAACATTGGAGAAGGGGTGCAGTGGCCTCACATTGCAGGAACGCCAGCTGAAAATGCACTTTAAAGTACAGTTTAGGTTTGAGTTTTACCCACAACTAAATTTTTTGAAACTTGAAGACAATCTGAACAAAGTAATGGCTAATCATGATTATGTATTCAACTAGGGACATAATGCCTTTCTTGTTTGAAAGAGTACTTTGAATTTGTGCACAAAATACTAGGCTCTTACATCCTCAGAATACCAGGCTCTTACCTCCTCAAAATACCTATCACAATTTGCCTAAGAAAAAGTCATTTGGGTGTTCAGACGTAAAAAATTGAAATTTCAGGATGCTCAAATTCAGAGATAGTAGTATAACCTTGGGAAAACACCACCAGAAGCCCTGTCCATAACATATATGTAACCTACTTGTTAGCTAGGCAGACTTTTCACAAGACAACAGGCTGTAAAAATTTCTGCTTGATTTTGCTATATGTGGAGAAAAAATTTTCAGATGTGCCATTTTTGTCTGCATATTCTGGCTCTTTTTGATATACATGCATATTATATGATTGACATAATTATGCATGAAGCATGTAAACCAAAATGATGACAACCAAGAACATGAGTATTAATAAGCCCAATCTGAATGCAGTTATACATAAACATATCAAATCTAAAAGTAAAACATTTGCTATGAGTCTCATTGTCTGAATATGTTCTTTAATTTTTCATGTTTAAAATAAATTCTGTTGACTAGAATTGTTAAATGCATGAATATTAGCAATACCATAAATATTGTAATAATTAACAATTAAAATATTAACAATAAATATATCTGAGGAAAAGTAGACGGACTAGGGTTTTTTAACCTTGCAGCTCTCTTTATTCTGATGACTGAACGCGCTGTCCCTGCCTGCTGTTTTACAAACAGGCTGTGATGTGTAAACAGCTTTAAATAGTCAGAGCCAAATGATGCAGCAGTGCAAAGATCAAAGCAGTCCAGCTCTCAATTATTCCATTTATGAAATACAAAGAGTTTTCCATATTAAAAATCCTTAGCCTGGTGGGAAAAAAAACCTATAAGGAACATTTAACTGTCATTTATAAATCATCATACAGAACAATAATTGCGAAAAGACTGAAAAGTGGTCCCAATGTCACCAGTGTTTGTTTTGATCCTAAAACAAATGATCTTTAAAAAATCATGATAATTAGAAAAAAATCACATGATCATTAAAAAATTAAATAGAAAATTATAAGCACCTGAAAAGTGGTTACTAATGTTTAAAACAAATCTACAAAAATAAATGTCAAGAAATAAACATTTATTTGTTATCACTAATGAATCCTAGATTTGCTACAAATTTTTTAAAGGAAAAAAGAAAACAACAGACTAAAACAGGACAGTGCTATTGTAACAATTTAGTGGACTTTATACATAGAGTATGTATTATGCAGTGTATTCTCAACGAGATATATCCAGGATAGTCATATATAAAATTTGGAAAAGGAATGTTTTTAGGAACCCAAAGCTCTTTGAGTAACTTATCCTGGAAAACTTATTAGTTTCATTGATGTAGAAAGAGTGTGAAAACATGTTACATACACTGGCAGCTATATTCTGATAACATCTTTCATGGCAGTTATTCGTCTCCCTTGCAGAAGTCAACACAATTTGGAAAAATAAATAATGCACTTTGAATTAAGGTTATCAGTAATTAGTTTCCAAAAGTTACATCCAAAAGATATTGTCACTAAATGAAAAGCAAGTAATTTTTTGATCAGTTTTTAGAAAAGAATAAGAGAGATATTCGCATACATATGCCCAACTTGTTATGAAAAGAAAACAGATCCAGAAAAAAAAGCTGGAAATAAAAAAGCTGGAACTGTGTTTTATAGCTTAAAACATTCTCTATCATCAAACTGTCTAAACCATAAATTTTTCAACAGTCTTTTCTGGTGTTGTCACATGCTCTTCACAAATTATAACCAAACAATAACAGCAACAACTATTGGGAAATAAAAAAGAAAATCTAGAAATAATGTTTCCCATAATACAAACCAATACCAGATTCTTCATTTTGATATTGCTTCTTTTTATATGACCATGAAGTTCAAAACCAGCCATGAGATAACTGATTAACAGCAAACCCAGGTCTATATAACTCTGGAGTACTGAGTAATCTCCGGCAATCAAGATCAATGAGAGAACAAGGTTAAAGGAAAGAAGAGATGCTTCAAATTAATACCCAGACTTAACTTTCACAAAATTTCTATTGACCATAAATTACATATAATCTGCCCTTCAACATGTACAACATTTATCTGAAGAATAAAAAGACTTGTCAACCTTAATAAACTGTCCCATGATCCCTTCCAATTTATTTCCACAATGCTGACTGTGTTTACTGCATTAAAAATCATTTCACATTAAAGGCCATACCAGGAGAAAAGTTAGCAAGGACTTTGGCACAATGCAAATTACTAGGTCTGTAAAATATTTCTCAGATCTTTTACTCCGATAGTAGGCAAACTAAAATAAGTGGGAGGGAACAAATGGCTAATTTTTTTTAATAAGATAAGGAAAGAAAGTTACCCTCTGAAATTATTAAAAAAAATAATTCAAATGTCACACTTGGACTTAGACCTCTGAATGCTACATGGCTAAAACTGAGCAAAATACATCCAACAGAAGGTGAAATCACATGCCTAATGAGAGAATAAAATAGGTTGTACTTGGGAACAATCAAATTTTGGAAATTACTTGTACAAAAGAACTACCTTTCTTAAAAACTCATTCCATCTGTACAGATCTGATTTTTTAAAACTTTATTTTGAAGGATATTTCAAAGTGCCTGAAGTTCCCAAATGTAATCCATGTGCTGTAGATTTTAACTCAAACTTGGTAGTTAACAATTTCATGTGTTTACAATTTCATCAGGAACATTGCCAAAGCAGCCAACTTTGACAGTCTTTGCCTACAGAGGATTATAAGGAGCAGTGGTTTTCAAACATTCCTCTGGTATGAATTCTGCATCACCGGAAAAGTTAAGTCTTTGAACCTGTTCATTTGCTTTATTAGCTCAAGAGACTGTCTAAAATTAGATTAGGTAGAAGACTACCTATATAATGTATGTAATTGTCTTTAAATGCAATTTTCCATCTGGAAACAGGAAGATAATTTACTTCCTGGGCACCATCAAAATTTCTGTGGTCCAGCAGCAAAAATTTCACAAAATTATCAGTGGTAGATACATTACAAATCAAGACCTATGTGAGTAGTACAAAGATGCTAATTTCAAGGGCAGAGTTGGCACACCTACAACTGAATTGCCTATTGAAAC
Organism: Lepidothrix coronata; assembly: GCF_001604755.1. Lineage (NCBI taxonomy): Eukaryota > Metazoa > Chordata > Aves > Passeriformes > Pipridae > Lepidothrix > Lepidothrix coronata. Next base: position 1,911,103 of record NW_016690237.1, on the reverse strand, counting down.
TTCTTCTTTCTCTCTCCTCACCATAGTGGGAAAAGAGGGCAACCACCTTACTAAAGACTAAGGTTAAGTTCTGGAAGGTAGTCAGGTAACTCCAATTCTGAAATAAATATTTTTATTATTAAATTATTCTGTAATAAATTAAGAATAGTTGTTTCTATCTGTAGAGAACTTTACAGTGTTTTCTCCTGAGAAATAAGGAAAATCAAGATCAAAAAAACCTCTGTATCTATCAAACAAGAGGCACCAGAAGAAAGTGGAGAATAATTCTGAGTGATGGGCACCAGAAGAAAGTGGAGAATAATTCTGAGTGATGGTTGGATTTTTTAATAGTTAAAAGAAGCTTGCATAGTATTGAAAAATATTTATTGCACCATTAGTTTACACAAAATAACTTACTCTACAAAAAGTGCTTTCATAAAGAATTGTCACCAAGAGTTAGCAATCAAGGGCAAATGAAAGCATATATTCAGTATGCTCACTAAAATATTTCAAAATTGCATTTATATCTCCAAATAGTCTGTCCAGAATATTATTTTTCATTCTGAGTAATCCATTAATTTTACATCAGCTGTGAAACAGAGATTCTCTTTGTTGCATTAAAACTATTCTAAAATATTATATCTCTTTAGAAGTCTTCCTGCAACAACAACAAAAAAATTACACTGAGTTTTAATGTACTCTTACAAATTGATTTGCACTTTGCTATATTAACAGATAATCAGAACAAAGGAAAAAAAAGGCAGTTTATGCCTACCTTCATCTTTGCAATTTGGTTAAAAGCATAGAATAATAATTGAGTTTTTACGGCACTTTCCTTGAGTTGATTTGCTAAATTTTGAATTTTTATTCAAGTAAAATGCTACTTGCATTTGCTAAGAAATACTTCACAGTGTGTCCTGGATATGTGAGACAACAGTGATTCAAGAAGTATGTCACTAACAGAAACCATTATTTTGACAGGATCCAACACAGTTGATGATGAATTTATTACTTAGTCCACTCTACAGAATTTCCCCACAGAGATGCGGGGACTATGTTGCCTCTTACTTTCCATAAGAGTAGTGCCTTTGTATGTTTTGTTCACCATTTTGTTCACCATTTGCACAATGTGCTCAGCATCACACAGCCCTTATATCTAATAGAGTTCCTTTAATGATTGTAATCAAATAATAATAACCAACAACCACCAGTAACATTAAATATGGAACAAAGTAAATAATGAATGAATAATAACATAAAAATAAATATTAATGAAGAAGAATAACAATAGATTATGGAGTATCACAAATTCAGATGTGACCTGAATAATTTTATCTTTGGAAGTTCTGAAATATCAGAGTGCTGACTCTTATGAAAGTGGAGTTTGAGCTTTATTATTTTGAGGGAAAAAATGCAGTCCAAGCTTCCCCTTACATATTCAGGTAGGCACATGCCTGTGCTGCTGCACTGGTACATGTATACCTCACTCATTTAAGAGAAATCTATCTCAGTGTAGAGTTGTTACTGCACATGGGCTGGTATCATCCTGGTTTTTACCTGGTATAAGAATTTTTTAACTTCTGCACATATATATGAAAATGTTGTAATGTTCTTTAGCAGTGCAAACTAAAACCTCCAAACTCATGACTCTGTGTCCTTTAACTGAGTCTCCATGACACAAGGGATGAATCATTTGCCTTAACGTAAGGGGCTATGGGTTAGATGTTTAAACTCAGCATAATCACAGACACTTCTTTTTAATTATCATTACTTGAGGGAAAAAGACACCTCTGGAGAACATTCATTGCCATCTGAAAATACGTATCTAAGATGAGAAAAAACAATGAACTTCCACTGATGATAGGAGTTTAAGTGACTAGCTTAGATTTAACAACTAACTTGCAGACAGCTGAAACTGGAGAAGGTAAGTATTACCTCCCAAAAACAAGAGGTCCATGACACAAGACTAAATAGTTGCATTTTTCCAAATGAAAGTGCTCTAAGCAGAAAATACATAATACCTAACTAACAAAAATGTTCACAGGTAGCTGTGCTCCCGAGCATACTTTATACATTACCCGTGTAGTAAGATGGAAAGCGCAGGTGCCATGGAAGCTCTCAAGAAATTTGTTCTAGACAGGAAAATATATGGAGACACAAAACCCTCCAAAGGCCTGCGGAGTCCCATTGTGGCACTGTTCATGGAAACATGTACTTCTCCTCATGGAAGGCTTCACAAGGAGCCAAGGAATGAGATTGCTACATTAGGCAGACTGGATCCTCTCCCAGCAGTGTTTGGTAGAAACAGTTATTCTTCACTTTCTTGTATTCACCCTTTATTACACTACTGCGACATAAATATTGTTTTTATAGCTGAGTTATAAACACCTTAAAATCCCTGTTTCAATAATGGGATTGGTGACAGCACCTCAACCATAATAGCATAACAGTGCCATTATAATTATCATTATAGGAACAGATCTTACAGCAAGGCAGAGTGGTACACTCATTAATTCCTTTGCTTGATGCAGCCAGGAGTCAGACACAGCTCCAAGTATAAAGGTCAGAAGTCGTATCAATCTGCTTCATAAATGTTGATTTTAGTGAGATGCAATGTCATGAGGGGATGGCAGAGAAAAGCTTCTGTGTTCATACAGTGACCCTGAAGCAAAAAATTGAAAATGTTAATATCCATTTAGATTAACTTTCTATAACTTTTTTTAGCATAATGATGATAAAAAACCTTGAGGAAAATTCATACATTAACACCTGATTAGCAGATTTAGCTGTGGATTTGTTGCTGTTATTGCATTTAGAATGTTTGCTTGTAAGAGTAAAACAGTATAACCTTGTATACTGAAGCTTTCTATTACTTACATAATCAATTGTGTTTCAATATCCTAACATTTGACTGCAATGTCAGTATGCAAAGACCTTTTTTTTTTAACCTTCTCATCTTTAACTCACAGTTCCCTTCTTGCTTCAGAAATTTAGGTTCTCTGAAAGCTTGAGTGTTTAAGCTAACTGTGAGACAACTCATAATTTGGACATCAATCAGTGTTTAGTTTGCTGTTTATGCTAAGCAACGTTTATATGACATGACAATGTATTTTTTTTTCCATAGGGTGGTAATGAATAATGAGATAGCCAAACACCACCATGATATAACATTATACTCTTTGAATAAAGATATACTTTGGAAAACCAGTGGACATTAAACACCAAACTTCCCCACACATTAATATATATTTTTTTCTTATCTTCTGTCTCTTTGCTTTGTCTAGAAGCCTTGAGTAACTGTAGTTAAATTTTACTAGACCACCATTAAGTGACTAAAGTTCACACACTTGATTAACTTGAATGGTTGAAGACGAAATCCAGCTGAAAACTCTCATAATTTTTGTAGTCATTTATTTATTTATTTATGGAGGTTATTGTACTTGGGAAAATCTTTCATCAATTATTCTTGTTTTTCCTGATCCAGTATGTTTACATCTGAAACTACATATACGGCAATTTATAAAACTAATTCTAGATGCTGTTTCAGTGTTTTCTGTCAGCATCCCCTGTGTGCTCAAAAAGTTTTAAAGTTCAAATGCCTATAAATCCACAAAATGCTGGCATGTTTCCTTGTTGGTTCAAGCTTATCTTTTGACAGAGAATGTTATGTATAAAAGCTTTCTCAGAAAATAATCCCACACACATACTGTACACAGATATGGGACTCAATCAGCAAAAGAAAAAAAGACTACTTGAAATGTTTTTTTTTTCTTTTAATATAATGTATTACTAGTAAAACAACTATTGCTTTCCTGCATGAAGCAATGCAATACCCCTGTCCTGCCTCCACCTGTGACCCTGTCCTGCACAATGAGCTCATTATGCACATTTCAAAAGATGGAAACCCTTCAGGAGACATTCTAGAGAGCAAAATACTTTGCTCTGTTCCTCTAGAACAGAACATGGGTGAATTCACAGAAGGGTAACAAGCTGAGAGGTTGATTATTGCTGCCTGTCTTTCAATGGAAGCTGGATTAGAGGCAGGATAGATGGTTTTGGCCACTGACTTAAATGGCCTTTGAAGTTAATCATTGCTGGCTTGCAAGCCAGCACAACCCGGATGCTTGGATCAGCTCTTGGACAGGTAGCAGGCAGGCAATCAAGACACAGTGAAACATGAAGTAATGATCATTATAGAAAATGAATGGCGGAAAGAGAGAATATCCCTCATACATAAATCTGATAATATCATTACATGATTGATGTTGGGCAGTTTGCTTGTTTTCTTTTCTTTCAGACATGTCAGCACTGGCAATGGGAACCAAACAATAACAAATCAATCCTATTGTTTCCAAGTGTAATTAGGCAGTGATATTTGGAAAAGACTGCTATCATGATTTCTAGAAATAACACTCTTCAATGTCATAATTTCAGCACTTACCGCAAAAATCTCAAGGACCTTAGAATACAAAGACTGTATATGTCAAATCATATCAGAAACACTGAGTACCCTGCAGATTAGAAAACATAACTATTTTTTTTCTTTTAAACATAGGCAAGATCATTTTTTTCTCCTTGCTTTCTGAGATTAAAATGCTTTGAACTAAAAACTAACAATAAAGAATCTATTGTTATGCACACATCTCACAGGCATAAAACCTCCACCCATAGTAGTAATGTTGCAGAGAAGCAACATCATCATTAGACAAGTATGTCCTTAAGTTTCAGGAATGAAACCTAGAAAATTAAATTAGAGACAAGTAAGAAGATTCAGATTGAAGTCTCTCAAAACAATGGACAGGGATAATGGAGAGTCAAATCTCTGTAATAATTCCTGTTCCTGCCATAAGGAAAAGAACTGGGGAATGAGATGCTGGAAAGCACTGCTGTGGAAATGGACCTGGAGGTCCTGGTCACTGGCAAGTTGAATATGAGTCAACAGTGCCCTGGCAGCCAGGAGGGCCAACTGTGTCCTGGGGGGCATCAGGCAAAGCATCACCAGCCGGTCGAGGGAGGGGCTTGTCCCACTCTGCTCTGCACTGGTGAAGCCACACCTTGAATTTTGTGTGCAGTTTTGGGCACCACATTGTAAGAAGATATTAAGCTCTTAGAGACCATCCAAAGGAGGGCAATGAAAATGGTGAAGAGCCTTGAGGCGAACTGGTGTAAGGAGGAGCTGAGGTCACTTTGTCGTCAGTTCAGCCTGGAGGAGACTGAGGGGAGACCTCATTGCAGTTACAACTTCCTTGTGAGCAGAAGAGAAGGGGCAGGCACTGATCTCTTCTGTCTGGTGACCAGTGACAGGACACAACGGAAGGGCCTGAAGGTATGTCAGGGGAGGTTTAGGCTGGATATTAGAAAGAGGTTCTTCACCCAGAGGGTGATTGGGCACTGGAACAGGCTCCCCAGCACCAAGTCTGCCAGAGTTCAAGAAGCATCTGGATGATACTCTCAGGCACATGGTATGACTCTTGGGGATGGTACTGTGCAGGACTAAGTGTTGGACTCTATGATCCTTGTGGATTCTTTCCAACGAGGCATATTCTGTGATTCTGTAAATAATTCAGAAGTATTTCATGAGCAGAAAAAGTATGGTACACTGGTTAAGAAAGAAAAAAAAGCCATATGTTCTTTGGAAGGATTTATAGTTGCAACTTCTCCTTCCAGCATTAATATAAAAATTCTGAAATTAGGTACCAAAGGTCAGCATGCTACTACTGGTTAGTACATAGAAAAATAGAAAAGTGACCTCTGCACATTAAATAACATCTCAGAAAAGAAAATGATGACTTACTACACAACCTTAATTGTTTTTTCTCGTTTTTGATTAAATTAAATGAGTTGCTGAGATTCTTTCAGTAGCTTTAATAGTTCTACAATGAAATGATGTGGAAATTAAAACTTCACTTTCTCCATTATGAGTGAAAAAATAAGAGATATGAAAGAATGATGACAGTATATGCAGACAACCTGTGTGTGTAGAAGTGGACTGTGGAGTGCTGTTCAACCATATTTTTAAAAAAAATCGATAATGCAGGCAGAAAACACTTAATAAATTTACCACTTCCAAGCAAAAATTTCAACCAGCTATATTTCTACAGCAAAACCCAGAATAATAATGATCCCTTAGTTATCCAGTAAAGTAATAAAACTTAAATTAGATTTAACAGTTCTGTATTTAATTATTCCAATTTTAGACACCAGTCTTGGCATGAAAAAGGTAACTTTTGGAGAACAACAATTTTATCATACCAAACATTCATTATGATGACTCTACTTACATTAAAATACACAAAACCCGGGAAATACAGAGACAGATTGCTGACCATGGTTCTACATAGGTTCCATGAAGTTCATAAAAAGAAAAAATATTAAGTTTTGCAAATATCTATTACACCTCAAATAAATTCATGATGTACATAAAGTTCTAGATCCTTAAGTGTCTGTAGCTATATGCACAGAAGGAAACAAGTCAGGAAGGAAACGTTTATAGCTATGTAATACCCAACCTAGCTACAAAATTACTTATCAAAAAATTACTTACTTTCCACTAATCGGAGCTTTTTAAGATTTATTGTTCATAAACACATTCTTCTGCTAACACAGGTGTACCTCATGGGAGACAGCTTAAAGGATTGAGGTTAGTAGTACCCTTTCTGTGCACATGCATGCCAAATCTTTGTATTTGGAGGGAAAGGTTTACAGGGGCTCCCATTGACCCCAGACAAAGAGCTGTGCAGGCCTACAAGACGGATAGATACTGTCATAGCTATACTATGTAAATAAAGCCAGTGTGCCTGAAAGAACTCCTATTACTCTAAGTACGTTTTCTCTTTTGTCAGCCAGACATTTGTGCACATCCCAATTAGCAGAGCATTTCAATCCACTAGTGTAGTATCAGAATACCAAAAAAGCAAGCAAAGCACCATGGGGCTGAATGCTACCCTGGAGGCGGCTGTTTCAGAGAATTAGGTCACTATTGGAAATATGAATGTATGTTTACATCTGCTTTTGTCTGCCATTACAGCAGCTGCTGTTCCATCATGTATACAAGGACCAGTTTAAATAGTTTTCTTTCAGATGAAAAACACAGTCAAAGCACTGAAAAGCCTTTTGCTCTTCTTTATCTCAGTTGTTAGGCAACTGGCACTCTAAGTGTATTGAGGGACAGACTTAGGTGACTTTCCATGTTGTTGTTTTGAATTCTTCTGGGTCCATTCACTGAAAATGACAAAATTAAAGAAACTCAGTTTTGGCAAGGTCTATGGACCCCCTTCTAAGCATGAGAGAGGAGCAGCCTTCAGCTTGGTTTACCTCCATTGGTGAGAAGGATTGGTTCCAGATGAGTACCTCATGTGTTCTTCAAATAGTTTTCTGAAAAAGCTGTGGAAACCTGCAGGCTCTCCCCATCTCTTGTGTAGTTTCACTGGCAGCAGCTAACATAGTTTGCAGTTGGAGCTTTGTAGACCCTTTATTTTTCCTTACCTTTTTGCCAAAGGCTGATCCCAGCTGGGTTGCCAACATTTGGAGCCAGTCTGCAGGTTTAGTCTCACTGCAGTCATCATGTCGGTAAGACCAAAAGCTGAAGCATATCAAAGCTAAACTACTCCCCAGACACTTCCTTTCCTTAATTAATTTTTTTCTTTTTTTTTTCTCAAAACTCTCACTGTGATTCCATTGCTTTCAGAGAGAAATAAAGAGTTCTCTTGTGACTAATTTTGGCCCTATAAAATTTGCTCAATTACCACGAAGTACCATATAGGAGAGGAAAATGTGTCTGTGTTCAAAGGCATTTAGTTCCAATCCTACCAAAGTTCTATTTTTCGTTTAGAAATGCTATCACTTCTCCATCAACTATATTGCTAGTTCTACCTTTATAAAGCAAGAAATAGATAGGCAGAAGAAAAAAAGTACAAAAACTCGACTTGCTGCTCACATTAAGCAACCATATCTTCACTCCAATCCCCTGAAAATCCTCTTGCCATTGTCACTGTAATTCAAAGATAAATATAGGCCATTGAATAGATGTGTTTTCTTCAAAGTGAGAATTTCAGTTGTCATTAGTTTCATTAGTTTTCTTTGGTTATATATAATTGAACACTTAGACCATTTAAAAAGCTTCAAAAAATATTTTCCACTAGTTTTCTTACAAGGCACTGAAGCACAATATGAGGCATTTGGAGCACACATTACAGCAGACCAGTAGTGCACAATTAATTCACAGTCAGAAGGAAGCTTACTGCATGAGGACAACAGAATTTGGCTTGTTATGAACCAGATGGATGAAAAATATTTTTTTGATGGCTTTGTGACCAAGAAAGTAAGAAACAGAAAAAAAACTCTGAAAATCTTTCCAGTGATTGAAATAAATTACAAAAATAAATTGTCTTAAATCCTGGTGTTGTTGACTTTAAAAAGAGTTTCTATTTTATCTCAAGGCAAATTCTACAGACTGATTACAAAAGAAATGAAAATAAGGTGCTGACACAATGTCAACTTAAGAGCAATAATTGCGCTGCTATAATAATCTGTTTAATTTTTGTTTATTGTAATTAAAACCTTGTGCACAGCAGATTTGCAATTTTCTTTTCCGTGGTAGCAAGGTTTCCTTTTATAGAACAGTTTGCCCAAAGCAACCAGTGATGTTACTAGACAGACATTAATCAAAGGACCCTACAAAGCTACACCTGGTATCCTTGAGGCAAAATGTTTGCCAAAACACAAAACCCACATAAATCGATGCACAGTGGTTATGGTGGCATTATTATGCTTGAAAGCAGAAATTTTATAATTTATTTTAAAGCATTTATTATATGAAGGAATATTCATGAGACAGTATTATTCACTTAGTGACCAAAATACCTCTCATTGAGAAGAATGACAGCTAATTATAATTAAAAAGACTAATAATTTTCCCATGTCCATTTTCCAGATGTTAATGTAAACTAGATTGACAACGTAGATAGACATAACAAAGGAGTCTAAGAGAATTCATTTGCACCTGCTCAATACCAAAACATCACAGAGGTCAATAGAAAATTGAGAGTTAATTTTAGGATTTTGATAAGTTGAAATGACATCTGGCCTTGGTGGAACATTGAGGGCGAAATCAATGAAAATTTATACCACTAAAGAAGTCTGGATTAAAAAAAAAAAGAACCTTAAAGATAATTAATATCACTTTTACATAGTGCATCAGTAATGTTGAAGCTTAATGTGAAATAAACACTTGAGTCAAGTTAATCTGATGCTAAAATGATTGGGTAATTTATTACAGCTTAAGAAGGACATTGCCACCAGAACAGGAAATAAAGGTTTTAAAACTTGGGTAATTATTTTCAATCAGAGCTGCTTTCAAGGTCAAATGTTTAATACTAGCCATTATTTTCTCTCTGCTAACTTTGGCAGGCATTTCACATGTCTCATCCATAAATAATTAAAGAAGTAACTGCTACATCAGCTTAACCTTTGGAGAAAAACTTGAGTGTCCAAGGTAAAGATTTTATTCAGGTTTTAGTTTCCCCAAAAGACAGCAATATAGAGTTTATCTGGCCTAACAAATGCTGCCTACTGCTTTCTAATTCAACAATATAAACATTTCCTAATAAGCTTTTTCTGTGATTTATTTTTCCATTTGGACCACATTCAGCTACTTCAGCAAGTAGAGACAAATAACAAACATGAAAGCTCTCTGTAAAGGCAATCTACTAATACAAAAAAAAAAAAATTGAAGTTAAGTTGCTGGCAGGCAAGGATGAAATAATATTTGATGTGGTTTTTATTCTACTAATATTGCAGCTATTTGAAATAAAGCAATAGTTGTGAAGAGAGTGGAGGTACTAGTTTTGTTTTCAATTTACTAGGTCTAGATCTAGTAATGCCTTTACATCTATGTAGTCATATATTTATATCAGATTATACCCCACAAACTGGAATGTTAGAGCAAAGAAGATAAAAAATAAGTGAGGGAAACAAATGGGTTATAATATGCCTTGCTGTTAAATTCTGAAATGAGCATTACTTTCTGAGCATCAGCATCTTGCATTAGAGTGTTGATGTCTTCTGTATTAATCATATTTGTTTTTTTCAGATCACAAATTAGATGAAGGTTCTATACAACTAAGTATATTCAATCCAATTCAGTAATTGTTGAAACACATGCTTAGCATTTTCTTTAAAGCAAAATAAGAGAAAAGAGTATTATATGACATGTTTGTTCTAACAGTAATCAAACTTTAAAAATTTTCTGTCTTCTTTTTTTTTATGAGTCTACTTCTATTCAAATAAATGTATTTTTGTGGGAGTACAAGTAATTTGGGGATTTAGCCAAGGAATCAGTATTTTACAAGTGCTTAAATATAAGTTGATATTGATTTTTATATGTCATGATTTCAACACTAAGGTGTTATAAATTGAAAGGAAGCCTCGAGAATAGTAAGAGAAGTCACCCATAAATCAGAAGAAGAAATCAAGCATGGTATTTAGATAAATGCATATAAAATTTTAAGTGCTGGAGGGAAGTAGGATTCTCTTTGTCATCACTGAAAATTTGTGGCATTTAAACTCAAAAGGACAAAATCTGTGAAAAAAAGCTACATCCCTTTAAAAAGTGCTTTTCAAAACTTTGCACAGTAGTATTTTTACTGAGGCCCGGAGTCAGCAAAACAAGTAAGCAATTGCCTAATTTAAGCTCATGTGCTCCTTATTGAAATGTAAGAAAATTTAAGCTAAATTCCTTTCTCAGAAACACAGTCTTAAAATTCTACTTATTCTGTTTGCTTTTGATTATTCTAAAATTATGCAGATTTTTTTACTATGTCATTACAGGCACAAAAGTGGACAACTAGTCAAAGACTCTGTATTTACTTGAATCCTACATTATTTCCCAATGTTTCTTAAGCTCAGCATTTCTTGCTGAACAGCGATTAATGCATTTATGTGAGATTTGACTACACACAAAGCAACTGTATCACTGCCTACAACAACAAAAAAGAACAGTGGAGAGGGTGTGTCTAATAAAAAATTCCAACCTCCACAAACTTCTTGCTTAATTGCCTTCTGCTAAAGGAAAGCAAAAAAAGTTGTTAAAATCTTTCTCTTGGCTCTGGTCACAAAAGAACAATTTTCACACTTACAGACATTCCAATAAACGTAATAGTTTCCCTACTGCACCATAGTAGTCAGTTATTATTAACTATTAAACCAATTACTGAGCATTGATTTTTTAAAAATTAACTTGTACATAGTACTCTAAAAGTAAATGCCCACAGGTTCACATGACAGCAGCCGTTGAGGAATATATGACGGCATACCACTGCTTAGACTTACAGAAAGAACATCACATTAACATGGTTTCCCATTAATAATTCTGTAGGATGCATTACAATTCCAGTCTTCAGGATAGGGTCAAACACAGAACCCTATTTTCACATCTTTCCTCTCTGGGACATGACAAATTAGAAAGCAGCTTGCTTTGCTCCAGGGGAAAAAAAATCATGATTGGAGTTTTCCATATGTCACTCCTTACAAATGTTTTCTAAATTTTAAAAGAAGCCCTCAAATAAAACTGAAAGGTATATTTTGAAAACAACATCTACAAGGATGTGGGCTCCCTGGAGAAAGTGCTCCCACACAGAAGACCTGCGGTTTTTCTCCAAATCCCTTAGATTTGCTCTGTCACCTGAATGCATGTAAAACTTTCACTTTTCAAAACTGGCACAATACAAAGGAAAAATATACTAAAACGCTAAATAGAATAATAGTTTATCTTGCTGTTGGGGAATTGATAGTCATAGATGAGTTATATCTTTACTATTTTTTGACAGCATCAGCCAGTCAAAGACCAAACAAACGAATTAGCCAATATGAACAGACCTTATCTATGTAGAAGATCCTGGATTTTGATAATAAAATGTCATGTCTCAGTATACCGAAAAGGTAAAGAACAAAGTTTTATCATCAGCTCTAGAGCATACCTGTTCATTCTTTAGGCAAATTCAGTGCCTTGAAAATTAAGATCCCCAGAAGCTCTATTGTGATATATTTACAATGATCCATGAAAATAGAAGCTACACTTCAGCTTGTAAATAAAGCAGTGCAAAGTCTTTTCTATTTTTTCAGCTCTTCTGGTAAACCACAAGCTGCACAGCTGTAGACAGCTGGATGCCAGGGACCACAGAATTCCATGTCCACATGAGAAACCTACATCTTTAAGTACTCGGATAGGTGATTCTCTTGGCCATGAATCTAGTTAATAATTTCAGTCAATGATGGAGTGAGCTTGAATAGGAATAGTGAACTCAGTGTTTTAACTTCTGAGTTAACATTAACTTCTGGAATAACTTATCTGTGAACAAATAAACCCTATTTACAGGCCTGTCGTTAATCCCACTCTTCAACGGCACCTTTCCAATTCCTCAGAAGGCAAATCATTTTGTCAGTGCCTTCCAATTTCAAGCTTCTTTATTTTGTCTAATCCCAGATGTCATATCTTTCCAGTGCCATGGAAGAGCAGAATATTTTTACATCATATTTTAGCAGATGGAATCCATTCCAGCCAAATTTATCACTGCCAGATGGCTGACCCTTATTTACTGTTGAAAAGTTGCACACAGAGATAAACTTTAGTCAGTTAAAACATCTAAATTTTCTGCATGAAAATGGCTGGGTAGCTCTTCCCTCATCATATCCACCAGCACCAATGGATCATCACTCTCTAGCAACAAATCAATGGACCTTCGTGTGAGATTGTGACATCTTATGAACTGAATCACAAGATTAGTCAGTAAAGGATTTAGGCCTTTGATATTGCAATTCATAAGGAATATGCAAAATTATCCTTCAATGGCATTAATCCTGTATTTGAAATTAATCCAGTTTTCAGTGTTTGCAGGATAAAAGCCCCATGTACAACAGGGCAGGTGAGGGTCAAAGGGTTAGTAGGTGATATAAATACAAGTAACATATTACACACATTATTTATTGACTATTTTATTAGTTGGAGAATAAGTTCTGAAACTAGAAAGCTTACCAGGAATGGAAATTTCAGTATCTGGGTAAAGATGAAAACCGTCAGCATCTTACCAAAGGATTAAAAAAAAAAAGAAAAAAAACTTATTTTGTCTACTGAATTTGTAGGCTTTGATTTCATACCAGAGCCATTCTACACTATATTCTGTATTTTGACAGTTTAGTAGTTGCATTCTGCTTTTGAAAATGGTGTTGAATGGTACACAGAAAGAGATTCAGAGTAGAAAGAAAAGATGCAACGGAGGACAGACTACAGGAAAGAAGTAACCCTAAGCTGATGATTCGTAAATCTGAGTTAAATAGCAAACATTAACTCTAACAAGAAAGGTAAGTGATTCTGAAAACAATTTGTAAACACTGTGCTGTGTAAAACAATCTTTCTTTACACTTCCCTGAAATATTACTGACTGGAAAATAGCAAACCAATGAAAAAAATGTTGTCACACCAATGCAAGCCTTATTAGTGTCTCCATGTTTTGCCTGTAATAGAGTAGAATCTTCTTATAAAATTATTTTCCTGTCTGTGGACTACCATATACATCCTACTTCTCATCTTTCCCATTTCACAGAAAGACATTTCTTAGAATCTCATACAGTACCAAATGTAATTTTTTAAAAGCTCTGTTCCTCTCCCCAGCTAATGAGAGCAAATGCACACAGCATAACTACCTGTTTGCTGTAATTTTTCATGAATGCGTTTTAAATGGCAACATAAATTTATCCTACAGAATAAAACTGGAATCCAGTGTTTCAATTCCCAGTTTTTTAAATTTATCTGTATATTAAAAAAAAAATTAAAATCTATAGGGGCCCCAAATCTTCATGCTTTCACAGTAAAACAGTAACTAACTAGATGCCTGGAAAATAAGAAACTCCCTCTGCAGTCATATTTAATGGTACTCCACTTCTTCTTTTCTTACACTTTTTTCTGGAACATCTGGCACTGGACAATCTGGCAAACTATGAACCAAATATTACACAAAAAGCACAGTAAGTGAAACGTAGTAAAGCTTATAAGACCGTATTTGTTTCTAGCATCTTTATTATTTAGCCACTAGTTTAAAAGTAAATAATCTCTCACTTTGTTTTCTTCTGCTACATTTTAGCCATTCTTTCTTCTGTAAGATGCCAGATATGAGGAATCTGCAGTAAAAGAAGCCATAAACTCCATATGAAAGCATGCTTTAGGCAATATATGACAGAAGAAGGTTGCTAATTATGGAAAATGTACTTTTTTTTTTTTTTGCATCTCCCCTGTAAAGGTGAAATTCCAAGAGTACATGAGGGAACAGTCTAACCTATTCACTCCTATCTGTTTCCCATGTTCCTTTCTCTGATGTCTCTGCTTCTAATTCCTTCGAGTATCATGCAGATAAAATTTTACATCAGATTGTGGGCACACAAGCTTTAAATTTAGGACATGTACAGGCAAAAGGTTAAGGTGATACTTTCAGATCTTTTTTAAAAAATGTATATGCAGTTAAAGATATAGACCACACTAGAATTACAGATATTTCCCATACCAAATGCATGAAATGTACATGCATGTACTTTCATATAGAAAAATATCTCTCAAAGCAGCCCAGGAGGGAAGTTAGCACTATTTCACTGCAGTCTTAATTCAAGTTTTCTTTTCCTTTGCTTCTCCCCTGTTTATCCTCAAAGAGGATAAAGGCTTTGAACCTCATACAATGAACAGACTTCCATGATACAATGTGCAGGAAGAATGCTATCACAGAAGCTTTTTACTGTTACATCATCAGTGGGCATTTCCTATCTCAGGCAGTGGTATCTATGCTATAGCTGTATCTGCTTAGATGGAAGTTTTTCAAGTGAAATAATAAAGAAATGCAGAATAGTAGCATAGTAGCATTCAGCTATGTGAAAGACAATGCTTTAATTATCAAAAAGAGATATTTCAAACCTTTGTTTAAAATTAAAATGAATGTCTAGGACAGGATTAGACTATAAAATAAACTATTTTAATTTCATTTTTAAGCAGAGCTACACAGAGTTAAGACATTCAATGTTATTCAAAATGGAATGAAATGCAATATTCTCTTTTACTTGCTGTCTATGAAGAACCAAATTTTAAAATTCAAGTAATAACAATGAATCTTTTTTTTTTAATGGTACCTGTAACTGTACCAAGAAATTCTACACCCAACTGTAGCTTAAATAAATTTAGACTTTCAATAAGGAAATGACTTCTACACATAACAAATAATAGCAGCTGGTTCAAACATGACCCTTAGGATAACTTATTTATTGAAAAAGTAGTTTAAGCCTGAATTCCAATTTGATTGCTTATTTTATCAGATAGCTTTCTACTACGACACTTCAATGCCCTGTGGAATACATTTTCACAGTAAAAGATTGCTAGATTAACCTATGTTTAACACTCACACCTTTCAAAACACAGATTTATCAAAATAAATGTTGCAATAGAATCCATTTACAATCTTTAGTAAACAAGTCATTCTGGATGGAGGAAAAGTACATGCAAAATCACAATGCTAAATTGTAGTCTGCAAGGCTACTTATTATCAAATGAGATTCTGAAAATTGTAAATTGGCTTCACCCATTATTTTTACATTACAATAGTAAAGTGTGTGCCAAAGCTACATACAGCAGCACAGACTTGTGAGAATTTCTTCATGCAAGCAGATCTATACATTTTTCTTTAGTACTTAACACTTTTCCATAGGTTCTTTTCTCCTTCCTATTGAGGAACTTCAGTTTGCAAAATGTATCCTTCTAGCATAAAATACTTTCTTTAGCAAGCAGAAGGAGCTCTACAGTTCTTCTTTCTCGCTTTAAACTACTCTTGGGCTACAACTTTGTTAACAAGAGCATCACAGTATCAACTGAGCTGTAGAGCAAAATATTAGTTCTGAGAATCGGTCACATTTTGTATGTTTTGGGGGCCTTTATTCCAAGCTCTGCTCTGGACCTGTTAACTGACAACCACTCACGTTTGGAGTACGTTAAGGAGAGATCCTAGAGACTATCTTTTGATTTAATTTCATACAGAAAATAGTCATACAGAACCTTTTTTAACATGTGAAATACAGTACAGATTGTGGGAATGACTGGGAAATCCACTTCAGAAGCAGACTAATCCGATCCAAACTAAAATTTGTAGATATACCCTATAGCCACTTTGTCCTCATTCCTAAAATAATCATCTTTCAGTTTATCAGAGCAGTTTGTGATTTAAGATTCTGACTGCATTTGATCTCTCTCCTTCTGAGTTACCTATTTCAGTGTACTTTCTGCTCAAGTTCCCCCACCTAAAAATGCTAGATTAACTCCCTATTTCATTGATATTCATCTCACTAGAGTATACAATGGTCCCAACATCCTTCCTCCATCCCATGCTGCGTTCATCACAGTCCACTCCAATTTAGGTGATGACCTCCCTGCTTTCTTAAGACAAGGTCCTTTTCTCAAGGGGCATTAAGCATTCTCTATTTCTGCAAACAACACTATTCTGAATGGCTATTCAAGATCTGAGGTCAAGAGCAGTGTAGCAGCTTGCCATAGTAACTCACTATTTCCATATATGAAGTTCTTCAGGAAAAAAAATATAAACTACACCATTTCTAACAAATTTTGGAGTTGTTCAATTTAATGAAAATGTCATACTTGCTATAGGGTGCTACAGACCTCTTAAGAATGCATACAGAAGAGACAATTCACTATTGAAGTCTAAACAATTTTGAATTTCCACAGTTAACTACTATATTCCTATTGAATTTTATAGGTTAAATCCTTATCATGAAATTCCACTGTGGCCTTGCGTTCTAGGCAATCAAGCATAATGCCTAACATGTGTAAGTTTTGTGTTTATTGGCTTGAGAGAAACAGAACTGCTTATAGACATCTTTGTAATGCCTTCTATGTTTTTCCTCCCAAAGGGAGGAAAACATTACTAAATTACAAAATTACTAAATTAGTGCTGAAAAAAATACATAACATGCATAAATTTTCTAGTCATCCACCATCTTCTGTTTCCCAATCTTCTTCTGAGCTGGTCAGACTTGCCCAGGCATTGCCAGTCACAGGCTTTTGCTGGTGGCTTCTGAGCTGCCTCTGCTTTTGCATCCTTATCCAGTGAGGTATTGTGCTTTTAAGGCATGCTCAAATTTTTTAACATTAAATCTTCAGTACACATGGAAACAATCCTGTTGTGTGTGTTAGAAACCCTACAGCATCTTTAAAGGATAGCAATGCAAAACTGTAAACTCCTTCCTCCTTAACAGAAGCAGCACTGCACTATCTATATTGATACAATATGTATCACTATTCTGAACATCTACTCAGATTCATTAGCCTAGTATCAAAGTAGTTAAAAGTTACAACCATATCTGCCAACATTACAAAAACATAATGCGAATGATTTTGTCACGTAATTTCTTCAAAGGAGAAATACAAACAGGTAAGAATAAGGATATTTCCTTCAAGGGTGTAAACACTGATTCACATTCCCAAAAGTAACATGTGCTAGGGAAAAGTATAAATCTTGAAAAAAAACCAAGACCATGTACAAAAATAAATACTTCAGCATATTTTAGATCATATATGTGATAAAGCTGCTTTCCTAGACAGACAAAGAGTGAAATTCTTGCCATGGTTTTTAGTCTAAATAATTTCAGTGGGTCACCATTCAGCACGTAGCCTGGAGCATATCTTTAACTGAACTGCTTACCACATTCAACTAAGCAGAAAACATTTGCTCTTGTCCAGCATTTTCCCTTGATGAAGCAAAAGATAAAGAGGATTAGATGCCTTTTCTTGGATCAGTTTTGTGATTGTTCAACCTCTTAGCAGCTTGTGAACATTTTATAACACGTTTTTCAAACATTTCTTCCTTCA
This sequence comes from Lepidothrix coronata, assembly GCF_001604755.1. Taxonomy (NCBI): domain Eukaryota; kingdom Metazoa; phylum Chordata; class Aves; order Passeriformes; family Pipridae; genus Lepidothrix; species Lepidothrix coronata. The sequence continues at coordinate 1,893,216 of NW_016690237.1, read as the reverse complement.
TTATTCCACCTCTGATCGGCTTTGTGCCTCACTCTGTCCCTCCCCCTTTTTTACCCCTTTAAAGAATGACAAAGCTTTGAAAGTACCTGAAGGCATTCTGGATGGT
>NW_016690237.1:1818014-1893100 GCF_001604755.1 Lepidothrix coronata | reverse complement strand
TCACTTCTACTTGAGGGCAAAGGATTAAATAACCACCCAAGTGACAATTCCCTTTCTGTAAAAAAATAAAACAACAAAAACACCAGCATATTTTAAAAGAGTTCTCCTGAGAATATGATATTTTTGCATATTCCTGACTTCTTCCTACATAGTTTCTATTTGCCTATTCATGCATGTATACTTGTAAGAACTCATTTTCATAATGGGGTGCTAGGACACTAGCAATTTAAGAGAAAAAGTAACACCACTTTTTCTTACAAAGGGCACAACAATTTTATTGACTACAAAGAGACTTCCTCATTAAGAATACCAAATGTACAGAAGAGGTGCAAATTTCTCTGGACTGCGCTCCTGGAGACTGAAGATATGGGGTCCAGCTCCAGCCCATCAGTCTTACAGCTGTGAGAGCACAATCTCATAGCCTGAATAATATTCTCTTTTCCTGGAAGCAAGGGCAGAGCTAACACTTGTGTACACAGACACACACTGAATGACCCCAACTTCTGGCTGAAACAGACACTCAGAGACATAATTTCAGCAAAATAAGTAGACACAGGCTACAGACTTAACCACAGATGTACTATGCATACACTACAAGCCTACTTGAATGCAGACAGCTCTTATTCTTTCTTCCTTTAGATACGTAGCCTTCACCATGTATGTATAGTGTGTGTCTTGGGCAACTAGAACCTCCAGTGGTCCAGTCTGTGCTCTTCTGTGGACATCTGATCTAAATTACAAAATGTTTGGATCAAGCTCAGATCTCTGGCAAAGCTGTTTCTCCTTGCCAGTGTTTATGTGTGGTTCATACTCTTAATTCTATCCATTTTAGGCATTTCCATCACCCAGATTTTCTGCAGGTCTTGAAGGTACTCAAATGAAAGTTGTTGTGCCACACAGTACTTCACACAGTAAAAGAACTATACAAATAAAAATTAAAAATATGCTCTTATTTTGTTTGGCCATGCTGTTGTCTATCTGAATTGGGTTTACTTAGGAGAGCTAATTGCTTTTATGCGTGGGAGCACATACATACACATTTATAAAATTAAGTAATTAAAACAGTCTTCTCTCTCTTTGTCCTTTCTACCAACATACTGCCTGTGTGCTCCCATGTGATCAGTGGTACAAATGAAAATGTTTCTCTGTGTGTCAATTATCTGCTATTATACCTGAATTATAATGCTGTTGTGACCTTGTGCCTTGTCTCTGCTGTACTAGGAGAAATATTTTGTGGGCAAGTCCCAGAATAAAGTCTAGAATCTTCTTGGAGATACTTTCTTATTGTCATGTTGATGGGAATACTGTCTGCAAGAAGAGCTGAGGTCCCCACAAACTTTCATTGATCTCCCCAGGCCTGTGCCAGAATCCGGTTACACTCAGACACTCTGACATTTCATTCTAATTCAAAACAAAAATTAAAAGTTGTAAAATTCTCATAAAAACAGGGTTCAGGACTAATTCCAGGATCATGACCTGGGAGGGCTGTCCAGCAGTCAGAGAGAACCCACAAATCCCAGCCACGCGCTGTCTACCCACCGTGCTGGTTGAGCAGGGCAGAAGCAGGACTGCTGCTTTCCAAGCAAGCTGCAATCTCCCAGCAAAATGGTTTTAGTGATGATTCTGCACTTTTCAACCACAAAAGGGTCTTGACTTAGCCTCAAACAAAAATCTTCTAGTTGATGAGACTATACATAGGTTCAACAATTGTGTCTGTGAGTATGCTGTGAATAGGCTGTTGACCACAGTGAGAAGAGAAGAAACCTGCAGCAACTGTTTCCCAGCACAAATACTCCATTATTTTCAAAGTTTTCAAACCTCGTCTCTCTGTATCTCAAGTAAGAGAGTGCAGTCCACATTGGGTAGTTTCCATGTGTTTTCCTATTGGTACACAGACAGTTTAGACAACCCTGATGCCCACTTTAGCCGCAGGAAATTCGGTTTCTGAAGTAAGGTTCATATCCATACGATTGTGTCAGAGTCTAATTGCTGTTTAAATAATTTATTTTAGCAGCCTCTTAAATGCCTGTGTTAGAGCTAGGGATCGAGAGGGCCTGGTGAATCTGTTGTTAAATATTTTCTTTTTATCATCTATCTATCTATAGCTGAATCTAACTGTAAAGAGTGAGACGGGAAACCACTCTACTCTCTTACTTGCACATTGTGAGAAGGTGTCACTGCCAGTCATCAAATATATGAAAAAAGCAGCTTTTGCAAATAAGACTTTTGGTCACACAAGCAGAACCCTTTCTGTTACTTGACTGTACAGGAACAACCAATCTTTAGCTTAGTTCCTTTATCTTCATTTCCACAAATAGTAGCCATTAAGCAAAAACTGAATTCAATCAGCTTGTCTCCAATGGGAGATAAAGTTGAAACCATCTGCTAGTTCTTAAAAGCAATGAGGCAAATTTTATTACAGAGTGATTTGGTTACTCATGCCCTTGTTTCAGCTGACACATTGAAGCCTTTCTCTTCTAAGAAGTTTTGCCTAAGATCCAAAGTGAGATTTGAATACCCAATGTGCTGTTTATAAAAATCAGAAAAAAAAGGTGAATCTACCAGAAATTGCTGTTCAAAAGTGGTATACCAGTCTTTTGAGTCAGGATTAACATGAATGTTAGTCTCCACAAGAGTTTTCCAGTTTATTTGTTTTCTTTTGGTCTTCTCCTGTTCTTGTTCCATCTTATTTGAATATGAATAGTATTGAAAATTAAAAATTAACATGAAAATTGTACATTATCTTTTGGGCTCAGTCTTATTATAAAAAACCACAGTACAGCCAATATTGTGTATAATAGTATTTAGACATCTTCACTGTATACACCATAGCTAATTATATTTTAAATAAACCCACATATCAACGCTACCTCAAAGACCCAGATATTGATACTGGCAACAGTAGGAATATCCTTGTTAACTCTGCATTTTCAAATAGTCCAAAGAAGTCTGGACCTCCTTATTCCAACATTAAATATATGGGCAGAACAATGTGCTCTCTGAAATCTCATAACAATCTTCATATTGCTTTGCAAATCACACCCCAAATGGCTGGGTAAATTTGGACTTTTAGGGTAGCTATACAACACCTATGTATAGTGTATATACCATGATAAATACACCTCATGCTATGATAAACTATACAATACTTTCATTACTCTAATGAAGATCAAATAATGAAAGCTCATCAAATTGGAATCATGCAAAAAAATCACATTATCATTCCAATCATCCTTCTATAGCAGGCTAGAGAGATTGGAGCTGAAGTAGTATAGCTACTTGAATGTCAAAAGGTCTACAACTCTTTCTTATCATTAACGGGAAAAAAATCAAATTATTCTTCATAGACCTATTGCTCAAGACTGCAAGTTATTAAGCAGTTTGCCAGTTGCTGGATGCATGGGCTAGGAGAGACTAGGAGGTTACAATTACATGGGCTATACTAAATATAAAGGTTTGGGCATACAGTCCTTGAGCAAGAATTAAACACACCTGAGAGAATTGGAAGCCTGAATGTACCGCAAGGACTTGGAAGCTGCAATCTTTTTTGGTTAAAAAGCTCTGATATCAACTGAACAGTGAGCATACTGCTGGTGCTTAAGTGGCTTCTGCTTATAACAAGATACTTCTTTCTCTCTTCTAGGATTTTCAGTGGTATATAAGGTTAAGCCTAAAATCAAACATGTCATTTGTTTCACCTACTATATTTTCCCTGTCAATCTCATGGGAAAATAAAGAATGCTTTTGTAATAAACTCACTGAACACAACAGCTGTTCAGTCTCTTTTCTGAGTGACGTGGTCGTGTTAGATCATGATCAGTTTTATTTTTCACAGTGACGCTACTGTGGTAGGAAGCATTACTGCCTATTTGGAAGTTCTCTCCTAGCTGTGCCAGTAAAGAAATAGATTTCAAAGTCATGTCTGCTACCTCTATTGCAATGTTATGACATTCAGATTTATGGGAACTGTCTGGATTTCTGTAACAGTAATTAGCTGGAAGTCTTATGGGGGGTCTCCTTCTGATTTCTTTTCAAGACATACATGATATAAGTAATTACTGGGTTTGGTCAATTGCTCTTGAGAACAGATTTCTGAGTCTGAGTCATTTAAATTTTACACCATACTATTTATTTTTTCTCCATCTTCACCAGTTCAGAAGTTAAAAATAATAAAAATCTACTGGGGAAAAAAAAATATGTTTAACTCAAGCAGATTAAGAAGTAATTGTGTAGTAATGGAACACTTCAATCATTTTTTTGGACCAAGTTAATATAAGGGAAATGCAGATGTATTTATTTGACTGAGTCAATTCTTACTGGGATTTTAAATAGAATAAAAATATCTATACAATTTAAAAAAAAATAATGAAAACTGCAGTTTTATTTACCAGAAAAGAATCTCTTGGGTAAAGGTTTAAGTGATTTGGGGGCGTGGAGCTTAAAGAATTTAAAAAAAAGTCAGGTCCAAAATAAGCGTCTCTGGTAATAAAAAATAAAATGCCTTCTGTTCTATAGAAGAAAATATGGATCCATTACACTGTTGGCAAAATGCTGAATATCTATAAAATATGGGAGGTAGAATACACTTGTAATGTAAATACGGATTAGCAGGGGTCCCATATTTTGTATTTTTATTGAGCAACTTTATATTTCCAATCAAAGCAGGTTGCTTGCAGCCATCTTAATCTAGGAAAAAAAAAATTAAAAATTACTTTTTCACTCAAGAAGACACCAACAGCTTTGTTTTGTTTTCCTTTTTTTATTTTTTTTATTTTATCAGGAGAATGGACATAAATTAGGAGACACACATGTAATGCTGGGTGAAAAAAAGAGATAAAAATAGTTTTAGTCACTCAAAACAACGCAGTCAGAGGAACTTAATTTTATACAGAGCAAGAATTCAACACATGTGGCCACTAGGAATACATAAACAGGTGAATATATACTTTAAGATTCTGGGTTAACACATTTTAGAAGACAAATTAATCACTCTACGCCAGGGGATGAATTAGGAGCTTAATAATCTCTTAGCAATCTCTGACTATGTGGTGCATGTAGGGCACAAAGATGCCAATAATGTCTATGGAGCCAGAAGCCTCTTCAGGTTTCAAGTTTAAATAAACCATTCTAGACAATCATCTGTAGGAAAATAAAGCTTGAGTTTTTACAGAGCATTACATTAGTGTATCTGGCTGATGTTGCAGCAATATCAAATATCTTTCAAGAACTGCTTGTCTGGAATAGTTTTTCCTCCCTCACTAATGGAGAAAAAAAAATCAAAACTGAGCTAAAATACTTCATTGACTTCTGCAATCTTTCATTCTCATTGACAAATATTTGTCTTACATCATGTGCTGCTGTTAAAGGTTATGGATCATCTGTAAAGATGTGGACTGTAGCAAGAGACTAATGTTTCCCATTCTGCATTTGTGGTATAGTTTCTGTACATGAATGGATCCTAACTTCATATTTTTTAACACCTAAGGATCTCTAAAATATTATGAGTTGATTTTAACAAGTGTTTCCTCTACGTATTCTTAATGATTTCAGACATTTCTTAACATGCATGTTACAACTATTTTTGTTTTTGAAAGGGAATTACGAGATCACAAATAAAGAGCATATACTTCTAAGAAAAGTTGTGTTAAAGGATAGTGTTCACATTATACACCTAACTATTTTAACAAAACAATACATTTCCACATCCCTTCCCTGCTTCTGAAGTTTATGTACTTATGCCATTTTTTCAATGCCATATTTTCAATCCTATTAATTCCTCAGTGCCCACAGAGTGAAGACTTAAGCTTCATTTAATACATCTAAGTCTATCAACCTACTAAATTCCAGTGTCACCCATATTTTGTTTTACAGCTACTTCAAGCAATGTTAAGAAAGAGAAAAACAGAAATGGAACAAGCCTGGCTTCTGCCTGGAGAAGACACATGGACCCTCTGTCTGTGCCTATGATACTTTACCTGCCAAAGGTTAAAGAAAACCAACCGAAGCTCCCAACCCCACAGGTTTTTGGGTTATCTCAGAAGCCTATAAGGAGTAAAAATAACACAGTTAGAACTTCAGGAGTTTTATATAATAAATAATAAATTCAAATACCTCTGAGGGACTCAAGTAGTCATGACGAAAACACTGAGTTATGGCAGTTTCAGCAGTAGCCTACATTAATGTCAATAGAAACTTGACTCATGAGATGAAGCAGTAATTTAAAAAAATCAGCTAATTCTTTTGGATACAAAAATGTAGAATTAGTTGTCTCTGTCTCATTTGTGGAAGATGTTTGCAAAAGCCGTCCCAAAGAAATGTCTTAAATTGTTACAACAATTTCTTTTCATCTTTCCTAATTATAAAACTCTAAAACCAGGAGATGGTAATTTTATTGTTACCATTCAGAATGAAACTTTGGTCTAAATTTCTGAGACAGTACCAAACTATTTACTCTACAGGAAAGGAAATCTTTCCCCTTGCTGTCAAACAGCTGCCACAAAGCTGCTTTGCAGAGATGTTTGGATAAACTTAAGGAAGAATCACTTAAATGCAGATTAAGGCTCAAAGACAAGATGTGGTGAGGTGAGCAAAATATTTTGAAGTAGTAGATCTTCTGCCTTTGCTGGAATTATACACTTCTTAAGAGCTACTGTAACCAATTCTACAAGAAGTAGCTACCTATTAACTTATTGGACAAGCAAGATTTCCCCTCTGAAAAATTGTATTTTTAAAATGTGACAGTGGGAACTACATGAGGTAGAGTAATTCTTAAAATTAATCCTTAACACCTATATCAGAAAAACATTATTCAATCCACTCTTCATTAAAATGTAGTAATGATATATGTAAAAAGGTGCGTTGCGGCGGCGCAGGCCCAGCCGGCCCCGGGCGTGGAAAGGAGCAAGAGAATGGGACCTTCGCCTGTGCGGACAGTGCCATCGTGGGAGCTGAGAGGGGAGCCCCAGAACACACAGAAGAGAAGGACAACTCTAAACCCGGGCAGATGGAGCTCGTCACCCTGTGAGGCCATCCATCTGAGAGGTCACTCTAAACAAACCTACGTCCTGAGGACCTCACTGCCAGTGTCCGAGCTCGCTCGGCCCCGGCAGATGAACCTCAGGATTAAAGGGTGGGCTCAGTTCAGCGCACGCTGTGTCTCACCTAAAAAATCCATTGCGCAGGCTGGAAGGCCTTACCTGCATATGCAAAGCCCTGTATCACCAGCGCGCTTGTAACAAATGTGGGTAAAGACCTTTCCCAAATCTTCGTTCGCGAAGACTGGCCATGATATGTAAAGAAATGCTAAAGCAGGTGTTTCCATATATTTAACTGCTGAGTAACTAAAAATTTACAAATTAATTTTCCAGAAATGACAATACTTTTTCTATAGTACACATTACTGCAACCATCTATCCAATCTGAGTAACTTCAGGTAAGATTCATTATAAAGCTAAATCCAACCTGGTCACTTCAGCTCTTTCTAAAGACAGTGAATCAACAGATACGTCATTTGGTAACAAAGAAAATCCATCTCATTCTGAATCAGTCAGTTAAGATCCCTCCTCAGAGTGGTTCATTTGAACTACTTGTCTCCAAATACTACACAGAAAGCCCACCATGATTTTTTCACATTTAAATCTATATCTAGATGCCTAAAAGGATAGCAGAAGCCATTAAGTAACTGAATAGATAAGTTAGAACCTGTGCCTGCAGCTGACAAACATCTTCTTCGTAGTACAGTTGAGAGCAGTTCCAGGATTCATATTTTTTGAGTCAGGCAGGCCCTAAAACTCATGGCAGGGGCTTAATCATCAGAGGATGATGGATATATCCTGTAACACATGATAAAGTCAACAAGTCCATTCAGCGCTCAATTCTGTCTGTGCCTAATCTCATAATCCCCCTATATACAAACCTCTCAGCTTTTAGGTGGGTACATGTACTGTGAAGAAGAATGAGAAATTTCCTCATGTAAATTTTATAGATTTTTTTTTTGTAGGGTTTTCCTTTCTGTGAAATGATAGAATATAGTTATTGTCACACTAAAATCAAACTGCTGTTACATGGTCCACTGTTTATCATTTGTAAACTGAATAGCCTGTTGCATTTTAGCATCAATTGAACTTTCTCTCTACTGAAAGCTAGGCATTTTTATTGCAGGGCAGCAAGTGAAGGGTAATAGAAAAAAGGAAATTTTTTTCTTGATGTCAAATAGAACGTCTTTTGTCTATAAGAAAAGCCAAATAGAAGAAAGCTACCGATTGTGTTGTTACAACATATGCCATCTGCATGCTTTAATATGACAAAATAGGAAACTGTAATGCTAATGCAAAGGTAATTTCTAATGTCTTTAACATTTCCTTAATTGTACAAAGAATTGTAATTGATTTAAAATTATTCCTAAGTAGTTTAATTTATGTGAATATATGTCTGAATATATTCCACAGAAAACTTTGCAAAATTAGTTATGACAGAAAGCAACATTACAAAGAACCATGACATCATTCTCATTTTTGTTGTTTATCCAGTAAGGGAAATAGATAAGTCATGAGATAAGTTTTGTAAGGTCAGTCCCTCTAAGAACTTACTACTAAACACAAGAGGAGGGAAATTGTATGTCAGACATCATCCAGGTTAACAATAACTAATCAGATCAGTAGAAATTCTTGTTAAATATAAAGTAGATCCCAGTCAATTGTTTGAAAAACCTTTTTATTTGTGTTGACTATTATTTCAATTTAGTACATAAGGTCCTGATGCGCACAGAAGTTAAATTTGCAAGCACTCCTCTGTACGAAGCACTGAGACTGAAGGCTGGTATGCCTGTGTTCACAGCATCATGAGAATCAGCATCACAGGGCTGTGTATTAACAGCCTTATGAGAATTACTTCTGTCAAAAACTAGTTCAAAAAGCTGATGCACTTAATGCTTGAGGATTCCTCATTTACCTGTCGCAGAACTTTTGAGAAGAAACAAGTTACAATGCGTAACAGTATAAAAAAAATATGCTGGAATGAAACCCACTTGAATGACTGTCTTCACTGAAAAAAACCCAAAACAAAAAACCTTCTAATAAGTATTTAGGAAGTTTCATGTCCCTAAACAGCACCAGTGAAATTAAAAAATCCTCCCAAGAAAAGACCTGCCCTCACAGGAATCTTTGTACTACTGCATAAGCTCTGTAAGCCTTTTCAAGTGTGCAGTGAACAGATGGAGGTTGTTACAAGCTTTTCAAACCAGTGTTTACTGCAAACTTTCAGGCAATCTGTCATGGTGTTTGTATTCCCAGGGACTTTTTAAGTTCTTGAAAAGGGACCAAAATCATAAATGGTCCTTTACTAATCCATGTCTACTTAATTCACAAGCAAACTTTCATACTCAGTATAAAAAAAATGTATAAAAGGTAAAGACAGTTATATGATCCTCTCAAACACATTAAACCATTTTTGAAGATGGAGCTATATTCATTGTGTTCAGAGAAAGCAGTCATCATTTAAAAAAAATAGTTCCCCTCCTAGAGAACAAGCCATATTTTTTCTTGTTAATGACAAGACTTGTTGAATACAACTGTACAACAATATGCAAAACTACAAGCTTGGTTCTCTGCTGTTCAGTCAACAAGCATGTTCTCTGAACAAGATGAGACCTGTAGTAGTTTCAAATTGTCCAAGCTAAGGAGCAAAGATTGTTCCGCCCTTATTACCAAGATGTTCATTTTACCTCCACCTAAGCTTTCATGCAGGGTTAGAATGAAGTTCTTCATCTATATATCAATGCAATTTTTACCCTGACAGTTTTCAAAGTGACAAATAAGCAAGAAACTAAATATCTCCCTTGGAGACACTTAAGGAAGTGTATTTTTTTCTAACTCTTGTTATTTCCTATAAGTAATAACTGCTACTTTATTTTTTTAAGAAAATATATTTTCAAAAAAAAAGCCTCAGAAATTCCACCATTTCAAATTTCCAACTTTTAAAACAGTCAGATCATGAGACAAAACCTGGAAAAGTATGGTATAATCACTAAAAAATTTGACTTCCCAATGTCATAAAAAGGAGTAATATATAGCTTAAATTTATGTTCAGATGACAGTTGAAAATTCCTGAATTTTTTTCTCCAGACAATTTCACTAATGAGTCACTATATCCATCAGCTGACAGTGACAGTTGTAAATTGCTGACAGGCAACAACAAAAATTCAAGAGTATTTTGTCACAGGGTTTCCTACTCTTAATAACATTGTAATTGACATCCCCAATTGTCTCTTGTACCTGAAATGAGAAAAGGGTTATCAGACGAATATTTTCATTTATCTAACCAGCAACAGAAATCATCTAATGCCAAATCATCTAATGACCGTGATAGATCATTTAAAAAATCACAATTGGTAGATCATAATCCATAAAAATAAAAAAAGCGCCCACAGTAGACTTGAAGACAGTCCCTGTAAATGACAGAGTGGTTTGACCAATGAAAGCAGAAGCTGCCAATCTTGAAATGCACAATAATATCTTATTTACATCTGCATATTGCATACAGTAAGAAAAATGCTTATGCGCTTAAGATCTTTGCTGTAGGTTGCATGGTATTTCACAGATTGGAGATTCTGAGGTTTCTTTATTATTCATATTTACATGATCATTAAAAAAAAAAAAACAAACAAAAAACAACCTATTGCTTTTTTTCGTCACACTCTATCTTATGACAAAGGACAACTCAAACAGATTTATGAAGCTGCAAAACACAAGCAGATCCAGCTCACACACTATGCAGGTGATGAAAGTCAAACTTCATCATCAGTTATTGCTAATGCTCATGGGAATACAATGGGCTTTGTTGTTAGTGACAGAATGTTGTCTGGGAAAATATGTCCTACTGGCCCAAGGGTAAACTCCCTGTAACAGCCAAGCTACATAAGGACACAGTATATGTGGTCTTGACAGTCTTTCAATTCACCAGTCCCAAAAGACTAAGGGATTGACTACCCAAAATCTTTGAAATTTCCCAGGTAATGTGATACAAATGATGCAACTCAGCTGTAGAATTCACACTGATTCATCCTGGGAAACATCTAACAGATATTCAGAGCACTCTCACCCTAGACAGAACAACCATGGGATGAGGAGCAGTGATAACTGTCCAGTAAGGTCCACAGAGCTCACTTCAGAGATTTTGTTTTCCCACAGGATCAATAAAAATCACTAATAACTGCATTACGTTATACAGTAAATTGATAAAAGTCATATTTAAACATAAAGCCTTTACAGGTCTAGGAGTAATAATCCATCTAGTACATACAGGCCAGGGAAAACCATGGCAGGCTGTGAATACTTTAGTTGGCATTAAACTGTAAAGGGGGTTTTAAACTTCAGTGAAACCACATTGTTACCCGAAGCATATGAATCTATTCAGAAATCATTTCAAAAATCAACCATCTGTAGATTTTGAAGCTATGAGAATGCCACAGGCAGCTGAGGATTTCTATTTCTTGATAATGAGCAGCATGATAAATCTCAAATGGACCTTATTTTCCAAATAGTAAAAGAATAAGTGTGGTTAGGGTTATCAAATGCCTGATGTCCCATAAGTTTATTACAGCCATTGGCTTACCAAAGAGTCCTTCTTGAACCCTAGGAGCTGAAGTCCACTGATGATTTGGTACCTGGCCAAATAATATCTTCTCCATACAGTGTCTGCCTGAAATGGTGCCTACCTGAAATGGTCCAACTGAAGCTGTGTCTGTAGACTGGTAACACTGCAGAAGGGCTGAGGGTCACTGGTGGCTGCTTGTGACAGCAGAAGCAGCAGAGCATAGATGTGCCTGCAGGCACTCAGCACAGCAGATGAAAAAGACAGTGTATTTAGAGAGTTTTAGCCAGGACATCTTGGAGAATAAACAGGCATTATATACACATCCCTATACACTACTGCGTGTGTATTCATAATTCATGGAGCAACAGAAACCTTAGGGGTCATGGCAATTTTTTCACTTAAGTTATTTGTTTATTAGAATACCCTTTCTGGTGCTGTTTACCACACAATACTCTAGTCTGGGAGAACCTACCTATATACGCTCTGCAGAGCAGCAGTAAAGGGCAGTTTTGTGAAAAACATTTAAGAGCTAGGCATTGACAAAAAAAGGAATATAACAAGGATATAATTTATTATATATTTTAACACATTTATAAAAAAAGCATCTGGTATGGGCCATCTATTAATGGCCCAGTATAGAAGAAAAAAATAATCTTTCAGTACATTGTATGACTATGGTCTTACATTCTTTAATTATTCCACACTTTAGGCTTTATTTTCAAATACCACGTGATGACTCATGGAAAAAAGGTGTCCACAAAAAGGCTCTCAGAGAAGTTATGGAAGATGTTTTCTAGTAGCTGTTTAGGAATATCAGTATCCTAGTCCTGCTAAAGAAGCCTCCACCAAAAGCTGGTTCAACTTTGAATTGTTGATTAAAAAAAAAAATTAAAAAAATAAAAAATAAAAAAAGGCCTACTGCTTCTTAGAGAAAAGAAATACAGGAATATGGGAATACAGCAGCAGCTCTGACACTTAAGCCTCCCATGCACAATTTTTACAGCAAAGTTCATCTCTAGGAAAGAACAAATCTTTTCTGGTATCACTATTTTCGAAAATTCCTCAAAAATAAAAGCACAAACCTCAGGGGAAAAAAAGATACTGAGGATTCTAGGATTTTAACACTAGTACAGTCATACTAGGTCATTTTACATACAACATATGTTTGCATCCTCCATCAGCTAGGATGTGAACCCTCTTTAAGGAGACTTCTTTCGTTTTTAGTCATTTCATATATTCCTCTTCTCAGTTCTCATTCAGTTCCACAACAGCAGAAATTTCTTGACTCATTTGTTATTTATCTGAATAAACAAATTTGTTATCTCATTGATGAGGCTTTATATTTACTCCATTGCTTTGTAGTTAAATACATTCACTAGTTTTTTCTTTGTAAGGTGATTCCAAGCACTACAGTTAAGGTCAGAATGTAAATAAAGAAATTGATTAAATGTCAGTTTACCTAGATTAACCACATCTTAAAGGATTTTTAAGAGATTGGCAAAATGTTTTTATGCATTCTAAAAATAAATAAAAGTAATACCTCTAATAGAGTGAGAAGAAAAACTACAGTGTATGATGCTTAAACTGAAATCCTCATTTGATTTATAAATATAAAGAAAATAAAAGGGATGTTCAGAAATCTGGGTAGCTGGGAAGTAAAAAGAACCTGGTTGAAAATATCAGAAAATTTAAACTATTCAGTGTGGTGTTAGACATGAAATAATTCTCTTTATTCAAAGCCATCTGTCCTTTACAACATTATTATCACAAAACAAAATTGAGTTCTTGAGAACAGCAAAATCAAATTCTAGAGAATATAATTTGTGATGCAGTGTAATAAGTCAGGTTCTTTTGTGTACAAAAATCATGGAGTCTAATTTGGATCACATCTCTATTTTAACAGTGCATTATATACAGGAGAGAAGAAAGATAAGTCACTTTTTAAATTTGTTGCTATGCTGAATGAATAGTTCCATTAGAAACCCACTCTTTAAGTTCTATCATGAGGGAAGAGAGAGGTGACTCACTGATGGTTAACAAATCTAAGGTATTTTCAGAATGACACAGGTCATGAGAAGGACTAAGGACACCTGACTTGCTTTCAGAACTAGAGTCTGTTTTTACATAACTTCTCTCAAAGCCACAAAAAGTATACACCTTTTTTGAAAAAATACCTTCCACAGTTCATACCAGGCATTGCTTAGAAGAAGTGGGAGAGTTAACCACAGCCAGGCCGTTGGGCAACAGAGCTCTATTTATTCCCAAATGCTGGTACAACAGGAAGACGAGCTGGAAGGCAGCATGAAGTGTTGTCTACTCCATACTCATCAAAATATTAAGGAAAGCAAAGAAAACTAATTGATATATGCATATTATTAATGCAGTTTGTCTAAGAATTTTAGTAACACCTGTGAGACAGAGCTCAGCTGATCACACATGCAGGAAGACAAACCGAGCCCACTTTTAATTAGTGGAAATATGGGAACAAAAACTGAGCAGATTCTCTATTTCCCTGGCAAGGACACTTGAATTCATGCAGTAACCTTCAGAACAAGGCTCTGTTTGGCAAGGTGCATTCCAAAATCATAAAAGTCAAACAAATATCCTTATCTTTATTTTACCAAATTAAGAATAAATACTCTTGACAGTAACATGACAGGACAAGTCAATTAGCTTTGCAGTCCTAATCCAAGCAACTAAAAATCTTCCAGGGTAAACCGTTGAAAGTAAAACTACTCGGGTTTCAACTATCCCTACTTCTTTACAACAGAGAGAGTTTATGAGTATATAAATCAATACACCTCTTTCTATCTCTTTCATCTACTTAGAATAGATATTGTCTCTACATCATATGTCAGATAACAAAGCCATATGAACCTGTTTTTTTATAAAGCATTAATTTTTTTCTTCTTTACAATAGGGAAAGGAAAAAGGGGGAAAAAGGAAAAAAAAAGAAAAAAGGAAAAAGAAAAAAGGAAAAAAAGGAAAAAGGAAAAAGAAAGAAAAAAGGAAAAAGAAAAAAGGAAAAAGAAAAAAGGAAAAAGAAAAAAAGGAAAAAGAAAAAAGGAAAAAGAAAAAAGGAAAAAGGAAAAAATTTAGCAACATTCACAACAACTTGTGATATTTTTAATACAAAAATATTTTCCATTGAACTAAATCAGAAAAGTCAAGTCAATCAGAGATTTGTACTAAGGAATACATTACAGGAAAATGTGCACCGTGACCTTATAAGAAGGAAAGTGCCCAAAAAGGGATAGTTTAGCAGTAGGTTTAAAACTTAATCCCTGAATGTGCTACTTATCTGGCTATGTAGTTTCTAAGAAGATACTCCCACTGGGACTTGTTAAATGAGTTAAAATTATTTGTGTAAATTATGGTAGCAAAATCAGGCTCTTGGGAAGCAATATAATATGGATTGGTGCTAATACAGTTTTTGACATGATGAAAGGGAAAAAAAAAGTTCCTTCTAAATAAAGACATAAATAAATATCCAATGAAGAAATATCTTCCTGAATCCTCAATCAGCGACTTTCAGATGCTGCACTTAAAGGAAGCAGCCAGGGGCCACCTTAACCCAATAGAAACATGGGAATGGAATGTGATTCTCATGGCACTATTCATTTGAGGTTTACACCAAAGGCTTGCCTCACAGTACTGTTTTCCAGCAGTAAACTTTGTGCCCATCCACTCCTTGATTTATTCATCTTGAGGTAATTCTCACCCACCTGCTGTGCATGACTGCTTCCTATGGGAGCTGCTTCACTTTATAGCTGAGCTGGTTAAGCACAAGGAGACCCACTTCTCAGCCCACCTGCTGGCCCCCACTTCTACCCTCACACCTATGCTGACCCTGTCATGAGCCAGCTAAGGATGCCAGTCAACAGGGAAGGACGTGCTTTGACCTGTTTTTTTGAAGTGTTGTTTTTCTTGCTGGTTTAGCTCCCAGAACCAGTCATTTGGATTTCACAAGTGTTAAGGCAGAGGCAAAGCAACAAATTCATTAGTTCAGTTGTAGGTTTAGTCAGGCTGAACAGTAACAAGCAACCTGATCCCTCATCATGGGATTCAATTTGTTGTCAGGGTTTAAACCAGCTAAGTGTAAAAGGAATCAGGATTAAAAACAGAAGGGGATATGAGCTCTAGATAATATGACTCACACTTCTCAGAGAAAAAACTGTATAAACAGTTACATTGGCATAACAAAGGAGACAGTGATTTATGAGGGACAGAGGAGATGAAGGCAGCTGCAAACAGAAGAAACTACAACCTTCCCAAACCAGACTTGCCATCAGAGAAATCATTATGTGAAGCCTCAATTAAGTGTTTTTTTTCAAGTGATATCTTTCAATTATTTACTACAAAAATGTCATATATACCATTTTCAGCCTTTCATACCTCTCCTTCAGGCGATTTGCTTCATGTTTGTGCATGCCCCACAAAACTCAAGTGAAACACTGAGAATTTCCAGTGAAAATCTGTATGCACATAACCATCCTGAATGCCTTTTATCTCCTAGTCTGTTGAAAATGTTTTCCTGTGTTTTTCTCTCCTTCCCCTTGTGCTGAGAGCTAATAGCTTGCTGTCAGTGCCACTGCTTTGTGCAAGGGCATGGTTCTGAGCTGATCAGTTAATAGCTGAGAGTGAACAATGGCAAAAAAATCTCTACAGTTGCAGTACATTTTCTTTTGCTGTCATTACCCTGGATGGAACTCAGAATTGCAGCTTTCACTTCACCCTAAAGTATAAACTAATATCAGAAAACAGGATTTTAGGACTAATAGCATATCTACACAGAAACATAAGTAAGAATACCATGTATATATGGTTTCTGAATATGTATGGTAGCTAGATCTCATTTCTGCATTGCACTGAGACCTGGTTACAAACTATACTCATGCCCACTGCCTCTATTCCAAATCCCTGTATTTTCTTGGAGAAGAACCAAGCTGTAGACCAAGACCAGACAATCTAGGAGGTAAGGCAGCAGTTTACTCCATTAAGTGCACCCACCTGAAGCTCAGACACAGCCATCAAATGTCAGTAGACCGTAAGTCTTTAAGTGCCTTGAATGCCTTTTATCACATTTCCTTGTATAACCTCCAGTTCCTACAAAAGAAGCAGGAACTTAATCTGCACCTGTATTGGAAATCAAAGAAAAACCATCATAGCAATCTTCCCTTTGTTCATAAGAAAAAAAGCAGCAAAAGCTAAGCCTCGACAAGAACATAATGTCAGACGTGAAGAGGATTTTTCTTTTGGATTATGTTTATATTAAGAACCTGGCTGTTAGTGGAAATTATATTTGAGAAGTGTCATCACCAGTGTTTATTCTTGTTTCAAGTTTGGTTATCAACTGCAGAATTTTCCAAACTACAGAGTTGTCCTGTGATTTTTTCAGTCATTTAAGGGTGTTTCTTAATTTCATATATTTATTTCACTTACAAAGAGTAAGTGGAGACGTGAAGTCTCTATTTCAGTGTAGATATGATTCTTATGTGAGCTTCCCTGAAGCTTAAGTTGTCTCTGAAACTTAAGAATGATTATTTATTAGTTCCTTTGTTTAGTGTAGAAAAAAATTTGGAAAAAATTCTGGAGGAAGAGTGTCATATAAATATGAATTCATCACAAGAAATTGACACACTTAAATACAGTAACTTCCAGTTCTAACGTTAAACCCTTGTAAACTAATTTTTCTAAATGCATCAGTTTCTAGAAGAGTGGGATAAACCTTTTAAAAGGGATCTAAAGGGAGATCCCCTCCATCTCATTTGATATGGACTGGCTTCCTATCCAGAGAGGGTTCAGAGGGAGCATTCTCTCTGCCAAAATAAGATGGAGTGGCCCTGAACCTCTTTAGCACACACACCCTCCTCTAAATTCAGCGTAGCAAATCGACTCCTATCTTAGAGATAAACATCATAGAAATGCATCTGAATATGCCAGCTGATTTCACGTACTCTCATTCTTAGGCTGGTACAGGCTGCTTCTGAATTTTCTTTGGTTCTCTGCAGTTATCCTAGGATTTCTCAGCCCCACTAGTACTCAACTCCTACTTCACAAGTTGAGAAATCATGTTCAAGCAATAAATAAGGCATAAAATCTCTGCAGAATTTTACATTATTATTATCAAGTAGTTGAAAATTAATGTACTCGTAACTGTGCAATAAGGAATGAGAAATAACACCTTATCTACTGTTTAAGAGAGGAAATACAAAAGAGAAAGCTATTAGTAATCACTAAGAAATAACATAATGTGAAATGTGAATGTCTCCAAAATCATACACACCCATGACAATCACCCTTCATGTCATAAAATTGGTCACATTTGCTAGTTGTACTTGTTTCCCTCCTTGCTCTGATAGACTCCTAATCACTGACTTTTAGGTTATGTGGTGAAGTATCAGAAGACAGCCAACTCCCCTTCTCATTCTTTTGCTGACTGCAGGACTCACCCAAAACCTCCTTGAGCCCTTCCAATTCACTACACCAGCCAGAAAATATACCAGCATGTAGAAAGAAATTAAAGAGCTTTCTGCTAGCTAAGTAAGATGAAGCAGTCTCAAAGGGCAAGGAGAGTATCAGAATTGATAAAAGTAAAAAGTATACCAGGCCCAATTAAAAGCAGGGGGCAGGGAGTGAGACAATTTCTGTCCATGGCATCAAAGTACCAGGCTACTTTAGCAACCTCACAGGTTACATTACCCAACAGGTAATGTTCCAGGTGCAGTTGACCCAATCTGATTCTGCCCTCCTGCCGCAAGGAAAGACCTTACTCTCTCCTCCCTTGCCTCCTCTCTCAGACCCACTTTCAGATGGATCCCCTTCACCTGTGCTTCTCAGATTTGGATCAGTTGATAACAACTACTAACACCACAGGAAAACTACGGTTTGGGGTTTTTTACCCACCCAAGTTCTTTTTCTGCCAGGTGGTTGAGTTGAATCTGCTCTGATGGGGCCTGATGCCTGAACCAGCTCAGAATGACACGCAGGTACACAGGGACAAGTTGAGGTGGGGAGACTGAGGGGAGCTAGATAGCTTCCTCCCAGCAGAGGTGAGATAGATCTGCCATGTGCCCTGAAAAGTGTACCACCAGTCAGATGCCTTCTTACTCAAATGACAACAGTGACAAAAAGACCAGAAGTTAGCAGACTACTAACAGCATTCATTATGTAATTGCAAATTCCTCTCTGAATATCCTCCATAAGTCTACGTACAACTTCTTTTAAGCAAAAGTGGCCTCAGTTGTAACATTTGTTCAAGCACAAAAAAATACCCGTGGCACTGGTCACGATGGGTCAAAGCTCTGCTTTCCAGACCCAAAAGTTTAGGAAATAAGAACACATGTGAAGGCATCACCTGGGGTGATGCACCTGCAGATAACTAAGCAGACCTAAAAGCTTATTTCTAGCAGAATAAAGCCTTCCTGCTCTCACACCTTCCAGTCTGCAGGGTCAGAAAATCATCTAATCCTTCAGTGAATCACTTTACCTCACTAAACGGAGAAAAACATCTTCACATTTTTATAGATTAATCTCCTAGAATTTAATATTTTGTTTAAATTTTCACTGTTCACTCTCCTGTCTTTTCCTTTCTTTCTATGTACGTATTTACAGTTTTACTTTCAAAAGCAAAGTTAATTTAATTATAGGAATCCTGATACTGGTTCTTTTGTAAATGTTGAATGTGCAGCACTAACATTTTTAATATGACTATACTGTTAAAAATGTGAAAACCTGTCTCGTCTGTGACTGATTTGGTTTTACAAAGTAGTGTTTCCTAGTGAAATGTTTTGTCAGACAGTATCTGGCCAGTTATAATCATGACCTATGAATTCATTAGATAGTCTTCAGTTATTTGCCATGGTCCCCAGCTCAAGCAAACCCTTTCCATGTCATTTTGTGTACATGTGTTTCTTTGCAAAAAAAATACATATAATTTTATAGTTTTTAAAGAAAAAAAAGGGCAAAACACGCTAGTTTTTTCTGGGTTTTTTTTGTTGGGTTTTTTTGGTTTTGGTTTTGGTTTTTTTTGGGGCAGTGTTATGAGTCTAGCACTTAATATCACTTTTTAAACCATGCAGGTTACATAAATACACGATGATTCATGTGTCACGTGCAAGTCCACCATAAAATGTCAGCTTTGAAATTAATAACAACAATTATACACAGATTGAAAAGAACTGCTGCCCTTTGGTAACCTATGTCTTCTGCAAGCAGGTACTTCACACTTTGCAGCAAAGCCAAATGCTGCACCACTGACACTGGTTAGAGTCTGTCTGTGAACACATAACTAAATGTCATGTCATTAGCAGTGCTGTGCTTCAGGAGGACTTTATTTTTGTGTGCATTTAACTACTTTCTTTGAGTCCACTAATTTACAGATACGTTCACTCCAGATGGAAACATTTCATCTAATCTATGCCTCATTTTCTATACTGCTCATGACAAGGCTTTCAAAACATTTAAGAGAGAGGAGGAGGGAAAAAGTGAACAGGAAGATTTTGTGAATGATTAAAGCCTCTGCAACTCCAGAAGGAGCAGGGGTATGTTTGGTATGCTACTTACACATTTTATTACCAAGCAAAGAGGAGAAATAACCTCCTTTCTCTCATGCTACTATGAGCAGCATTCATATGGATACTAGCAGCAGCATTCATATGGAAGCCTTCTGAGGACTGGCAGCAGAGGTAGGCTCAACATCTGGTGCCCTGCTTTTACAAGTCTCCACTGTTCTGCTTTGTTCCACCAGTGAGACCAGAGTATAGAGACTGAAACATCAGGGCTATCTCTCTCCCATTTTTTGAACCGAGATATTGTCCTAAATACAGATGAGACTGAACCTTTCTTCACTTGTACCTGCTGCTGTTGAAGTGTCAGCATGCTGACTAGTTTAAATCCAGTTTTCAGGAATCCACATCATCCTAAGTATTACAGAGGTTCACAGTCATCTGCATCAGGTTTGCAGCCTTGGACCCAGGCTCCCAGGCCAGGCCTAGGTGCAGCAATGCTGTTTCCCTGTGTTCAGCTTGTAGGGCACCTTGCTAGTCGAAGAATAATGCAACCTTTAATAAAAATTAATGTTCTTAAAGCAGAGATTTAAGTGACCTTGACCTAATCACTAACTGAGGGGCCCAGAACTGGACGCAGTACTCAAGATGTGGCCTCACCAGCATAGAGCTCCTTCCCTAAACAGTCAATAGCTCAAGCCTGAAAGCTGATGCTTTCAAACAGAAAAGGTAAGATCAGAGGCATGTAACATCTCTGAAAAAACTGTAGCCAAAATGCAGTTAGATATCCAAAATACTATTTTTACTTTAAAAACCAGTGTAAACACATAAGTATCTTGCTTACCAAAGACATGCTATGTTTTGATAACTAAGACATAATGCATGAATCAGGAAGTAAGCATCATCCAAAATAAAGATCATTTGAGGCTAGCAGGAAGTTCATAGCTTCTCGATGGTTTCAAAAAAAAAAAGAAGAGTAAAATAATGAGCTAAGAAAGGGCAAAAGAAAAACAGCCCTGCTAATTGCTGATAGCTGCTCATTTTTAAGCAGTCAGTGCCATTTCTACTCCTTCATTTTCTGATGGTTTTCACTTTGATCCTAACAAAGATACTCATCAGTACCATAACCTGACAGGTAAGTTAAGCTGTGCATTCAGTTTTTCTCTCTCTTGTTAGCCAAACCTTACCAGGGCCAATTATATTGTCTATACCAGCACTGAACACAACAGGGCCCATTGCTTGTTGTGTTAGCAATTATAAACACCAAACTACACTCTGAATAAGGACTGTGCTGTGAAGTTGTGTTTCCACTTTACTTGAACTGCTTTTGAGTAGAAACACATTTTATTGCAATGTAGATACTTTCTCAGAAGTATTATTTCTAACTACAGGAAGACACCTGTGCTGTGCTTCCTTCTCTAATTACAAAAGGTCAAATAATTCATCATATAGGAGTTTTTCAGTTCTTGTCATTTTTTGACATCATGATTAAGTATGATCTACATTTCATTTATTAAAGCCATTATATAAATAAAAAATATAGCACTTCGTAAATATTTGATAAAGCTGCTAAAAATTTCTGTTCAGAAAAATTAAAAACAGAGAACACTGCTCTCAGGCAAAATACATTGACTTTCCATCCACATTTGAAAACTTTACAATCATCTCTTTCACAACTGCATGTCCTGTAATTTTGATGTTAAAAAGAACTTTAGTTTTTGAGCAAAGACAAAAGAACTGCAGGAACAGAGAACAAGAAATTGAATGGTTCAGTGAAGAACAATTAAGGTTAAAGAGACATCCTTGATAGTATATCAGGGATAGTGATAGATGAACAGCCTTATATTTTTTACATATGGCATTTCTTTTCATAGTAATGTTTTAAAATGAAGCCACTTGACTTTTATAATACTGGTCATTGTTAGTTTCCTATATGAAATACAAGTGACATTTTAAAAATGAGACTGAAGGTTAAAGTCCTTCACTAAGAAAAAGAGAGTATTTTTAAGAACATTTTATATACTACTTGAAAGGAAGGAAGGAAGGAAAGAAGGAAGGAAGGAAAGAAGGAAGGAAGGAAAGAAGGAAGGAAGGAAAGAAGGAGGGAAGGAAACTCCTCCCTAAATATGAAAGTTAAAATCATAGAATCACAGAAGCATAGAACACTAAGTTGGAAGAGAACTCAATAACCATCTGGTCCAACTTTTCTTGTCAAAAGCACAGTCTAGACAAGGTGGCTGAGTAGCTGAATTTTAAATGTGCCCAATGTTGGGGAATCCACCAGTTCACTGGGGAGATTTTTCCAATGGCTGATTTGTTCTCATTGTGAAAAATTTTCCCCTTGTGTCCATTTGGAATCTCCCCGGGATATCTTGTATTCATTATCCTTCATCTTTTCCATGTGACTCCCCATAAAAAGAGAGTTTTCATCTTCTTTGTAAAGCAAAAGTTGTCCTCCAACTTCTAAAATGAATATCATAAAAGTTTATTTCATATTTGGTAGTACAGAAGAGGGGCTGAGAGACCCAGAAACCCAGCAGTGTTTGAAGGTTTCAAAGTGGCTGGCTGAGGGATGTGCAAGTGCCAAGATCAGTGGAAAAATTCACCCTTGTAGCAATGTAGATTAATTCGCTAAAATTTTAAATCCATCCTAGAAAAGGAGCTTTTATGTGAATGCACTTCCTTCCCCTTGTCCAAAAGCAAAATAACAATAGTGTCACCCTGTACTAATAATATACAAGAAATTGTAGAAGAGTTTGAATTACTTCAGACAACTTGGTATGAAAAGACTTTCACGATGGAAGGATTCAGTGAGACCTGCTTTCTGCTTTTGTCTTTATTCACGTCCTTTAACAACAAAAGATAATTAAATACTGAACACAAGGTGCAAGAGAATGAAACATCTACCAAGTGAGACGGAAGATTTATTACAAGGACTTACAGAGTGAGAACTTTGATTAAAGGCATCCTTGAGAATCCTTGCAAGAGTGAAAGGGTGGGATGTTAAGCCATAAATCCCAAATTATTAATATATTCTACTAAAAAAACCTTGATAACATAGTTTGACTAAACTAAGGTTTTTTGGCCTTTGTAAGGGTAAATGGCCCAATCAAGGATTGTCTGTAAGCACACTTGCAATTTCTTTACGGAGTTTGTAATGATGAGAGAAAAAGAATTTGATATCTGAAGGCAGGTACTCCTCAGCACAGTAGATTTAATCCTGCATGGGTTGCTGCGGAAGGTAAGTGTGCACTCAGACCAGCTGTTCAGTCTTTGTGATCCTTGGGCAAGGCTTTGTTTATACTTTGTGTCCCAAGAGGTACCCATTCACTATCATCATCATCATCATGGCTAGGCTTTGCAAACAAAGACTTAGGAAGGGCTCTACCCACATTTGCTACAAGCACGCTGCTGGCTAAAGAGGCCAATGTGAGATAGACAAGATTGGTTGCAAAAGGCACAGCAGAAAGACTCCTTGGATGGTATCAGCAAGACACGATTCTTTCTGCGTTGTCTTTTCTCTTTGATGGTGATCCTGAGTGCGTTCTCAAAGGAAGCAGCAGCATTATGAATTGTGTGTCTCCAGACCTCCTGATTGGAGGCCAGAGTAGACCAGCCATGGAGATTAATGTGGCCAAGGCTGAGATGTTGTTTCAGGGAGTCCTTGTACCTCCTCTTCAGGGCTCCTCTCTTGCGGCAGCCAGTGGCAAGTTCACCATAGAGCAGGATCTTAGGGAGGCGGTGGTCCTTCATCCTGGAGACATGTCCTGCCCATCGCAGCTGTGTTCTCAGCAACATGGCCTCAATACTCGTAACTGCTGCCTGTTCTAGAACAGATGTATTAGTCACATAATCTGACCAGTGGATGTTTAGGATTGTTGGAGGCAGTGTTGATGGAAGCGTTCTAGGAGTCGCAGGTGGTGACAGTAGATGACCCATGATTCGGACCCATATAAGAGAGTAGACAGCACAGTGGCTCTGTAAACACTGATCTTTGTACTTTTCTTCAGGTGTTTATTTCACCAGACTCTTTTATGGAGTCTTCCAAAAGCTCTATATGCCTTTGCTAAGCTGTTGTCTATCTCTCCGTCAATCTTACCATCCAAGGAGATGATGCTACTGTTACAGGTTATAAATCTGAGAGAGGATTTTTTCTTTCCCTACTTCACTGTAAGAAAAACAGAGTTGGAATGGGAAAGGGGAAAGGGAAGTTATTAGCTTTACAAAAGGCATAGCCAGTTGAGCTGCATTCCTAGCTAATGGCCCATCGAATGCTGGAGTGAGGGGGGGAAGGTTTTTGAGATTGGGGTAGCTGGCCACCTGGACAGAGGACAGGGCAGACCGTGGAGTTCTCGCTCTGGGACGGAGACGGGGGTCTGTGTGCATGCATTTGGAGAGGGGGCCTGGAAGCCTGCCTTTCTGGTTTCTCATCCTGGTCAGCTCTGACTACTGGCCTCAACTTGCCTGCGAGCTGTCTCTTGTCTCCAGCCCGGATCTGCTGTGTTTTCATTGGAGAGCTGCATGCCCACGGGGAGGTAAGGGAGGAGCTTTGAGACACTGTCATCTGAGACAACAGTGAGTCCCGTGGGAGTGAACTGCTTCCCCTCCCCCTTTTCTTCCACTGGGGGAAGAGTCCCCCGTTTTCTTTTCAGCTTCTCCCGTGATCTGAGACCACCCCCCAGACCCCTTTCCCACGTGGTAACCGCCAGAGCCCAACAGCGCCCCCTGCAGGTCAACACAGGGAACTGCAGGCGCTGCACCTCCAGCCATCCAACAGCGCCCCCTGCAGGCCACGATTAGGACTGCGCCAAAGGACAGAGAAGTATGCATTCAGACTTTTGTTTGCTTGTTTGTTTTTCTAGGACTACTGCCTAGGTTTTTTGTGTTCTGTTACTGTTTTTGCCAACATACATATATCTTCTAATAAAGCGTTGTTATTTCTTCTGTTTTTCCACACTTCCTCGATTAAAGCCCCTTAATTTTGAATTTACAATTGCTTAGAGAGAGAAGTTTGGTCTATCTCATAACTCATGCTCTTTAGCAAACATTCCTGTGAATGTTTGCTATCTAGGTAGCAAACTGTGACAGCTACCTAGGTAATTAAACTACTGGACTGATTTGAGCTCTGATTGGCCAATAGTGATATGGGGATGATGGAAGACTTCCTGAGGTGCAGGCTGATAGAAAACTTCTGTCTTCCTGAAGCTGGCTTCCAGCCCAAAAAGCTCAGCAACCTCAGCAAAGCAGGATGTTAAATGCTGCAGAGCTGCTTCTGTGTGGGCGACAAGGGCGTTGTCATCAGCGTAAAGCAGCTCCCGGACAAGATGGTTTAAGGTCTTAGTGTGGGCCTTCAGTCACCTTAGGTTAAAAAGGCTTCCATCAGTACAGTATCGAATGTAGATACCATCCTGATCATCGAGGTCTGATGTGGCCCTTTGGAGTATCGTGCTGAAAAAGACTGCGAATAGGGTTGGTGCAAGAACGCAGCCTTGTTTCACACCATTAGTTACTAGAAAGGGCTCAGAAAGTGCATCACCATATCTGACTTAGCCACGCTGATCCTCATGGAGTGAGACGATCATTTTAAAGAACTTGGGGAGGACAATCTAAGCGTTCCAAAATCTGCCGCAGACTTTTTCTGCTCACAGTATCAAAAGCCTTTATAAGACCAACAAAGGTTACATAGAGACCTTTGTTCTGTTCCCTACACTTCTCTTGCAGTTGTCTGAGAACAAATATCATGTCTGTGGTACTCCTGTCCGCTCTGAAACCACATTGGCTTTCAGGAAGAAGTTCTTCTGCTATAGTGGGTATTAGTCTGTTCAAAAGTATTCTTGCCAGGATTTTGCCAGCAATGGAGAGCAGAGTAATACCACGGTAGTTTGAGCAGTCTGATTTATCTCCCTTCTTCTTATACAGGGTGATGATGACTGCATCATGAAGGTCTGATGAGAGTTTGCCTGGTTCCCAACAGCACACCACAAACTCGTGAAATTCAGCATGGAGTGCTTGGCCCCTGTGCTTCCAGACTTCAGGTGGAATTCCATCAACTCCAGCTGCCTTGCCAGTTTTCACCTGCTGTATGGCCTTAGGAGTTTCTCCTGTAGTAGGGGCAGTATCCAATTCATTCTTCACTGGTTGTTGTGTAATGTACTGAATAGCTGAGTTTTGAACTACACAGTTGGTACTGAAAAGAGTCTGAAAGTGTTCAGACCATCGATTCAGAATGGAAGTTTTATCTGTCAGAAGCATTTGACCATCTGCGCTGAGTAGAGGGCTTTGGACCTGGTATGTAATCCCTTATGCTGTTTTCAAGGCCTCATAGAATCCTCTGTGATCACCCGTATCTGCACATAATTGAATTTTTCCTGCTAGATTGATCCACCACTTGTTCTGGATGTCACAGAGTTTCTGTTGGAGCTTGCTGCATGTAAGACAAAAGGCTGCTTTTCTTACATGACAAAACAGCTGAGCAAGGTGTGCTTGGTGGGCGGTTCTCTTTTTCCTCAACAATTCTGGGTCTCTTGATTGTTTTCATCAAACCAGTCCTTGTTCTTCTTGAGGGAGAATCCTAATGATTCTTCAGAGGACTGCAGGATGTTGTTTTTACTATGTTGCCAAAGTGATTCAGGATTCAGGAGAAGGATCTATGGAGTGATCCTCAAGCCTAGTTTGAAGGTTTGCCTGAAAGCTGTCTCTCACTTTAGCTGATTGAAGATCGTTAACTTGGAGTCTCCTCCTTGGAATACAGCCCCTTTTAGGTTTGAACTTAAGATTGAAGTTAAGTTTACAGTGCACAAGGTGATGGTCTGTTTGGCATTCTGCGCTAGGCATCACATGGGTATGGTGAACATCGCGAACATCTCTCTGTCGCACCAAGACATAATCAATGAGGTGCCAATACTTGGATCTAGGATGCATCCAAGTTATCTTCAATCTATTTTTCTGCTGAAAGATAGTGTTGGTGATGGTGAGCTGCTGCTCCGCACAAAACTCTATCTGAAGGCGACCATTATCATTGCAGTTTCCAACACCATGCTTGCCTAATATTCCTTTCCATGCTTCAAAATTCTTATCTACTCTGGCGTTGAAATCACCAAGGATAATGATCTTATCATCTGCAGGCACCTTTTGGGTAAGGTGGCACAGGTCAGTGTAAAATTTATCTTTTTCAGCAGGCTCAGCTTGGAGAGTTGGGGCATATATACTAAAGAGGACAACGTGTTGCTTGTTGTGTAGTGGAAGGCGTAGGGAGATAATGCGGTCAGAGTGACCTGTCGGCAGATTTTCGAGTTTAGGAACAATAGAGTTTTTAATCATGAAGCCGACTCCTGAAAGATGCCTTTTGGTTCTGGGTTTACCTGACCAAAAGAGTGTGTAACCGGCACCACGTTCTCTAAGGCTGCCTTGCTCATGCCAATCAGGCATGTGCAGTGCTCTCCCCAGCAGCATCACACCCAGCTCTTAGGACAGACTAAGACCATTAGAACACAGGCTCAGCCATGCCATGGGAGGAGAGCTGTGGTAAATGGTTCTCAAGGACTTCCACCTGGGTCTCATTGCTGCATTGCATTGCACTCTGTTGTAGAATTGCTGGGTCCCCAATTGCTTTCAGCTCCAGTTCTTTCTTTTTTTTTTTATTTCTTCACTGAGACCTTGCCTTTCATCCTTCTTCCTTTCCCTGTACTGTTTTGTCTTTGATACGCCTTCAACATCTACCCTTCTTCACCACAGGAGGGCTTCTTAGAAAGAGCTGGGTCTGATTATACGGCACTTAGATTCCCCCTTGCTCCCACCAGCTCTTAAAAAAGATAGGTGGCTAATTGGAGGCAGATGCTTGGCAGGTTTTCCACCTATGTGGTTGTTCAGTCTGTCACAATAAGATGACAGTGGGAATAGACCATAAAAATCCTTGGAAGTGAAGACAAGCAGCTTACATTTGATATACAGAAGAGAAAGCATGTGGAGGGAATCAAAGAGAGGGGCTGCATGGTCAACAGACCCAGAGAGAGATCTTTGATATAGTGCTGTGGCAAGACTGCTTTTGTCAAGGGAAGGGGAGTCTGCAGCAATTGAGATGGGAGGCGATCAGAGCCTTGTGATGTGGTTTAGTATTGGAAATTAATAAGAAAACCCAAAACTGAGAAACATATTTAAGAAGGATCAGCAAAATTTAAAGGGTGTTGAAGTAAGGACAAAAAAAAAAGGGGGGGGAATTTTTATGTATTTGCCAGATATGACTAAAAATTTAGCAGGAACAATAAAAATACTGCAGATCCACAAACTTATTGTGTTATGAACGTAAAGGCTCAATCTCTTGTTCCTCCCCCTTTTGTCCTCCTTTTTAACTCCCTCTCCTCATTTTAGCCTCTGCTTCTAAATTCTACAGTATCTGTTCAAGAAGCAGGATCAAAATGAGAAATAGGCTCATTATTCTTTCTAGGTACAAAAATCTACTTAACTTTGTAGCTTCTATGGTGTTTCTTTAGAGTTTCAACAATAAATATTAGATTTTAAAATTTACTCAGCCTATCTTCTTTAAATTTTGCTTAAATAAGAGGTATACTTTAGCATATTAGAATAGCATCACAATGTACCATCAAAATGTTTTATTTTTCATAACTGCAATATGCAATTATGTCTGCTTTTTGTCAATCTGCCATTATAATAATATGGCTTGAAGAAGAAAGAAAAGGTAAAGGAAAGAAAAACAGAGAAATAAAAAAAAAAAAAGGGCAAAAGGGGGAAAGAAAAAGAAAAGGGAAAACACTTCCCAATCAGCTACAGGTGGCAGACTATACATGCTCAGATGCTATTGCATCTTATGTAATAGTATAGCCCACACAGAAATTGCCATCTGCTGCATAATCAATTTTTTTCAGAGTAGGATGTAGCTTAATTTAATTATGGACTGTTGAATTAAAGTATCAGCTTTTATGCATCCTGTTTATTGTACACTTGCCAATTATGTCTAATAAAGATAGACAGGTGAAGTTCAAAGGAATAACTCAGAGAGTTAAAATAGGAATCACCCAAATTAGCAAAACTGTATGGTCAAACCATGATGCAAAGAAGTCAAAGGGATCTTTGTTTAATAAGTCAGCGTTTAAGAGGGAAAAGGAGGGTTTTCTAAATAGGAGTGGAAATCACTATGAAGTTTATTTAAATCCTGGTTTCAGTTAAGTCAAAAGGATTTTTGCCTTTTTTCCCCTGTAAGTTCAGGTTGCTACCCGTCTGCCTATTGTTCTTCCCTGAATATATCTGAAATGCATAACTCATCCTGTAATTTTGCCTCTTGTCTGGAAGAACACACACAATGTACATGTAAATACACCCATCTGTTTACCCAAGCCACCTGTCCTGATGTTCTCTGAGCTTTCACAGCTCAAGTGAGCTAGATTTAGGCAAGGAAAATTGGATCCCTCAGTTGGACCTCCTCAAGATCACTGGGTTATTTTTGCAGCACTAGTATCTCTCCTGGGTGAGACAGAAACCCAGAATGCTGTTACGGTTATTGAAATTTCTGTGGCATTTCTTCTAAGATTAGTATCATTAACTTCAGCATTAATTCTTATGACCAGACTAATTTTCCATTGAAGTGAAATGGTTTTTTAGATTCTCCTTTCACTTTACATTGCATATTGCTTCAGACTGGTTGCTTCAGATCACTAAGCAGCTATTGAGATTTATCTTATGGGACTGCATGTTAATGCCAATGGAAGTCTGTTTACATATTCCTTTCTTCTGCCACAGTTTCCCTACTCAGAGGCTTAATAAAGGTATGTAAATTTCTTAATTGCTTTGGAAGGACAATAAATGTATGAAGAGCACTGGATCCTACTGAAAGTCAACAAGGTTGAGGTTTCCTCTTTGGGCCTAATTAAATGCTTTCAAAACGTATTGGCAAACTAATAGTATGAAATTAAAGCTATGTCTATATTAAGCAAGTAATATCAAACAATACAGGAGAAGCAGTTTATAGAATCAAGTGGTGCTGAGGACACTATATCTTCACTGGGTCAGAGCTCAGGAGCATAACTTTACAACAGATGTAACCCAGTTACTTGGGATGAGCAGCTCAGCACACACATATCATGAAACTCTCTGGGAGACCAGCCATCAAGTCAGACACTCTGTCCTCATGAAGGCTTGGAGTTCATTTGGCACACAATGGGGTGGCAACTTTCAGTGTAGCCTCTCCAGAAAGGATACTGCTAACATTTATTTAAATGTCACTACAAATGAAACCAAAACATCTTAAATGGGGGCAGCTGGGGGAGTTCACTTCAGCAGGGCATGTTTGAACCAAACCTGAGTGATGGAGTAGTTGTAGTCTGCCAGCCAGGACTTCGCACTGACACAGCTTGTCCTCCTTTTTAGGAGGCAAAAAAGGTACTACAGAGCTCTGTTTCTATTTCTGAATCTTTGTGATGATTCATTGGTAAATCTTTTTGTGTAAAGTGCTTAATTGCAATAAGCCTTAACTTAATGTAACTAGCTTCCCTGTTTATGAAAAACCTCTGTTTTAAGCAACAGAAGAGTGGCATTTTTAAACGTAGCTTTCCTATTATCTTTCTGTAGTGTTATAAACTGTTATGAGGTTTAGCTAATATTATACCAGAATTATGAAGTGTAGTTACAGAAAGTATTTGATCCCATTGCTCTATAGACCTATGAAAGGCTGATAGCCTAAACTGAAAAATATACTGATTTCTGGTAACACTTGTTTTAATTAAAATTTCAAATATTCCTCATTCTTTTTCATTATTTCTGTCATAGTTTATGCCTAAAAAAACCAGAACTATAAATAGCAGGTAAGAATTTATTTCTTTCCAAGAGTATTTCCCTTGAAAAATATTATTGATTTCTCACTGCTTTCATCTGTAAAGATACAAAATAGGAATCCCCTGAACTCTAATAGATAGCGTAGGTCCAGATTAATTCTGTTAAAGGAACTTCCTTGGAGAAATTCTTGTTTGACACTAATATAATCAAGATCATCACACCTTAGTGAAATCAGAAGAATTAAGAATTGATATAAAAAGCAGAGTGCAGCACTGTTTCTGTAAACAAGCATGCATTCACACAACCATTTGCATCCATGTACTTAACCTTTTTATCTTCTTTAAGAATTCTAGGTATAAAATTCTACTTCTAAAGTGCATCAAGGAGGGTAAGAAGGTCACACTGACTTCTTAGTCAGGAAAAGGTCTGAGTGAAGGAAAAAGAAGACTCTGTAAAGAAGAAAAAAGACTCCACAAATCACAAAAATAAACTATTATTTCTCAGGTCAAAAAAGAAGTTAACAAACCAGTGAGAGAAAAGGAGAAAAGTACCTCAGTTATGTCAGCCAGAGAGGAACTCCATAGCAGCAAAAGGCAGAGCACACAGGGCAGTTCAAATCCAGTTAGAAATGGTGTTTCTCACTGATTTTATCTAAAGGCTCTAGGTGCTGATCAGCTTGGTGAGTCTTGCACTGTTCACAAGTTAAAATCTTTCCCCCCACATCGGAGTAAACTGCTGAACAGCTTTTAGCACTCTGTAAAACAAGCACCACCTGAACTGTTTCTGCTAAACACCATTAAGTTAAAAACAGAGAAAGTTTGCTGGCCACTTGCTGCAAATACATATTATGACAGAATAAAATACGTATAAAAATTAATTGTTTATAAACACTACTACAGTAATTTCTAAACAAGTTTGAATTAGTATTTTTTTAGCTGGTTTAGTAAAACATTATTGCCTTTTTTACTAGTACAATACCTAGTCCTGATTTCTAACCATGTAAGTGTGCCTTTGGCTTCTGTGACAACTAGATGACTTCAGTGTACCACACAGAGACCAAAACAGGTCACTAAACCAGATAGTATTAAGAAAAAGGTGATAATAATAATAAAAATAATAATAATAAAATCAACTGTAATATTTCTGACAAGATATTTTTTCTTATTATTTTTACAGGTATTATTTTAAAACAATCCATTAAGTTTAACAATCCTTCACAATAAATTGTGAATACTCTAATGAAAATTAAAAGCTTTTCAGTAAATTTTACCATAATTTTGTTTTTACCAAGAATTACTACCAGTATTACGCTTCTGCCATTTCAAGGAGAGAAGTTAAAGTCTGCTGTGTACAAGACTTCTTTCTTATAAACGCTTCAGCATACAAATAGCTATTTTTGTATACCTTCAAAGGATAATGTGTACAGGATCATGTTTCATTTTTATAGAACCCTGCAATTTAGCTCTTATTAAGTTCTACAGGCACTTTCCACTCAGGGCAGTAAATAGCAGTTCTTGAGACTTACAGTCTGTTAGCAGCCCAATTAAGACCATCCAAGGGAAGTTCTGACCCCCTAGGCTTCTAAATCATGGAATTCCATGGAGCCTGACAGAGTATCCTCTGTGCTGGAGAGTCTGGGCTTTCTCCCACTGGAGACCTGTCACTGGCAGTGTAGCAGGAGAGGTTAAGCCCAGATAGCATGGGGCTCACAGTTTAGGCAGTTCAGTGTGTACTTCACTCCATGGTCAGACACTGGCAGAGAGGGGGAGGCAGAAGCCATGACCATGCTGCTTTCTCCAGAGCGTGTGCAGAGCCACTTTCCTCGAGTAGCAGGGACAAGACCAAAAACAGAGATACCGTAGGTGGGTTTACGTTCAGTCATGTCCCACAAAGGCAATCCAATGTGTTTTGAACTGTCCCGCCTTTAAAAAGTAATGA
This sequence comes from Lepidothrix coronata, assembly GCF_001604755.1. NCBI lineage: Eukaryota > Metazoa > Chordata > Aves > Passeriformes > Pipridae > Lepidothrix > Lepidothrix coronata. The sequence continues at coordinate 1,860,278 of NW_016690237.1, read as the reverse complement.
AAATGATACCTATATTCTGTCTCAAGATCTCTCTTAATGTGCCTTCCCTAGAAAAGTGTAGATAGAATCTCCCTGATATTCTGCAGCTTGCTTAAAATAATGTGCTCCTTGCTACCCAACAGCCTGGAAGGACCCATACACCCAGGGGTAAGGATAAGCATAAAAATTATATTCACATTTGAAAAGCTTCCTGAAGGATCAGCAAAACCCCAAATAAGACCCTGCTCAAAAAGAGAGAGAGATAATCTGTCAGAAAACCTGGATAGACTGTGTTTCCCCAGAAATATGTATTGTGCTATAGTGCATTTATTGGCCTGTTACTAGGACATGTCTAGGACATCCATGGGCATCTGTCCTTCTCTACATGAGCTTCTAATGGAATCTGCTCCCCTGCTCTTTCTGCCTCTTTTCTTAATCAATGATCATGTTTTTCCCCTTATTTCTAGGGAAGAAGCTCACATTCCTTCTCTGAACATGAGTCATTATTCTCCCTACTGCTGTTTCATAAACACTACCACATGCCCAGCAAACCTGGGGTCTGTCCTCCTAAGAAATATTGCAACCATTTTGCATCTGTCTCACAAACTTAAACCTCTGAACTATATTATCGGATTTCATTACCAAAAATATCAAAATATGCTCTGTGAGCTAAATTTACTTTCCAGTTTGCACAGATCACAGGATTACACTTTAAACTATTTCTGAAAATGAATAAATATAAAAATTAAAATAAAATGTAAAACAACATGACAGAGTCAGAAGCAGGCAAGAGCAGACAAGGACCATCACGGCATTGATAATGAGCATACCTGCCCAACCAACAGGTCTGCCTTGCAGGTGGTGTGTACCTTGTCTGACAGTGTTGACATGTATTATCTCAAAACTGAAATGAAATCATAATGCAGCCGAGCTCTAAAAGAAATGGGGAGAAAAATCTGTAATAATAGTATTTTTCTTTTATTGCCTAGCAGTTAAAACAACCACCTTCTCCGTTTGGTACCCTATTTGGTACCAACAGAGCGGTAAAACTTCAGTGTAACTCCATGCTGTAAAATCTAATTGACTGTTATCCAAACACTGGATGTAAAGCAACATGCCACAAACTTGTCTCTTGTCCATTTACTGCAGTGCTTGGGAAGTGCTGTGTTGATTTATTGAACGAGGTGCTCTGCTTATTGTCTATGATTTACTCTGCAGCCATGCAGAAAATGGCAGGACTGACAGATTTCAAGAAAAGTTTGTCAGCCATTATACCCATGGGTTAGTCAGCAAAATCTTATGGTTGGTAATAAGCAATTCTCACTGGAACACTATTTTGTATTTATTCTGGATTTTATTGTATTATCCCCCAGTGATTCTAAAAATGCTCTTCTTAAGGTTTTGAATGAAATCTTTATTGGTTCACATAGTGTGTAATTCACATTCTCTATAAAAGTGCTGAATGCTAACCAGAAGTATGAGATAAGAATTTTGAAAAACTGTATTTAAAATAACCTACGAAGGCATTCTGTAACACAGCAAAAGAATAAATACCGAGAAAAGCTAAAATAAAAGGCCAGCAAATATATTGCAGGCTATAAAGTGTCAGTTTTTAATGGTGCTGCTCAAATAGCTTGATTGCCATTTGCATAGAACTACAGAATTATCTACTGCAGGGGAACAAAGCTAAAATCCAAATAATAATATTTTACTAAGCTGCTTTTTCAGGCAGGGGCAAGGTTGATTGGACATTACTTTATCACTCAGGTGCAAGGATTAACTGAGGTCTTTACATGAGCTTTTCTGGAGACTGCAGCCAGTAGCACCCATCTTCAGGACAGGGGTGAGAAGAGCATTTAAAAGCTGCCAATGCTTCAAGCTCAGTGGCCTAAAGAGACAGCATACCATGTCTGAGACAAGGTCTGTCTACAGACCAGTGACCTGAATCAGACAAGGAGATGCATACAATAGGGCAATATATGATCATTACCTTGACACAGGCTTCCAGCTTCTCATAAGCAGTATTTTGAGAAGACAGCATTGCACAGGATTCTCACAGAAATGCATTTACTGTTCTTCCATAAGAAACAGATTCTGGAAGCCCCAGCCAGATACTTTGTTAGTAATAGTAAGCAATTTCCCTTTGAGAGTTCTTAGAAATGCCAGACCCCTTGGGCTATGAGCTGCCCAGGAGAGACAATTGTTGCCCAGAAAAGGCTTCAGCCTCCACATGAAGGTCAGACTCATGTGGGAGAATACAACATGTTAGCAGCAGTCTCCAACAGGTATGCAGATATACCATGGTTTTTAAAAAATATTGTTAGGTAGATATGAGAATATTCACTTTTATTATTATTTTATCATATCATGTTACATTATATGTGTTCCAGGGCAAAGTATATTAAAAGTAAATATAAGCCTGGAAAAAAGCATTAGAGAAAACTCATGGGAAGGGAAGAGCAGGAAAGGGCAGGGCGGGGAAGGGAAGGCAAGGCAAGGCAAGCAAGGCAAGGCAAGGCAACCAGCAAAAGCTTGAACAAAGCTGTAGGAAGACCCCAAATAACAGAATTAACTGTGTTGGGATGAAAGAAACACCCAAACAAGTTTTCAAGATATAATATGACACTTACTTGTGGCAGTGCAAATGCACTTATGGTTGTCTGAGAGAAAAATTTTAGCTAGCTAGTCATATTGTTGAAAGAAATATACAAGTTTTCAAATCACACATGCCCCTGCTCAGTGTCAAACAGCGCCTGAGGCAGGAGTCTGTTCAGCTGCCAGTCAAAGCCTTTCCCTGGGGTTTTTCTCCTGCCCAAGCCTACAGGAGGCCATCCTTACCAGGATTTTGCAGATGCTTTGCATGGTGTGGCCATAACCTTCTGAAGACATGGGATTCACTGTATGGCACACTCACAGGAGGCCTGAGGAAAAAAACAGAGATTTTGTGTGAGTGACAGAGTTCAACTGAAGTGCCTGTGAATTCCAGTTATTTAGCAGCATATCCAGAGTAGAGGAAGCTGGATTTCCAGGTGTGAGGTACTCAAGAAAATTACTTCATCCTCAAATTCCAACCAGGCAAACTTCCAAGAAGAGATAATTTTTATGCCTGGGGAAATCCAGATGTAAAGTTAGGAGAACAGATTACAGAAAAGCCTCTCAGTTGTTTAGAGGTTCCTGCTTGGACAACATTTTTCTTATGAAGTATTACAAGCCTGTGAAATCTTTAATCTGAAAATGAATTAAAATTTTCTTCAATAAGAATAGTTTCAAATGGATTTTAACAGTTTACAGAATGTTAGCTTAGAACAAAATATTTAAGGAGAGAAGAGCTGGAGTGCCTCTTTGACTTATTAGAAACATATATAGCTCTGGAAATTCAAAACACAAATCCTTAGAGATATCAACATTAAAACTGAGGCGATAATGCTGAAAGGGACCCACCAGCACTAGACGACAAAAAAAAAAAAAAAGAGAAATGACTCAGCTCTGATACATAAATCTGAAGAATGTGAAGATATTCTGCTGGTCTTAAAACAATTGTTAATAACTTCATTTCTCTGTCTTGTTTTGTGCTGTTGGTGAGGAACTAGTGGATTCAGGTCACATCTAGGGCAGAAGAACATGGTGACTGAAGAGCTCTGTATTCTTTGCCTTGAGTGGCTATTCAGGAATAAAGGAGGCAATTCACATAAGTGGAGCTCAAAAACCAGAAGAAGGGAAAGATGTATCCCTCAACTGTGAATTTCTAACAGTGAACCTTCTAAAAATGTGCGTCAGGGGCATCATGCCACCCAAACTTCATTAGGAGACACAAAGAGATGAAAGAAGAAAGAAATCTCAGCTAATGTTAGTTACATAAAGGTTAAATTCCCTCAGCAGCCAGAGGGATAGTACATGGAATAACTTAAAGTCAGTAAGATAAATCTCACATAGACTGACAAAAATCTGGACGAGGTCAAGTCTGGGCAATATCAAAAACACTTTAATTTTATTAGTTTTAATATCTTTATTCCTAATTGCTACCATTACTTTCTAAAAGGAAGACAAATACGAATAGGAAAGAAAAATAATTACTTAAAGATTATCTGAGCAAACAATTTCAAGACTGTATTTCAACATCTTCTAATAAGAAATAATAATATTGGAAATGATTCTATGAGGGTGGCATTTTTAGTAGGGAAAAAAAAGGCAAAAAACCCCAACTCAGGAACAATTTTGATTGAAAGTAAAGCACAGGTATATTCAAGTATGAAAATTTTAACTTAATCAGGAATTATTATTTTAATTTCTATTCACTCTCTTTTCAGAATGCCTTTTTTAAGAAATTATGCTTTTTTGAAGGACTGAAGGTAAAGGAAGCCAAAAAGACCATGTCCTTTACTGGCATGATTTCCTTAGAAATTTTGACATTATGTTTATGGAAGAAACACAAAAGCAGGATAAATATTTATTTTTACATGTGATACTAGCAACAATAGAATAAAGACTGTTGGAACTACCAGGAGTATTTTTGGCAGAACTGAGCCTATCGGCTGTAGACAGCTGCATTTGCAAGTGCCTGACACCGAGGAACACAAGCTGAACAAACTCTACAAGAAATATAATAAAGATTATTTAAAAACTAAAAATGAAATAATAAAAAGCCTTTCTTTTATTAAGCAAGAGGAAATATCAAATGATACCCAAGCAGTAAAAAGGGTTGTGGACTAGCAAATAAATCATGTGTTTAAAGATACACTCTCCATGGAAATTGTAAACAATTTGCAGCTAGCTCTGGGTGCTACCTTTCTTGTCTCAGTGGTATTTACTGCAGATGAAAGGGAAAAAAAAAACTAACACAACAGGTTAAGTGCCCTATCATGTTACATGATAAGTAAAGATGAACAGAGTGGATTTTAAGTGACGCCAAATTCAGCCTTCTCCAGAAATTCTTCCTCTGAGCATTTCACTGCTTCTTACTGGTGGGTCAGATTGTTTAAACTGCTTCCTGTTTATAACCTCTCACCGTGCTTTTATCTCAGGTGAGCACACCTCATTACTATTTATTGTGCCATTTAAGGGTCACTTCTTTACTTTTCCCTTCTCATGCTCTTTATAGGTATGGGTACTCATCTACTCATGGTAATACTCCTAAATAACCAGAGACTCACAAATAAAACATAGTTTATAAATAACTGCTGGAAAGTCAAGAAAGTCAAATTACAAAATTACCTGGCTCCAGCAATTAGAAATCATATGACAGAGAATCTGGAATTACACTGTCAGAACTTCCTATCCATGATATATCCACCATACCCATTTATGCATCCTGTATGTGCAAAATCTTCCCATGCATGAGGAAAATAAGTCAGCGGTCACACAAAGAGCAGCTCTGTGTATCTTGCCTATAAAGGTGTGTGCAGATGAACTGAATGATTGGAGAAAAAATTAATTTTCTGGGCCAGTTCTACTGTAGTGCAACAAGGTCCCTGGCCTACAACAAACTATATATATCTTTCAATTTGTACCAATTAAATAAAATGAGAAATTTGAAAATGCATGGTCATGAAAATCCACCTTTACATAGTTTGATTCTTGGGGTTTTTGTTAACATTTTATTTTATTTTGCTTAAATTACATTAAATTACAATCACACAGCCAAAATGTCTTCAGATAATTTTTCTTTGTAGAAAAATTATTCCCTAGCTAGGATGAAAAGTCCTTTCAAAAAGAAGTCCTTTAATTTAGAAGCAGAGCAAGAGGTAGACTCATAGGTTCTTTAAGTCAATATAATATATCCTGTTAACTGTGCAGGAGGTGGGACTTCTGGTACAAATGTTTAACTGAAGAACTGATTTTTTGCATGTCTGTTCATAGTTTCAAGTTTGCAGAATGGTATCAATTAAACTCCAATGAGTGCCACCATATTTGCCGGAGCTTACCCCTGGCCCTGCAGTTCTCTGTATTGGAAGAGTATTCTATTGTCCCTCCTCAGTCTACCTGCCCTATTGCTGCAGGAAATGGAAGAGATTTACATGTACATAGCTAAACTGTGCCTCAGAATAGCATTGGGGTGTTGCCAGGATGGTCTCCAGGACTTTGGCCTAAGAAGTTTTCCAGTCAACCATAGAATCATAGAATGGCCTTGGCTGAAATGGACCTTGAAGATCATCTGGTCGCAACACTTTCTGCTAGATCAGACTGCTCAGAGCTCCATCCAGCCTTGCCTTGAACACTTCCAGGGATTGGGCATCCACAACTTTTCTAGACTGCTTGTTCCAGTGTCGTTGTCAGGACGGCCAAAACATGACACAGTCTTCTTCCAGAAGAATAGGACAGGACCTTTATTGCAACAGTTCACTGACATTTATAATCCTTGGTGTAACATACACGTTATACTACCACTGGTGATTCTACATAAACATGCATCACAAGTGGCTGCCTTGTAGCAACTCATGATGATTCAGCGTCTGCAAACTCATAGTGACTTGGCTCCAGCAGGATCACAATGACTTTGCTAAAGTTCAGGAAATCCAGCCTTGTAGTTCCAGCTTCCTTCTTCTCACTTCCTTCCCTAGCTGTCTCAGGGATACACAGGTATCTGTGTTATATCCATTTCACTCAGAGAACTCTGGGACCAGCCGGATTCCTCTGTATTCCAGTGCCTCACCACTCTCAGAGTAAAGAATTTCTTCCTAATATCTAATCTAATCCTACTGTCTTTCAGTTTGAAGCTATTTCCCCTTGTCCTGTCACTGTACGTTCTTGTAAATAGACTCTACATCTTTCTTGTAAGCTTCCCTCGGGTACTGGAAGGCCGCAACTAGCTCACTCTGAAACCTTCTTTTTTCCAGGCTGAACAATCCCAGTTCCCTCAACCTCTTTTCACAGGAGTGTTGGTCCCTCACTCTAATCATATTAGTGCCTCCTCTCTGGACTTGCTCTAACAGGTCAATGTCCTTCCTGTACTGGGGATCCCAGAACTGGAAGCAGTGCTCCACAATTGGTCTCACAGAGCCGAGTAGCGGGGCAGAATCACCTCCCTCTACCTGCTGGCCATGCTGCTTTTGATACAGCCCAGGATACAACTGGATTTCTGGGCTGTGAGTGCTCATTGCCGGGTCATGTCCAGCCTCTCCTCCACAATAGTCAATGTCTGCATGTCTGCTAGAACCGTGTGTGACAAAAACCTAATCTATAAGAACAAGGGCATCTGAGATGACACAACACTGACCTTGCCCAAAGTTATATCTACCAGAATGCTGTATTTTATCAGTACAGGCCAGGCTGGCATTTTTTTCAGTGCTCCTTTACCTCCTATTTGAACAAATCAGTCAAAGGGGACTTTAGAAGGAGAGTGACCTCCAGCAAATCAATTAGATCTTAAATGAAAGCCCTTTTGTGATCTTCTCTAAAATAATTTTAATAACCTACTAAGTAAAATACAGTTTACCTCTAATAAAACTACCACAAAGTAATTGTATTGTATAACAAAGGATATATCAATGTCCATATTTATAGATTTTCTATAATAGCCAAAGTCACAATGATCCATGCATTTTCACCCAGGTTAGTTATTTTCTATTTTAGAAGATTAAAAAAAATAATTTAAATTTAATTATCCTTTTAAACTGTCATAAAATAGTTATTTAGTCTTCCAAGAAATCATCTTCTTTAAACTCACCTCTGAATGGAGTGATAACACTGCTATAAGGTGTCAAATTATTTCAGAACATGGTACCTATTAGGGGTTAGTGGGATCAGTAATTAGCCCATCAGTATGTAGGGCTTTTGGAGTTTGACCCATTCAAGGGACATGCATCCATGTATTAAATACTGACCTCCATTACTGCCACTGTCATAGCTGCTGGTTCAGTCTGTGCCTAGTTCCAGATCTTGAATTCCTAGACTCTCATTGTTAAATAGCCTTCAGGATGAACCACTTACAACTGGTGCGTATAAACAAGCTAAAATAAAATAAGATCTGCTAAGAGCATTTGCTCCAAATATAAGCTAAACTTATATCATGTTCCTAAGGTTCAAAGCCTTTGGCTAACTTTATTTTGAATTAGTCTGGTATGTTTCAGCTTTTTGAGCTTTGGAGAAGAAAGCATCAAAACATCACAAGTCAGCTTCCTCATATGAGATTTTCCACAAAATTTTGCAGACACAAGAGGTTCAGGAAGTTTAGGAAAATTTCAATAAAGAGTCTATAGCTTGCCTTTTCTCACCCTGCAGTACTTGTTAGATTTGAACAATACACACATGCACACACATATGCACATGTGCATGCACACACACACACTCTCAGAGACTTCTTAGGTATTTAGTGACATCAGAAATGTTCCTTGTCTCAGTTCAATGGGATACAGAGTTTTATATTACCTGTGAGAAAAAAAAATCAATAGCAATATTTGCTGAAGAAAACAGTTAAATATAATCTGGTCTAAAATGTGATGTGGTTTCTTTAAGCTTCAGTTTGAGAATTAAAACTGTCCTTGTACTAAAGACTTTGTCTAACCAGAATGAAAGCACAACAGACTATGAATGTCAAGAAGCCTTTTCTAAGCAAAACACACAAAAAATAGTCAAAATGGTTGCCTCAATGATAGGACATAAAAAAAAAATTGAATAAATAATACATACCTGAACAGAGTCCCAATAAAAACAATTTACATTGAAACAACTTTATTAATGGCCAAGAGCTCAGATGGAAGTAATGAATAATTGCTTGGCTTCAGCACAGTCAATGACAAAATCTGTATCTATTTCAGCAGAGCCAGAATTTAAATTTATATGTAGTGAGTATAATTAGGGTCTGTACTCCTCCTGCCTTACTTACTTCAAAATTGTTCTAGGTTTTTTGTAGCTCATTGGTATCCTGTTTGCCTCATTGTCCCCTTATCAATACAAAAACAAAGTCTTGATTTTTAACCCAACTCTCACCAATAATTTTCACACACTAGATGAGCACTGAATTGATCATGAAAATATTGATTTGAAATGCATGCTTGAAATACAGAAGGGCTGCATTTGATGACCAGGGAGCTCCCTATCAAACGCTACTAGTCAGTGAAACAGAGATTCCTCATCCAAAGATAGCAAATGGCACATTTTCTAGATTTACGTACTATTCTATATTTACAGCACAATAAGTAGAATAAGACTGCTGAAATTATTTCTTTCCCGTACTTCCAAACTGGTTATTCAGGCTTTCAGGTTATGTGGGTGCGTGTAGATACACTTGTATTAATGGGCGTAATTTCTGGTTTACTGTTCCAGATTAGCCCCAGCCTTTCTATGTGAATGCTCTTGTACTTTGGTTCTTCACCTGTAAAATGGAAATAACATTTCCTTACCTAATAAAGCTACTTCAAATATAAATTAGTTATCTTAGATGCATGATGCTTTGGTGACTACAACTGTATAGGAAATCAGAGAGGAAATGCAGTTTTTATAGTTCTTTCAATTTAAATTGCAGGGAAAAAGACTGACCGAGTAGAAAGACGCTAAAGCTTAAATCCACGTCCTCTGGTCTGCTTATCACCTTCGGCTATGATCTTAGAGTTCATGAATGTAGGGCGTAAAGTAGGAGATACCTATATCTTGTAAGATATAAGCTCTCCTGGTTATCATTCAAAACAGTGCTCATGTCTGAAGTGCTGTTTTCAGTGTCAATACAGGAAGAGATTTATGGGATTATGTATTTCTTTTCAGAGGTATTTCTTTCTCTGAAACCGACTTTTAAAAATCCAAGTTTTATATATGAGAATTTTCTACAAATTAACTTACTAATACATCCCTAAGTATTTTACACTCTTGAGATACTAATAAGACAGCTAGGGAGGGATATTTGACAAAGGTACATACAGGTAGGACAAATGGGAATGGCTTTAAACTGAAAGAGGGCATATTTGAATTAGTTATTAGGAAGACATTTGTTACTGTGAGAGTGGTGAGGCACTGGAACAGGCTGCACAGAGAAGTTATGAATGCCTCATCGTTAGAAGTGTTCAAAGTGAGGTTGGATGGGGCTTTGAGCAACCTGGCCTAGTGGGAGGTATCCCTGTCCATGGCAGGGAGGTTGGAACTGGGTGGTCTTTAAGGTCCCTTCCAACCCAAACCATTCTGTGATATTATGAATCTATAAGAGAAAAAGAGCCAAACAGGGATCTTTGCTTCAGATATTCCAAATTTTTTTATAACTTGACATTCTTGACCTACTTAATATTGGAGTATGGAGCATTTTTTTCAGACATTTTTAGGCCTTCTAAGCACAAAAGGGGACTTCCTCAAAGGAATACCTTAGAATGGTTCTAGCAAATGTTAAAACTTTATTTTAGTATTTCTGCCACTGATAGAGGTTACAAAATGTCCATTAAAGTGTAATTCATAAAAATAAATTTGCTTTCAGAATAAATTAAACCACCAGCTAAAAGAAAATTACATTATGGAATATATTCAGCCAGTTACCCCTAACACTTGTTTACAGATCTGAATTACATATCTGTATGTTCTGGCAAGATGAAATGGCATGCAGATCAGAGTATTCCCATTTCCACTTACCTAGCTGGGAAATACAGTCTCACACACATATCTACTTACACTATTAGATGCCTTAAAGGAAGAAATAGTAGATTAGTCACCCCCAAATCCATTGTCACTCCAGAGGACTTCCGTGACATCATGTCTAGCCTCAGTCACAAGCTAGTAATAAGCTGTATACAGTTGAAACTGTTGTTTTTCCATGTGCATTTTTAATGTAAAAGTTTTTAATAGAATAACTTCTAAGAAAAATACATTCCTAAGTGAAGAATTAGAAATAGTTACCAAAGGGAAGGAGACAGTCATGCACCTCATTGAAATAAATTGCTCTTCACTAATCAATTAAGAGCAAAGGATGAGTCCCAGCAGACATAACATATTTACATAACTATGGAAATGAAATAATCTCTCTTTTTTGTCTCCCTTAAATTTGCTGGGAAGCCAGACTAATTTTCCTAGAAGGAAAAAACAGAATTCACCGAAGAGGGGAAAAAGTGCAGAGTCTGGAGTCCAGAAAGATTTGATTGAAGAAAATTAGTAAAAAAGCTATAATGCTCAGCCACCAGATAGAAGTAGCAACCATAAAACCTGAAACTCAAATACAATCTTGACAAGAGAAGAAACAATCCCATTTGAGACGGAAAAGGAAGCCGTTCTGATTTAATCCTAGTAAAGTAAGATCAATAGAGCTTTTCTCTTATTTCTTCATCCATTTCATCTGGTTGTTCTATGAACACATGTGACTGTGCTGTCTGTTTCCGATGTTATAAATAAATGATTGTCTGTTTGTTCAACCTGTCTTAAATTAAGGATAATTAATAAAAAAAAACAACTGAATAAAATCAATACACTTCTCAACAAGTTTCACAGGTGCATAGCAAGTTTTATTGAAATGGTCACACTTTCCATTTGAATTTCAAAAGCAGAGAGTAGGCAACAGAGGTGCCAGGAGGTTCCCATCTGTCTTCAGGTGTGTGTTAATAATGGACTTCCTATAGTTTCTAGCAAAAGAAGACACTGAATTTTCAGTTTTAATACATGGTTCTTAAACTGAAGAATTTTAAGATCAGGAAAAGAAAAAAGTCAAGAGATTTCAAGGAGAAAGACTTCATAGAGAAACTGAAGTTGCTGCAGTCCTACTACATGTTTCTTAGCTCACTCACAAACCCTACAGATGATAGAGAACTGAAGAAACCCCCTTTTATATTACTGAAAACACCGAAGATTCAAGAATCATAAAATAAGCACAGAAATTATGAGATTGACTTTAAAATGCTGAGATTTTTAAAAATATTTGGATATCTTTATTTGCCTTTTTACTTTGGAGGCATTAAGTTTCACTTGGGTCATACAAACTCTTCAGCATGACCAGAATGAGATGAAATCTGAGCATTTGAAATAAACATAGGAGCTGGCTTAATACAGAAACCATTAAGCATCCCAAGACACATCATAAAAATTACAGACATCAGCAAACACGATTTTTAAAGCAGTCTTGTTTTCACAAAGTTTCCAAGCCATGATGAATTCCCTCTTTCCCTTGATAGTCTGTTCCAGTGGCTAATTACTCTTGTAAAAGTTGTGGTTTCCTTTCACTTTTCATCTGGATTCTTTTCCTAACCAACTGCCAGCAAAGGAGGGTCTTGCAATGACTTTGTCCCTTTAAGTCCCTAATATTGACAACCACTTCAATTTTGATGAAAAAAATGACAAATTTTACAAATATCCTTGGTGTTTTTTGTGATCTTTACACTTCTGTTTGCCAGGCTAGCTGTTTCTTGTAATATACTGGGAGTTGGAAGGTGCTGTGTGCAGACCCTAAGGCAGCTTTGCCAGTTCTTTTCTCCTGGTGAATCACACACATGCAGAGCACAAGTCTGACCACAAAGTATCCAGGTCATCAGATGGAGTTGTCCACATGCATAAGCAACATTTGCATCTCTAAATCACAAGTGCTGTAAGCAGTGAATACAGAAGGATGTTATTCGGTAAGGTTTGCAACATATTCCAAATATTTAACCCTCTTTTGTTTTCTTCCTCCGTGGATTACAACCCTGTATAGTAATAGCAGCTGTAATAAATTCAGTTTAATATAAGTGAGTATTCAGCCTAAGACTTTTGGATAGCAAGCCACACATCCCTTAGAAAAGCAAAATATTGCTACCCTGATTTACATGGCATTCGGATATCACCATAAAATATAAGATAACCATTCATAAAAGTCATTATGATGCAAATTTGAATTTTTTATATAACTTACTAGTAATGTCTTCCATATATCCAGAGAATATGGAGGAAGACAGTGAGAACTTTTCTGTGGCTCACCTGAATGATGGTATAAAATAGTTATTCACATTTTTCACTCTGTTCCAGCACAGAATGGGTTCAGAGGACTGCCTTGTCTGAAAACATTTAGGAAGGAGGGATCTGTTCTTCTTCTTTTTATTTTTATTAGCCCACAATGTATTTTGTGTTCAACTTTTTTTTCTGTGGTTACTCCTTTTTCAGGACTTCAAAAATGTCAATGAAAGACAAAGTTTCTTGTAAAGAAGGCTGAAAGAACAATATAAACAGGAACACAATAAATGTTTTTTGCTAACACGTTTTGTTTCATCCATTAATAAAGTCTGAACACCAAATATTCCAGTCTGTTTAGTGGAAGGATAACAGTTTTGCATCTATAGATCCTCAAAAGACACAGGCAGCTCATAAAACATTTAGAGCATACAAAGTAAGACTGATTAATTCAGAGGATAATGTTCACCTGAGTTTCAGTTTTGGACTTTTGAGGGTTTGTTTACTTTTTTTTTTTTTTCAAATGAGTTCTTCATATCATAATAAAAGCTCAAAGAATTTCTGATGCTTACATGTCAGGAATATAATGTACAACCTATAAGAGAAAAAAAAGTCTTTCTATCTTTATGATACATTATAGGAGAAAGGGAAAACCATTTGAGAAAAAAATATGTGTTTACAATATCTTTACCGTTTCATAAGGAAAAATATACTGTAGAATTTAAGTAAACATCTTCCAGGGGATTAAGCAGTACCCAGTAAAAACCAGAAGCCAAACATACTAAAATGATACAAACAATCTGAAAGTGTAATTCAGCAAATAATTTAGCTATGTTTAAATACTTTCTAGGATACATAAATGTAACAATTGCTTTTGTCTCTTTCATCTGGCATGTTTGTCATTTGAAACACTGAGATTAAAGGACAAAATTTCTAATCCAATTTGTAGAGAATAAATTCATTGCTTCTGGTGTTATTTTAATTAGGTGATAGATGTATAGAGGTTATGACCATGACACATTTTTCTTGAAAGCCACAAAAGCCAAAGCCATAAAAAGTAAGAGTTGAATCCTTTGATCCATTAAAATCTAACACAATTATATTTGTCATCTGGTATAGTTATGTACAAGTCTTACATCTTATGAAACCAGCTTTGTATTATTTTTATCTTGACTACTATATTCAGATTTCTCAGGTTCATCAGTCTATTAAACTGCCTGTTTGAGATATATCTAATATGGAAGTTCAGCTCCTGAGCAGGAGTTATGTGCCCATCAGCAGGCGCCTATGGCATCACATGTAAGCATACCTAAATGAACAAATCAACAAGTAGCAGATAAAAGAAAGAGGATAAGAATCGGTTAAGTATAGACAAAAATCATTCAAACATGTCAACCACCTCAGCTTTCTTTCCACAGGCCACCACGAATTCCTCTGTAATTATGAAAACACTATTATGGCAGGTTTAAATTCCATATGATTTTGCAGTGGTGCTGTGTATTTACTATTCTGGCAGTTCATAACACCATTATTACTTGTTCAAACATCTGACAACACAAGAAGGAATTCCAAAATTTGTTTTCCTGCGATGCAGTGACCCATTCAAGCCTTTCAAAAAGTTATTGCTGACTGATTTCTTTGGGAAAATGTACAATAATTACTTCATAGATAGAAAATGTGCTATTATTCTCTTCCTTCAACTGTTATTTTGGCAGTTACCTCTCCTCCAAATACTCTATTTAAAAAAAAAGGCATATATTAGAATTTAATTTCAGAAGAAAACATACAATGTTTAGATTTTAAAGGACAAAAGCATATGTTTATAATCTCTGGAGATTGTGATGATATTAACTCAAAAATGTTGAAGATTCAAGTTTTTTGAAACTATTATACAACATTCTTGCCTCAGAAAATGTAACATCTGAAAACAGAGAGGCTTACATAGTATGGTATGTACAGCTCTCTGTCTTTTATTGCTGTATCTTTTCTAGATTGTGATCAAACAACCTATCAGATTTACACTTCTGGGATTTATATTACCTTCTTGTAATCTTAATAGCTGTCACGAATTTCTGCTCTGTTGAGCTGTTTTATTATTACTAGCATTCTGTAGATTTCTGGTAACTCAGTGAATACAGTTTTGAAAGGGTTATTTTCTCCTAATATGATTGATATCAAGGAGAGACACATTATCCATACAGCATTTAGGATTTCAAAAGACTCTTTTATTATAATTCTGCATTGAAAGGCTATGTGTGTCTTCATATAGATAACCTGGGGATACAGCAAAAAATACAAAGACATGCTCCTATTTGATCCTACCAGAGCACTGAGAAATGTATCTAATTGAGGCATATGATCAGTCTGGCTGACCCTATGTTTAAGCAGGTTATTTTGGACAAGGGACACAATCCCTAGGCACTCAGTTATATTTCTGCCTATATAAACATTCATAATAGCTGCATGCACAGGGAGGGAGGATAAGTCTGTATCATACAGTGCAGCACCGGGGAGCTACACAAACCAGCTTTGAAAATGCTGGCAAGTCTACACAAGATTGGCTTACTCTGAATTCTTTTCTGCCAGCTAAAGGCATGGACCAGTTCAAGGAGAAGCTAGATGAGGTTGTACTGCAACATAAGAGCACCACCATAAAAACTCTTCTTTGCCAGTTCTGTAATGTGGTCTCATGCAGAGGTACTAGTTGGTGTCCCAGAAGCAGGACAGTTATAACAGCAATGTTGTTGGAAATTAGTCCTGCTTTTCTAAAGCATCTTGGCTGTATTATAATCAAATTGCTTAATGTTGCAGCCTTTTTACAGTGTCTGTTTTAACTAAGCTCACACATTTCTGCCTAATAGCAGCCAGCTCTGTAGCTTCCTGAATTACAGATCTTGTATCTAACTCAGAGCAACCTTTTTACTAAAACCAACTCCAAAAAAACTCATAATTTCTTAGCGCTCTCATGTCTAATGGCTATGAGCTGCTCTGCCTCTTTTTAAGGACTCTTCCTATGGTGCATTGATCAATTTCTTTCTTTCCCTTTCATATTTGGGATTGGAAGTGTCTGATGGCATCTTATGTCCAAAACCATTTTATTTCTTTAGTATTCAATATGGTCAATACTGACTCTGCCTAATCATAAATCTTCTTGTTTGGTACAGGCAGTAACATACATTTGTAGAGAAGGAACATCTAGAATTCAAGCAGAAAAAGAAAACTGTATTTTTTTTTTTAGATAGGTCACTGTTTTCTTTCTGGCCACCGCAATATTAACCATAAGTAGAAAGCCTCATACATAGCTTAATCAGACTTTTTTAGTTCAGAAGAGACAGGTTTTTTCTTGAGCTTGAAATTTTCCTGGAAGTTGAGATCAGTAATGAATCTCACCATTAGCCCTCCCTTCACTAATTATGATTTAGGATTGACCTGAGACACAGGCAAAGCTGACAATCACTCTGGAAAATGGAGCAAGTCAGCAAAATCCTGGTCCCTCAGGCATAGTGGGGGGTAGGCTTCCACCAGTTGGCACTGAGGTCTGTGTCCAAACCTTTCTGCTGGTTGCTGGGACACAATAGAGCTTCATGGGCTCAACCTCAGCACTGCAACAACACACAGTCCCCAGGGAGAGCCAGACAAAACCCACAGCCCAAAGCCTCCAACACTGAACCGGCAAGAGGAGGCAGGTCTAAAGAGGATCACCTGGTAGAGAGCTGTTGCTCTCCCCTGCTGTTGCTGATTGTGCCATCAGAGACTGGCACAGGCACAGCAGGCCACAGACTGGAGTAAGGTGCAGAGACAAGACAGTAAATGTCCCCTACCAGGCCTAAGCCACACATTTAATTCTTCCACAGAGAGTGACTTAAGAGAATATTATCTTGTCCCACTGGGTAACCACAGGCTAGACACAGAGCCAGTTGAGAAGTACAGATCTCTGCCATAACCATGACTGCTATTTAACAATCCCCAGGACAGTATTATTCTACGTCATCTTAAGAGCCAGAAAATTGAATTTCATTATACTGAGACATCTTAGGCTGATCTTGGCTGGTTCCAACTGGATTAACTGATCACGACCAGATTTATCCCACTTAACTTGAAGCACTTCACTGTGGCTTATAATTTAAGAGTAGCCTGACCCCACTATAATCAAGGGAAAGAGAAAAAATGGGCTAAAATTGACTTCTGCAAGTAATGTTATCTCTGTTCACTGTAAAGTGAATTCGACCCTGAATTAGGCAGCTTCATCATGTGGCTGAAGCTAAGGGGGAATGAATCACTCCTCTGCAATTTAAGATATTGGGTTCAATCAAGACTATAGTCTTACAGTCTTAACATTTATCCAAGATATTTGCTGTGACAGTTCTGTGTTGAACAAAATCTAGGTTTACTGCATAGGTTCATCTGCTGCTGCAAATTAGGAGAGTTTCATAAAGGTAATGTAATTAAATCCCAGCATCACAAGCAGATTCACAGAGTGGGTTTTAACTCATGTATGACTCCATTTTCTGAATGCTTGCCATCAAACCCACTTTTAGACACTCACAGTAATTCTAAGGGAAAAGTACTTCCTGAAACCATATTTCTGTCCTTGTCCTCCCGTTCCCTGAGGAATTTTCTCTTTAGATATTTTATGCAGTATTTGTATTCAGAGCTTTTGCTGCACACCCAGCAAAATGAATATATTCACAATTCCTTTTTGCATCAGTGGAACTCTGAGCAGAAAATGCTTTGCAGGCTGCTTAGGAAAATCATCACTTCTGTTTGTTATACTGCTTTAGTGTGGGACATCTAACTCCACTGAAGAGTGGTAATAACTAGAGTAAACAGGTGGAACAGAAAAATCATTGGGATAAAGTAAAACACAAGATAGAAAAGAATACACCAACTGATTAGAATCAAAGAATTGACTTATATATTAGTGTTGTTCTACTCATTTTTTAACACTGCTAAACAAAGGAACGTGGTTATCCAAAAAGTAGCATTAAATAAACCTAAATTTTTCCATTCCCTCCCAGGCCCCTACTTCCCTAATATGTCCACCATGGCCACTCAATCCAGGGGTCATGGTTCTAAAAGTCAAAGCCAAATAATGTGTTTTAAATACTAGTTCTGATATGTACATTCTTTTGTCAGGAACAGGACCTTCTAAGAAAAGTAAAATATTACCTAAAGAAGATGTCATAATTATATTCATTCAGGAAAATTAAATTTTACCTTTCTTTATTGGCTTGTGTAATCACTGGTAGCAATTTTTAAATACATATATTTTTAGGAAAGCATTTCTCAAAATATATGAGGAATATAGTTTGAAAGCATGCTGTCAGTCTTGGGTGAACACAATGTCTTGAGCAGAATTTAATTAAAATACAATGGAGAAAGGTAATAAGCTTATCGTGAGTTTCCTCTCCACCTGCACAAGACTCTAAAAGGCTCACTTTATTCTAAGGTAAAGAAATTGTTAGCTTAATTCAGGAAGTGAATGAAGTGGTATGGTCTGAATAATCCAGAAGGTCAGGCTTGCTGATAAGAATGGTTCTTCACTAATCAATTTAAATAGATTATCAGTTTAGTGATCACCAGTGATCAAATCTATCTTTGTTCTTTATCTTAGAGACAAATTTGCAACAACATTGTGCTGATTCCAGCTAAAAGCTTCAGGTACCACCACAAGGAAAAGAAATTTCTGTGAATTCACTCTTTGATGTATTTCCATTTTCCTTGGGGTTTCCAATCCAACTATCATCTTCTTCAGCTCCCGTAGAATTTCTAGACCTTTTCCAGTGGAGGACACATCTTCTAGCAACACTAACTATAGGAGAAAAACATCAGTCTTTCTGAAAGGCAAATAAATCACCCAGACATCGCAGTTCATAATTGCAAAGTCTCAATTTCCATGAGACATAAAAAAAGAACATGAAAGAACATGTTGCTAGTTTAATTTGCAGATAGACAATAAATATATTCTCTCCATCTGTAATCCAGACATAAAATTTAGAAAGATGGAATTCTGTGACAAGAAAAAATTATTTCTGAAAATGCTGTACTATCAGAAATAGTACAGTTTGAGGAAATATGATGTAAATAAGAAGCAGGTTTGTGTGCATTTATACTGTCCCATGATTGAAAATTCATATGACAACATGGCAGTAAGACTTTTAGTATACTGGAACAAGAAATTTAACAATTTCAGGTATTGATCATTAGAGTCTAAGATACTGCTTGCTGTGTTATGAACCAGGAAAGCAATAATACCAGTCTCGGTATCTTACCCCAAGATATAATCAGAGAAAATCTTGTCAGATAGAAGTTGAAAAGTGAAGAACAATGTCAAGTCAAGAACCCGCTTCTTCACAACGTTTGTCAGAATGTATTTATACCTGGAAATAAATGGAAGGCATTTTGTCTGGACATATTCAGAGTAATTTGCCAGATTTACACCGGCATAATTCCAGAAACCCTTTTTAAGTTTTTTCACAGCTATTTTTTGTTTAATAGGAGGGACAATATTTCTAGTGATAAGTAGCACTATTTATCATATCTATCGAAAGATGTTTGCTAAAAAAACAGAAATCACATTAAACAGAAGCTTCACCTTCCACATTCCCAGTTCAATAATACTGAGAAATCATAGATTAAAAACTTTCTTACAAGCATTGCAAGATTTGAGAAAAAAGGTTCTGCAGTGAGCTGTACCTACGTGGCACATTATTAACCCATAGGAGAAGGAAGGCAAGCACATGACACTTTGAGTGGTTTTTTATAACTTGTCAAATATGGGCAATTTTAATCTTTTTCTTTCAAACAGACTGATCATCACTCAAGCTGTGATGATGCTCCCTATATTTTCTGACTTCACATCTTTAATGATTTACTGAATAGAATATATTTAGATATATTTAGAATATATTTAGTAGAATATATTTAGTAGAATATATTTAGGTTAGCTAATTTAAATGCAGGAAGAACAAACTGAATGGCTATTTGTGGGATAATATCCCTAGCATTTACTTGTGGACATGTTCTCATGTCACAGCCATACAAAGAAATGCCTAAGCTACAAGTAAAACAGTCTAAACAACTTTGGAAGTCTAAGTTTCAATTTTTAAATAATTGAAGCTCTAAGAATCTAAGTGCCATATGAACACCACTGACTTTGACTCTTCAATAGCTAGATGGCTTTTGAAAATGAAGTATGGTCATCTTTTGAAAAGAGGAAGGACTCGTTCAGAAATCAATTTCAGGCCAAAGTTCAATGACATGCTCAGCAACTGAGCACTTCATATGAATACCAATCAGGAATATGTAGAGTTGAAATCAAAAATTACCGTATTCTAAAATCAAGACAGTTACACCAATGATATATCCTATAGGTTTTATATACCATGCCCTACTCTGGCTTCTACATCTGAGTGCCCAGTTTATTAAGTGATCTTAATGAATCAACTTTCAAAGGTATATGATCAAAAACTGGTTTACTTTTAAAGGCAT
Organism: Lepidothrix coronata; assembly: GCF_001604755.1. Taxonomy (NCBI): domain Eukaryota; kingdom Metazoa; phylum Chordata; class Aves; order Passeriformes; family Pipridae; genus Lepidothrix; species Lepidothrix coronata. Next base: position 1,839,989 of record NW_016690237.1, on the reverse strand, counting down.
GTACAACACAGATACAGAGATGGAGCGAGGAAGAAGTATTTTACATGCTAATGCTCTGCCTTTATGACTTTCTACTCAGATACGAGTTTCCAGACTTGATGGTTTTTCCCAGGCTAGGAAGGCAACTGCTTGGTGCAACACAGGGACTCTGAATCATATAAGATTGTGTGGGCAGATAATGCGTTTCCACACTCATGGAAACCATACCTCCTTCTCACTGGAGTGACTTTGGGGCTTTGGGCGCAGAGCTGGACTGTTTTTCACTGAGAATACCAAAGAAAATTTGCTGTCATGGTCCAGACATGTTGAGAATGTTAAAAAGCATACTGAGTGCTGATGGGTCCATGTAACACAATCTACAGAAAGTGGTTCTGAAAAATGTTACTGAAATCCGAACTCTCCGTATGTTTCCTTTATTAAACTCATTGATTCTGCTCAGTTCACAAAATGAAAGGTGAGTAATTTTGACAAAATATCCTAGGCAGAGGAATATACTATGTCATGGGAGCAGTTCATGGGTTTGTTTGCAATCTGACTTTCTGCTGTTGCAGCTATTTTCTAATTATAAATGCCTAGAAATGGAATTCTTACCACAGATTGGGATCTACATGTCACAGAATCACTTCTAGTTTGGAAGGCACCTTTGGAGGTCATCTGACCCAATCCTTCTGCTCAAGCAGGGACACCTAGAGCTGGTTGCCCAAAACCATGTCCAGGAAGCTTTTGAATGTCTCCAAAGATGGAGATTCCATAACCTCCCTGGGTAACCTATGCCAGTGATCGGTCACCTTTGCAGTAAAATGTGTTTCCTGATGTTCAGGAAGAGGGAAGATCCTGAGTTTCTGTGTGCACCCACTGCCTCTTGTCCTGTCACTGGGCACCACTTAAAGGGCCTGGCCCTGTCCTCTTTTCACTCTTCCTTCAGATATTTATAGATTAGATAGATAGAAAGACGAAAGATAGATAGATGATAGATAGATAGATAGATAGATAGATAGATAGATAGATAGATAGATAGATAGATAGATAGATAGATAGATAGATAGATAGACAAAGTTCCCCCCTGAGCCCTCTCTTCTCTAGCCTAAACAGTCTCAGCTCTCTCAGCATTTCCTCATAGGGTTGATGCTCTAGTCCCTTCATCATCTTTGGTGTCCTTTTTGGACTTTCTCCATTATGTTCATGTCTCTCCCACACTGAGCAGCCCAGAAATGGACATAGGACTCCAGGTGTGGCCTCACTAGTGCTAAGTATCACCTGCTGATAACAATATTCCTAATGCAACGCAGGATACCATTAGTCTCCTTTGCCACAAGGGCACAGGGGTGGCTTATGTTCAATCTAGTGTCCACCAGGACCCCCAGGTCCTTTCCTGTCAAACTGCTTTCCAATTGCGTGACCCCCAACACGAGGTTTTTTCTCCCCAGATACAGGACTTTTCACTTCCTCTTGCTGAACTTCGTGAGGTTCTTGACAGCTCACTTCTCTAGCCTGTTAAGGTCTCTCTAGATGGCATTGCAGGTGCACTCTGCCTCACCATCTAGATCATTAATGAAGAGGTAAAAGAGGATTGGACCCACTATGAATCCCTGGGGTATGCTGCTAGTTCTTTGTCTCCAACTGGACTTTGTGCCACTAATCATCGTCCTCAGAACCCAGCCATTGAGCTTGTTTTCCACCCACCTCACTTTCAATCAATATATCAACAAATTCTCTATGAGGATCCTATGGGAGACTTTGTCAAAGGTCTTACTAACTGAAGCCCACACAGACAATATCCAATTATCCCCTCCTGTACCAAGACAACCTTTTCATAAAAGTTTATCAAGCTGGTTATGCATGACTTCCCCAATAGACATGATTGGTTAGATATTGAGATTGGCCTCACAATGATGGCTGTCAGCTCTCTCAGCGCTTGTGGGAGCATCCCATCACAGCCCACAGAGATGTACGTCCATCCTGCTTAAGTATTCTCCGGTCAGATCCTCTTCCAACAAGGCTACATCTTCCTTGCTCTAGCCTTTCCCACTGGTCTCTGGGACTTGTGGTTCCTGAAGGTTGGTCTTGACAGAAAAGACTGAGGCAAAGAAGGTGTTTAGTATCTCAGAGTTTTCCAAATCCCGTGCAACCAGGTCACCTGTCTCATAGAGCAATGGGCCTACGTTATCCCTAGTCGTCTTCTTGTGTACTTAAAGAAGACTTTCTTGTGGTTTTAAACACCTCCAGGCAGATTCAATTCCATTTGGGCTTCGACTTTCCTAACCCCATCTCTGCGTGCTAAGACAACGTCTATGTGTTCCTCCCAGGTTACCTGTCCTTGCTTCCAGTCTCTGTATGCCTCATTTTTATATTTGAGTTTGGCCAGAAACTCCTTGTTCATCTGTAAAGGCCTCCTGGTATTTTTGACTGACTTCTTACTCATTGAGTGGAGGAGAACATCCTTAAATATTAACCAATTTCTTTCCTTAGGCCCCTATTTCCTCCAGGTTCTTATCCCATGTAACCCTTCCAAGCAAATCTTTGAAGAGATCAAAGTCTGCTCTTCTGAATTCCAGGTCCATGAACTTGATTTTTTGCTTGCTTTCTCCTCTTAGGATCCTGAACTCCACCATTTTTTGGTCACTGTAGGCAAAGTCACCTTTGACCTTCATATCCCCAACAAGCTTCTCCTTGTTGGTGAGTATGAGGTCTTCTAGAGCACCACACCTCATTTGCTCCTCTATCATTCGGGTCAGGAATACATATTATTTACTGGACTAGCTTTGCTTTACTTCCTCTCATTATTAATACATCTTCCCAGTATATATGACTACTTGAGAGGAAAGAATTGTTCTGAATGAGTAATATTCATCATACTATTTCACAGGTTGGAGAAGAAACGTATTTAGCTCTTGAGGTCCATGACAAAGCTCTAGAACAGTAAGTGAGGAAGGAAAAATCCAAATGCTACCAGAGGACACTTACAAGTAAACAAAAAAATCCTCATAGTAGTATCACTCTGAATTGTAAATGAATAGGGAACACTAAGCAGAATACTTGTTTGCCCTTCAAGGAATCAACTTTGAAACGTTTACCATACAGCTTGACAGTTACAAGACATCATTTATTTTCCTATCGTTCTATTTTTCTGAAATGTGTAGACTTTAATTGAAACAGAAAGGGCCTGTAAAGCCTCATGTTGCTATATAACGTTTTATAATCAAAGTTTCAATTTTAACTTTTCCTCAAAACACTGTTGATCATAAAAGAGATATCTTTCTGCTTTTAGCACTTAGTTTTCATTTCCTTCCAGCTAATGCCAGCAATAACTAGTGCTTCAGCAGCTTATTATTCATTAAATACTCATTTAAAACACCTTCTCTTCTGTGTACTTTGGACTTTAAATAGTGTTTTGATACCTAGAGCATTTTACAGTATGTCTTTTTTTTTCCAAATACAATCTAGCTAGATTTCTATAAAACAAGATTTTTTTATATATATTTTATTTTATTTGTCAAATTTCCAGGCTTAATTTTATTTTAAAAACTTAATGGAAAATATAAAGTATTGCTCCCCAATCCAAAAAAAAGGTAGGGAAAAAATGGTCATATGAAACAAAACTTATAAATACAGTATTCTACTTCACTTTTACTACATACTCCAGGTTTGCCAGAAATAAAATTCAAAATATTTCTGATTTGAAGTTGTAACCCAGATTCTCTAAAGCCTTGGAGATGTATCCAATGGACCACCACTTTATTTTTAAAAAATAAAATACACTTGCATGCCATGTTGAAATGAAATAGTTTATCAAAGTGAGCTCACCAACCATCCAGCTTTAGACACCTATCTTCATTATGAGAGTTATACAGGGTTTCTACTCAAACTTTCTTTATACTGGGGGGGCTCTCCCAAAAGACAATTCAGAATAGGAACCTCTCTCTAGGAAGACTGGAGAGACTGCTTGCACAATTAGCTCACAGAGCTAATTACCTAAACTTAAGATCAAAATTATACTTTTTCCTCTTACTCTCTTTTTCCTCAAGAAGAAAGCTAGACAGAAATAAACTTTTCAGGAAAGGCCTAAGGTGTCCTAGTGGATACCAAGTTGAGCAAAGCACCCTTTGCAGCAACAAAGGGCAACAGCCTTCTGAGCTGCATTGGCAGTTGTACATTGTCACATGCCCTGATGGGAGTATGTGAAGAAGAAGAAGAGACAGATTCTTCCAGGAGATGCACAGTGGCATGACATGGGGCATTAGACACAAGCTGCAACACCAGAAATTCTGATTAGATACTAGGAGAAAAATTCACTCTCTGAGAGCAATCTAGCACTGGACCAAGTTGTTGCACAGAGATGCTGTGGGACCTCCATCCTTGGAAATATTTAAATTTTGCCTGGATAAAAGCCCTGAGCAGTCTGGTCTAAGTTCAAAATCAATCCTATTTTCATCGGGAGGTTAGAGTAATTTACTTTCAGAAGTCCTTTCCAACCTAAATTATTCTATGAGTCTGTCAAAATGACAACTTAAAGGAGACATTTGCCACATTGTCAAATGTCAAGCTACTGGCAAAGCAGAGGCTACAAACATTCACTGAAAAAAATCTTCTTTTTCTAAAATACTTTAGATCACAAAAGGATATAATTTTGCTCAGTTTGAAGAGCAATAATGGCTTTAAGAAGTTCCTCAGATGCAAATGGTCAAAGCTGCCTAGAGACATACCCCTGTTTCTCTCCATTTATAGCCCAGATACTTTGCCAACCAAAACTCCTAAGAATTAGCCAAATAAGAAACAGACTGAAAAGGCCAGTAAGGGTCATCCCGTAACCCACTCTTGTGGCCAGAGGAATGTGTCCATGGGTGTGGCACACCATAAGTTGTCTGATTTTCTCACTTTTACACTGATATTGCTTTAACTTGCTTTAAAAGTGTCTTAGTCACTAACCCACATCAGAATGATAGACATAACAGATGCAAATTTGTACCCTGTAACACATGTTGCTGGTGATTAAAAAACGCAGTACAGAAACTAATGTTAATGAATTCTGCATACCATAAATAGTGAATTACCCTTGCCACTACAAGCATCCACAAAGGCAAACCTTGATAGAAAAGTGCATCAAAGAGAAACAATTAGGATGTCCTAATGGATGAACAAAAGGTTGTTCACACAAATCTGTCAGTTACTCTTGACTTCTAACAGCACTCCATGATACCAGACTGTGTTTGAGATACCAACTCCTGTCCACAGGCTAAAATTTACAGGTCCTCAGGGAAGGACCACCAGCATTACATGGCTCATCCCTTCCACACATCTGCTTGCTAGTGCAGGTTCATAGCCTTAAGCACTCTGGCCCCAAGTTGAATTCCCAAGACAGGAATGTGCCAATCAAATCTTCTAAAAAACATGCAACTTCTTGTCAATGTGCACCTCTCTAACACAGGGCACAAATCACCCTTCAGTATTTAAGCATTCATAGCCATTTTTCTGCTTGCAAAGCGTTATATAGCAAATATTAATTTGTGTAATATTGCTGACTTCAGCAAACCTGAATCCATAAATGAAGGGGCTTGGGGTTGAGCGTCTCAAAAGAAATGCAAAGAAACTAGATGCACAGCATTCACTGAAGAACATCTTGGTACGAAACACTTGCTTAAATTCTTCACTCTTTCATAAAAATGTAGTTAAAATAAGAGAAATTTTTGAACAGGTTCTTAGTATCACATTTAAAATTATATGCTCAAGAGCAAAGGAGCAAGATTATATATCCACTAAAAAGACCTAATCACAATACTAGTATCTCACTTCAAGTTTGATGATAGACTTCTCCAAAGTTCATGCATGCATGATACTTGAACATCAGCCAAGGATGATGATGTGCGATCTGTACACACACTAATTTTAGGTAAATTGTTAAGACACAAAGAAAGCCCTGGGAAGAAGTTTTAAATAGGTTGTGAATTTTGGTTAAAAACGCCCAAAACATTTAGAATAACTTTAATTGCATTCAGAGGGTTGTTATACTGTCATAAGACATAGCATCCTTACAGACATCTCAGACAAGTGTTGGCATAAGAGGGTTAGGCAATAGCATACATATGTTCTCATAGTGTATTTACGAAGAATGTAGGGAGAACATATGGTAGACGCTATCATGAATGTTACAGGGGAAAAAAAGTGCTGGGTACCCCATTCTCCATTTCTTATGAGAACTGCAAATAAAAGCAACGTGAAGAGAGTAGCAGCCCAAGTGACAAACCAGGTACTTATGGATCAGAAAATGGCAAGACAACTATCACTCATTCAAATAGCTTTGAGAAGTATTATGATACAATAGATATGAAAATTAAATGGATCTACACTACTGAAATTTTCACAGAGGAACCTTTATGTTATTTATGCAAGGAGGGTAATATGTTTTTTTTCAAATAGGTGTTTCACTGAGTTAAAGACATCTGTCCTTTATTCAATGGTACTTCAAGAACCAGGTATTCAAGACCACTGCTGTTGCTCCGTAAGCTGAATTTTTTAAGACTACTGTTATAAGCCACATATAAAGGACTATATAGCAGATGCCCTGACACTATCTGTCCTATTAAGACTCTCCTAAGAATGGGATTCATTTGATCAGTTGCAAAAGTCTGCAGCAGGATTCTACATTTGAGGGCAACAGGGACTATCTACAGTCAGTGAAGACAAAGACAACAGTCACTTTCAGGCACAATTCATCTCACACAATGCCTCAGATATTAGTGGGAGGTGCTGCTGATCCTCTGCCAGAGGTATCAAACAGATGCCAATGGTTTGAACATTTATTTTCCTATCTCAAATGCACATTGCAGTTTCCAGGACGCTCTCTTGGCCTGCAGCTCCTCTTTCTATGAGCCACCTGACCAGTAGTTGAGGTTAGAGAGAGCAGAGTTTCCATTTCTGATCATTTCTGTATGATTGTTGGTAAAGTGAGTTGACTTTTCTGCTCAGCACAGGTCACTGAGGCCACTACCATCAGCTTTGAGCAGTTCTAAAGTAAAAATTGTGTCTTTTTTTATCAGGAATATGTGAAATATCTGATTTATTGTACATCAGGGAAATATGTCTGCAGCTCAATGGACTTCTGTATTAAAAAACCCTCATATAGAGGGCTGGTTAAAAAATAATATGTGGAATTAAAAAATTTGGGTTTATATATAACCCAATTTACACTGACTTGGAAAAAAAATAGCATAGGAAAAAGACACAAGGTAATATATAATAATTTTGTAGGATACTTTTTCTATCCATAACCCATTTCAAAATATCGATGTCTTTTCAGATACCAAAAAAAAATAAATCTTTAACCATAAACTGATCATTATATCTTACCAGGATAAAAAAATCAAAAGTACTTGAGACAACACATGACCAAAACAAAAAAACAAGAACAACAACAACAACAAAAACCATCAAAGTACAGATGTTGATCTCTTTCATGTGAAAATAAAAACAGAACCATGCAGTAGTCACCATTATGTAGTTTATATGTTGTCCAGAGCTACAAAGCTATGTCAGCTATGTCAATTTTTTTGTGAATTATGCATTTCTACTATATAAACAAAATTTGCTTTTAGAAACTTAAATCAAGCAATAAGAAAGTTTTTGACTTGTAGTATAGTCATAACTAACAATCAGAGAAGCAAAGCTACCTTTATGAAAACAGACATAAGGCTTCCTCCTAGATAAATACTTCATTGGTCCAAAAATGACTGGCTATATTTTAAAGAGATAGATATTACTAAACCAGAATGTTTTTATTAATATAGTCCTAATTTTGGCATTCAACCAGTATGATTTTAGTTTTATTATTATGATTATTATTTTCACATAAAAAAGCTTTGTACATCATTTGAATCAGTTCTGTTCTTCCAGGGCATACAGGCTGTACCCAGTACAGCCTCACCAACTATGATAACCAAAGCTCGTTTGTTTGGTTTTTTCTCAGAATTCTTCTTCCATTATCATAAGAAATGAAATTATTTGCCCCATGAGTGACAGCAAAATAATAGCATGGGAGTGCCTATTTATGAGTTATAGAATTTACTGCAATGGAATTACACATCACAGAATCACAGAATATCCTGAGTTGGAAAGGACCAACAAGGTTTATTGAGTCCAGTTCTTAGCTCTGCCCAGGACATCCCCAAGAGTCGTACCATGTGCCTGAAAGCATTTTCCAAATTCATTGTCCAAATGCATAGTCCAAATTAGGAAAACCCAAAGAACAGGTAGCTGCACCTTTTGTCCAAATCAAATGCTTTTCACTCATAAGGAATCACTGACAGCAAACAACTGCATTGCGAACTAAGCTTGGACCTTAACAGAAGGTTTGCATCACACAGTGTTGCATAACAAATGAGGTCTGCAATCTTAAATTTGATATTCTTCAAACTCATTCCATGGAACAGCTCAAAGTTTTGCATGTGTCTTTAACACACACATGTGCTCACCACAATAGCAAATACATGGTAATAAGTACACCTTATTCATATTTGGATGCAAAATCCCAGATGCTCATTCCTGAGCAACAGCTTAAGGTTCTAACATCTGAGGTCAACTAGAGTTTTGTTTGTCCCTTGGAGAAGAGGCAAACTCTGCTTTACAGGCTTAAACTCAACAACCATAGTAACTGAAAAGGATAGGAGCCCTGCATCAGAGGGGCAGCTGTGTACCTCCTCATCCCACAGTCTCAAGATTGAGTGAGGAACTATGTGTCAGTGCAGGCACTGGTTTGAAAAGGTACCGTGTGTCACTTTCCCTCGCATGCCCCAGAAATCAGATCTCAGCTGAAGGAACTTGTGCTGACAGAGCAACAAACACCGGTGGCTCCGGTGTTCTCCTCTGCTCCTTTTCTAACTTGTCTGTCTATGACTATCCTTGAAGAGTAAAAGGCTGTTTAAAAGACATTATGCCCTAAAAGGGGGATGGCTACACATTCCATCCTCAGGCTGTTCTGCTTAACATATCCACTGTGGCTGTCCAGGAAACTAGCACCATTTTCATCTGTTATACTTTCTTGCCCTCTGCTGGAAAAACTATCAACTGAATGTGCGGAATCAAAGCTTTCAAAACTGATTTCTCAAGCAATCATGAAAATAACTGATTTTCTTTACACAGTCTTCCCACAAAACCCTCAAAAGAAATGCTAAAAAACCTCAGTTTCTTACCAAATCATCTGATTCCTAGCAACTAATCTTCAGAATCAGACAAATGCATTGAAAGTACCATCTTGTCCCCAAAAGGTACTAGCTTCAAAATACAAGGGGAAAGTGGAGAGGAGTGAAGACCAAACACACAAGAGAAAGGTCGAGAATGAGTAATATGCTCGCGTTTTTCAAAAACACAGACAAAATGCAGGTGCTGGTGTTAAATGGGAACACAAGGCAACAGTATTTTCTGCCTTAATGAGTTTGTGATGTCTTAAGTGAATAGGTGGGTAGCAAGTGTAAGTCCATTTTCAATAAATAGCACACATATGTTTTCCTACTCACAACAAAAGAAGAATTCATCATAACAGAAAATAAATTACCTCTCTGCCACTACACCATTACTGTGTGGATGTATCCAGGGGCATATTCAGAACTTCTGGAAGAGAATTTCTCTTCTGGGTATTAGGTCTTCAAAACCTCAGGCCTCCAATTTTCTCCAAACACATACGATTTCTCCTGAATAGTAGTAGGAAAAGCAGTCAAGTTTATCAGCTGTATTGTCACCATTCTTCTTTTCATCAAAGAGCAGTTATGGTGGATTAAAAAAGTAATGTCATCATGTCACAAAGAAGGAAAGTTAGCTCTTCTTTAAGTATGCCACTGGGAAGGACCTCTCTGACTTTTAATGCCTCTTCAGGCCTTTCAGACAATCAGTAGCTCCCTCCTGTGAGCCATGAACCTTTGCAGAAAGTCTTTCTGTCATAAGTAACCTTCTGCTTTTTATTTAGTGACCTTAATCTTCAAGATGACAGGGTATTTCCATGGCATGGACAGTTTCCCTTTACGCCCTTACCCAATGTGGAATGGCTCATATGAATAAGCATATCATATTTAGGAAAATGGAAATTTTCTTTCCACTATTCTTTTTTCAATGAATACTTTCAAAGACCAAATCTTCACTTGATCCTGCAAAAAGTAATAATCTCTGCTGGGATAACACAAATGGAAAATAGATGTGAGCAGGACCCATGTTTCTCTTCTCAGCTGCAGTCATGTTCCATTTCAGATAGTCAGTCCTTTTACAGTGACTGATTTCTTTTTTCATTCTATATTCTGCTAATATCCACACATTCCCAGATTTGTTTCATAATGTGAACTAGATTTTAAAGTATTTGTTTTGGGATTTATCATGTTTTCACTAGTAGTACAGAGAACATCTTCATTCCTGTTGCTGACCACCTAATACCCTTACTGTAGCCACAACATCTTTTTACTCACAGTAAGGTCAAGTTCTTTTAACTTTTAAAAGCATTGTAACAGCTGAAAACTAAAAATAGGTCCAGTAAAATTCAATCAGTAAGTCTTCAGCAGAGTGTTGATGGACTCCAGACTACGGATTGAGATAAATTGATTCAAACTGTATTTATATAGATTTATATATAGGCATGTTTTATAAATACTTCTACAGAAAGACAACCATCAACCATGACATCATCTTCTGTCAGTGTCAGTTCCCACAACACAGGTGTAGAAATACAACTTCCTTTTGCCTAAATTTTCTTCTAAGAAACAAAAACATCAGAGATAAGCCTGGTATGGCTCAGGGAATAAGTAATGGCATGCAGAGCTTTTCATTTCAAGAACATAAATTCAGGTTCTGCCCAAGCCACAAAAGGCCTAAAAGTTCCTGTTTTGACTTCTCTAACAATATATTGAAAATTAGCTCATTTTCAAAATCCAATTACTTTGGTTTTATTTTCCAAATCCAGAGAATATGTTCACATCACAAATAACATCAGCATAGAAGACAATCTTCTTAAAGTTTTTAGCAGAAAGGTCAATGATTTGATGGGATTAAAACTGATGTATCCTCATTTGCGTCAAGTTTTCCTCCTCTGCCAGGGCGCCAATGCAGAGTGGTTTTCTTGGGCAGTTTCTCCACAACGGTCACCCTGTCATGGGCTCCCACTGCCTAAAGAATGACAAATCAAGGCTCTCCGTGGAAGGTCAGGATCTGAATTTTCAGACCATTTCAGAAAGAAGTCAGTGGGGAAAGGAACAAAACCCCATTTCTAGAGCTCTGTCATAACAAACATTTCTTACCACATTAGAAAGAGATTCCATGCAGTCATACTGCTTTCTTTTTGTCACACCTTGTGTGTACACAGTATCGTGTATTTCAGAATGTGGGTAAGGGTCCCTGTGCCTCATGTTTAATGTAGTTTATACTGGCAGTGATCAAAAGTTATTTTGAGGAGAAGTTATGGTTGCCACACCATTTACTTAATACCTTTTAACAGAAAAGAGGAGCAGAAGCTCTTGAAATTCAGTTTTAAGCTTAAAAGTTTACCTTCATTTCTCATCTCTATTATTTCAGAAAAAAATCTTAACTAGATTGCCCAATATACATGTAAATCAGTTTACATGAGAACACTCCACATACCAAAATGGACTTTCCATCAACACCAGCAATGACTGTGGAGCAAATTATGGCACTTCAGAATCAATATGCACACTGAAATTCAAGACTTTTGATGTGTGGCAATGCCATTAGTAGTAATTTTGTTAGTGTTTTTTTCCACAAACAGTTCAACTCATCAGCCAGCTTTCTTCTTTTTAGAGTCTTTTTTTCACATGTAAAAACTGGATTCTGAATGTAATACATTTTTTCAGAAGTAAAAAGTTTGCACTCTCTTTGCTGCACTTTATCCTATTCTGTGGCAAAGGATAAGTCACAACATAGTATAGTCTGATCAGTAATAGGTAGCTACAGCTGTTCCTGGATTTGGACAGTGTGACTGATTTACATTTTTTTGGTGCTTCTGATGTTTCTTCAATAAATGTATGGTCTTGACATTGATACTATTTCCCCCTGTACCAACCAGCAGCACTTTGTGAGTTTCCTGAACTTCCCTATTCTGGTTTTGGCAAATAAGCAGCATTTTCTTAGTGATACAGATGTCTTTTTCCTCATAACTCATTATAGTCTTACTGTATCTAGTAGGAATGGAAAACAGTGTTTCACAGGTGTTTTCCAAATACCCACAGGGAGTTGTTTTATGATTTTGGTTATGTCTACAATGCACACAAAAAAAGTGCAGTCGTAAACTACATTATCTAACTCAAGAGAGTAATAAAGATAAATTCAGTTTTAATAGAGCTTGGCAGTCCTCTTTAAAGCATTACTTCAAGAGTTAACTGTCATTACTGGAGCTTAAACTCAAGCAAAGAAGGGACCCTGTCTTTCAATGCAAGGTACGCCCACACTCTCAGAACTATTCTTCCTTAATGCATTTTTTCCCTTAAGGTCAGATGGAAGAAAAGGGGAGAATCTGCCTGTTAAAAGCATCTCACCAAATACAGATGACCTGAAAGCATCATCTGGGATTCACCACCCTTTTGTGAGGACACTGCAATACCAAGCACCTTTAAGGTATGAAAGGACAGTGCTTTCACCCACATTATACAATCAAGAACTCCAGATGTTGTTTCTACCTTGAATCTTTAATATTTTCTCTAATTTTAGTTACTTGTAATGGAAAAGTCATAAAGTTTGTTAAAATATGCTCTAGAGAAAGGTGTGCTCTACAGACGTTTTCCAGCAAAGATCCTGCAGTCAGCACACAGCAGCATTAACCAACATGCAATTTTGAGTTCTTCAGTGAAACCCCTATCTTTTTCAACTAGTTTCACCATTACCATCAAGAAACTGCAGTTTTGCATCCCTTCTGTTCTATGGGCATAGACAGGCTTTATATATATCTTCAGGAAGGAGATAACTGAATCTGGAGAAATGAGCCATGATCTGAGGTGGCAGACCTCCTACAGGCAAGGCAGAGCCCCTCTGACAGGGCACAATCCCAAGCACCTGCACAGGGTCAGGACAGCAATGGTGAAGGCTCAGTTGAGCGTCCTGGATGAGGCCAGTAGTGAGTCAGATTTGGGGTCCATCCAGGGAGTCTAATAAATAAACTTAGACAATGAGACACAGGACATCAGATTGACTCACCTAATGCTCCATGGCAGATGTGGAGACATGGTTTGTGTAAGTCCATGGGGGTTAGAAATATGTAATGCCTGTGTTTGCCACTGAAACAACATGTACTGCGCTGAACTCGTAAAGGCCTTGGAAAGCCCAGAATACAGCACGGATAAAAATCAATGCTGAGTAATAGGGAAGAAGACATGGTAGTTCTATCAGAAGACAAAACAACATAGCTTCAACACTGATATCTCTCATTGCAATCTGTCTAACACAAGAGTAAATCATTATCCAGAATACCTATAAACACCTTTTAACCTTCAACTGAGAGAAATGCAGAACAGACAGAGAAAGAGGATGACTAAATACGAGGTAACAAACCTCATCAATAAAAAGGAGCTATGCTATACTACGCATTTCTAAAGACTTGAGTATCCGGTTAATTTTTGTACTTTTTTCTTCCATTCAGAAGCACACAAACTCTGTTCTCGTTACACTCGGGTTTGAATTTGACCTTCAGAATGAAACCTTGATGTAAGATCCTTATCTGCAAAGTAAATGCAGCAGAACCGCACCCACACAAACTTTCAGCCTCTATTTAATCCCGTCCTGCAGCAAATCATCCTGACTCTGACTCCACTGCCACACCAGGGAAATTCCAGGATAGGCACACAGACTAAGAGCAGAGGTGTGAGGCGAGGCAAAGGTGGATGGAAAACTACCCTGTATTCTGAAATAAAGCATTGATTTGGAGTGGAAATACATTTAGTCTTTCTGCCATGTCTGCTATATACCCAGCCAGCTGGTGTCATCTCTATGGTGGCTCATGGTACAAGAAAACTTCTTTGCTGAGATCTTTCTGAGCTTGGTTACTTTTTTTTGGAAACAAAGAATCTGAACGTGGATCATTATGACTTATGTTTAAAATAGAATGAATGTTATTTGAGTCACTTCCAAATTAACATGATTGTTTAAAAATATATGAAATGCTTCATGGAATTTTAATCTCTCTACTGCAAAAACAATTTTAAAAGATTACAGCCTTGCACATTTTTAGAAGGATGTAATCACGCTAGCTAAAACATAAATTTCACACACCACAATAATTTTAATCATTCTGCACTGCACATAGGCAGCATTCAGATGTCTCTTTCAAATGTCAAAATAAAATTAATATTTATTACCACACCTCTGAACTAGCACATTTACAAAACTGAAACTCAGGACATTTTCTACTAAGCCATTTAAGCCATTTTGTATGTTCTGAGTTAAACACATTTTCTAGAGCTATTGCTCTGCCTCAGGGACTTACAGAATTTCTGAAGAACTTTATGACTTTTTTTCACCACATTCTTCAGGAAAAAAATCACTCAAGTCAAGAAAAGGATCCCAATTCCAGAGGTGGTTTTCGTTGTTGGTAGCTTGCTGTAAATAACACCATAAGAATAATTGACATTGCTGAACCTTACACACACAAAATGTAGCAACTGAGCAAAAGCATAAAATTAAACACAGATAAGTCATGCTTATACCAAAATCTTTGACTGTGACACCTCCAGGGCACGGGGAAAGTTCACAGGGGCAGGACAGCATCCATAACAACAGTACCTCCCCAGCAGTGTAGAATAAAAGCTAGGTCATTGATCCCTAGCAGCTTGGGGAAAAAATAGCTCCAGATGAGAACTTCATGGGCTCAAGCTCATCCAGAAAAGTACCAAAAAGACCTTTGGGATCTTGTCAGAAACTGTTGTTCCCAGTCCCTATTGCACAGTAATCATTGGAGAGTTTTCAAACTGGGTTTCAAACATAGAGCATAGAGGGGGAGGGAGTCCCTGTACATTTCTCTCTGCAACTCTTCTGGGTGACACCCTCCCTGTTAAGTGGATTGCAATAGATCATGTCTCTCCAGCGAGATGTGCAACGGACTTTATGTATCCACCACAACCTGCATCCTGAATTTCTTTGACCTCCTAGGATTTTTTTGACTGTCTTAACACTCTGCAGTCAAAACTAGGCATTTAAGAGACTCTCGAGAAGTAACCAAAAATTGTGCCAAAATACATTTATGATTCTAATTCTTTGTTATCTGGAAGGATAAAATGAACAAATCCATTAGCATCTGCACTCCTAAATCACTTCACTGCACTTGAAAAATCCTATCCTTTTCACAAAAGCACTAGCTGAAAAAGATTATGTTGCCAAGCACTGTGAACCAAAAAAAAAAAAAAATCCCAGTAGATATAATATAATTGTTTGCTACTGCCCATAAAACAATTAATCTCACTTTAGATCTCTGAGATAGTAAACAATTCAGGGAGTGGAATTATAGGTACTCCTGCCATGGTGTACCAGGGAGAAGCGGAAGCAGGAAAAGAAAGCTCCTTTTAAATGTTTTGAATTCACCCCACTGGCAGCTGCTATCTGGTTGATCAGCACAGAGCATTGCCTGCCAGCAGTTTTTACTGGCCAGTGTTTTACAGTAGGACCGCCTTAAACCTCACGACACCAATACTAAGGGGTGAGGGCTGCCTTTTTAGAGATGTAGCAAGACCCCAACATTTATTACATTCCTGTGTACCCTGCACCTCTGAGGCTGTTACACTTTGTTTGATATGGGATACAGACAAAGTCAGAATAAAAATTATGAATTAATAATCTTCTACCTGCACTTCTGGTCATTCTGAGTTTATCTTCTGTGAACAGTTTAAACAAATGAGGGTGACTGGAGGGACTGCTCTCAAAAACCATGACTCATAAACACCGACTGCCCCACTGGTAGCAGAGTTACTGTTCATCTAGTGTGGCAGCAGAGACAGATAACATCGCTCAGTGTGTCGGGTTAGGCTGAAAAATCCTCTGCTGTCCTTCCATAAATGCTCATAATGTAATGCTTACACATGCTTCCAGGAAAAGAATGATCCTTTGAAGTTATTCTGGCAATGATTCCTTATAGATAAGATGCTCAAGAAAGTCCCTTTCCATCTGCAGATGAACTACAGAGCTGGTCCTGCTGTTGCGGCATGACCTTGTTCATGAAGCTCCTGGCAAACAAGCAGCCCCATCGCATTCTAATTGTACAACTATGCAAAATCACCATACCAAACTTCCCGGAAATCTCTGCTGCTTCGCTGATGTCAGCACAAGGAGCCAAAAGCCGTAATTAACTTTTGATTGAACTTTGATAGGTCTGAATAGATACAGCCTGTAGGCAGTGTCTGGGCTGGGAGCTCTGCCAAACCTGCAAGTTCTTACAGGGAAGAGAAGCACCACTTGCTGGTCGTTCCCACCCTCATGTCCTCTCCCCAGGTATTTGCTACCCTCCCCTATCAAGGGCAGGAGGCTGAGCTAGTCTTTAACCCTGCTTGGTGTGTTTTCTCTTTCTTTCTTGGTACGTTAATAAGAGTTTCTTAAAAAGCCCAGTAACAGTTAAATCCAGCAAAATTTGTGCTCCCATGACACAAACACAAGCTGTCTCAAGAGGGACAGAGGCTGGAAATAACTGTTTCCAGTCTATTGCACCCAGTAAGCCCAGCAAGAAATTGGATTGGAAACTTGGCAGGGAAAAACTATATCTTGTATTTCTTCTGTTAAACATGGTATATTATTAGCGTTATGCTAATGTGGGTCACCTAAATGGGCTCCACATAATTTAATAAATTTAATGAATTACTTAATAAAAGATTGGATTTGGCTGGGTGTCAGCCAGCCAGTTAAACAGTCATTGACTGGTACCCAGGGAAACAATACTCTCTAGAGTGGAGAGACTCCACCTTGGGGTTAAGATGCCCAAGTAGCTTTGTTAGACAAAGACAAGGCTTTTGGCGGTAGACGTTCATGGTTTCAGATTCAAGGTCCCTAGTTCAGTCTCTTCTGTCAGTGATCTTCCCAGGGGTGTTCTGTTACATGCTGACAAAGAAATGCATGAGCTAAATAAATCATTAATTAAAAAACATTTGTTCGGCTCTGTGTAAACTCAATGCTTCTCTCCCTTAGGGCAATTGTCTTACTCTCAAACGAATCCAAAGTGCCAGGGGAAATGGAAGATAGTTTCACTTACCTCTGGTCCAGTTCAAGAACAGTGAATGTGGATAATTAAACATGCAATGCCTCCAAAAAAGACATCCACTGTCACTGGCATTTACTTTAAAACAAAATAAAGCTAACAAACAAATAAAAGCCCCAGTGAGGTAGGAAGACTCTATTTTAAACCTTCAGAGATGCAATTTGTCTACATAATTATTTTTTCATTTGCCTATATAGACACCTTGCCCTGGAGAAAAAGTTATGACAAAGGTAGAGTACAGTAATTTTTTTTGTTGTTGTTCATATATTTAGTTGCAAAAGCATATGGAAAAAGAATAGTTACTTCGCTTAGTGTAATCTCCCTCTTCAAGACATCTTGTAGATTCTTCTCTTTGTTCACACAGGTTTTTATAGACAAAAGATCAGATGTTGTGGTCAAAACCACAAAAGGCAATACAATGCCAGCAGTCAATGTACATAAACTATTTTCATTACTGTAAAGTATTAACGAGTTTTTATCCCTCAGCTGGTTGTCAACACTGCTTCACTTCTAGGGTGGTTTTCTTTCAACCAAATGTAGTCATCTTTATCTGAGCTGGCCACCTCAGGCTCCCTCTAAACTTACAAAAATGGAAAAGGCACTTTCAGGACACACCTCCTTACAATTCCATTTTACTAAACATGTAGGTCTTTATTGCTGAGTCACCATGATGACTTCTAAAGTCAGTGGAGAGGTGTCCCTTCATAAGAGGATACAGCCATTTCCTGCCTGGATCACACCTCAGAGATGCTGCTTGTTCTCTGTTGATTATGGTGAATGGGAAATGATAGCTGTGTTCATACTGTACTTCCCACACTTCTGTTTTTTTACAACGTTTACAAGCATAACTGTCAGATCCTTCACCCAAAAGAATTGAGGATTTTCCCTGAAGAATATTGTCCATTTAGTAGGAAAGGGCCTTACAATTAACTAAAAAAGAATTTTCTTTACAATAAGAAAATAAATTTGTCTTTTTATTTTGATTTGGAATTAAAATAAATTTTGAGCTTCCTGCAAAACATATTCTCTGATTTGTTTGGGCTTAAAAATTATGTGGTTTAATTTCTGAAATTCCATCTGAATTTTATTTTTAGTTCCTCTCTAATACGTTTTCACTGTTCTACATGAGTTCATGCCATGCCAATAGAAGTTCATGCAGCATCGAGACTGAACTGTATAACCTTCAGGCATCCCTTTAAATACAACTTTTTCTGCCTTTAATATACAGTAAGCATCATTACATTTTAATATCTCAAAACCTAAAAGGTCTACCAACCCTAATTGATGAACATTAAAGTTTATTTAATATTACAAGTTTGAAACAGTATTTTGTGAATGTCTGGAGAGATAGAAGTGTCACACGTGCAAATTTAAATTCAGGGCCTTCTTCTTTCTCTTATCATTCTATCATAATCAACAGGGAGGTGAGCAGTTAAGCATTTGACTAATTGAAAATTTTTGTTTGCCTCTCTTTGTTCATGTTTGACTTCCTCCTCTGCTACTCCTTGTTTTTACTCAAGTTCCCATCTGCTGTGTTTAAAATTGACTGAAGATCCTCACTGACAATTATTTGAACAGGAATGCATCCTGGCTGAACAATCTTTTTTAAAGTCCGTGTTACCCGCAGACAGGTCAACTTAAATCCTTTTTCTTGGATGAAATCATAAACTTTCTTATGCAGCCATTGACCTATATGGTGTTAGTTTGTTATACTATGAGCTAAGATCTTTGAACCTGTAAAATCATTTGAGGGCATGTTGAAAAGAAGTATGACTGCCCTGTGTATTTGTTGATACGACATGCATAACTTTCTAAAAATATTCAGGGATAATCATAAACCAGTAAATTATAAGCAATAGCTGTACAACAGTTATGAGATTAAAATTTCTAGTTCAATTAACTATGTGATTTTATTATACATATCTAACTGTTAAACAGATCCTTCTAGGACTACAAGACACATGAAACCCAAACAAATAAACTTCACCTTAAACCTGAATATTCATAGCAAACTTTCCACATGCATTGAAGGGAGGCTGAAAGCTCTGAAAGGAAAGAAAAACTCTCTTGCTGTTTAACATAAATATGGAAAGCAAATTGCCAGTAGCAGACACAGAAAGAGTAAAAAACCCCAAAATTTAGCTGACAGACAGACATATGCTTCTTTTCTAGACTGATGATTTTTCTGTCTCTCATTTTTATATTGGATTCCTGTCTAGACCTCAGACAAGAAGCTTGCTGATTACTCATTTTAGGACAAATTAGGAAATGAAGTTCATTGTGCTACACAAAAGATTTTATTTGTGGCTATGCAGCTGGCTAAGAGTAAATTAGTCAGAAGCAGTATACAGGCCATCCTACCTTCCTGAAATTTTAGTCCATAATAAGTGCTGATTTTCCCAGAAGTTTTCTACTCTTCACTTTACTCTACAAAACAGATAATAAAGCATGAATCTGTCATCTGAAAGACTTTCCTGTCATCTGAAGGATTTTTTTCTTCATGGAATACCATGCAACAATATTTTAAACTCACAGATCTTTAGGAACTGAAATGCAGCAAGCCACTTCTTGAAAGACTAAAAGCTTTCTCCCTCTCCAATTGAGAGATTATTGCAAGATTTGTCTGGTGACATTTGTTTTGCAAATTCTTTCAGTTTTCCCTAGATCATTTTTCACTTGCCAGTAATAAGGACATGATAATACCTCCACATATTTATCCTTAATTATTGGACAAAAGCCTGAAATAAACAGGAATAGCCATTGGAATACCACATATAATCATCTGCACATACATCCCATACCACAACAGACAGAAGAGTGTATTTTTAATGCAGTAATCAGAAATATTTAAGACAATTAACAATGCTCTCTTGTGTTCCTCCTATACAAGGAGGAATTGTTTCCTGCATAAGCCCTCCAGCAAATTCAATAGATTGCTTAAGCAACACCTGAACCATGTAAGTGGATGACATATTTCTGTATGCATCCTTAGCACCAATAATATACAGCTAATGCATCATATTCAGTAAAATGGCTCTAAGTGATAACAGGTGTTTAGCATAATGGAAACTGCTGCTAGTTGGTCAACATGTAAATTAATGTTGTTATTTCCAGAACCAGATGGTCAATTCTGGAGTACCAGCATGAGTAAAATTAATAAGCCTCTGCGCTGCAGAACATGATGTCTCATCTGTAGCTTTACCAGCTTCTAATTCCAGCTACCATTGCAAGAGTGAATTGCAAGAGTACCTCTCTGACAGAAAGATTAACTGACTTACTCTCTGCCCAAGAATACTACACCATATATCATCAAGTAAAAGTAGCTAAAGGTCATACAAATGAACTTCATGAGAGATTAAGAGAAGCAGTAAGAAACGATAATGTTGGGCTTTTTCCTTTTTTCTTCACTCTGTACTGCTTAAAGTGTCAGTATGATTTGCTATTATTTTCTATCTGCTTTCTTTCTTGGAGCAACGGCTGGATATTGTAGAAAATGCAATTTAGCTACAGATTTCAACTGGTAAGTCTTTTGCATTATAAGATAAATTGTTTTATTATGATATAATATTAATTTTTTCTTCATATGGCCTATTTGAAAAACTCACAGTCTGATTCAATCTGTGATTCAGAAGAAATCGTTTTTTCCATCCATAGTCAAAACTTGAACAGATAAAATCAGGCAGATACATACACACACAGAACTAAGAAATCCCACTTGTCTGAACATCCTGAACCAGAAGGGATGACAAAGACCTCCAGCACTACAGCCACAGTTCTCAGGACAACACGCTATGCCCAGGCTCCCACTTGCTGTGTAAGTTGTGCACAGCTAGCATGGTGCAGCAGGGGCACATCACACCCAGCACACTCCAGCTGCAAAACTCAAATGAGCACAGACTAAAGACACCCAACAGCAACTCCTGTCACATTGCCAGGCACTTGAAAATCATAAGCAGCCGCACCTTTATCCTCAAATTACACTTGGACAAGGTCTAAAGACTGCAAACCAAGCCACTTCAGGGAAGCCCTGGCACAAAATATCCCTGCACACATTTAGAATGAGACAGATCTTACTGCAGAAAGCACGGAATTGGGGTCCTCTGGACACCTATCTCCTTATCTGTGACTCCCAGTGTGCCTCCTGGCACTGGCCTGTAGGCCCAGGAATGGAGTGACAAGGTGGCAAAGAGGAAGGATGAGTGTGCTCATAGTCCCTGCAAACTTCAGGGATTCTGTTCCTGGACTCTGTTCCTTCTGTTCCCATGTGTCCAATGCATTCCTGTCACACACTTTAAAATTAAAATGATTTATGCACGTTAGAAAGAAATACTAATTGATAACAATTTTGTGCCTCAGGCTTTCACTGGAGCAGGTTTCTTTGTTGAATACAGACAAAAGTGCAATCACTGTACACTGCATTTTTGACAGTCCTTAAATCCAATTTAGCTAACTTAAATTGAAGGAAAACATAGCAAATATAAATATAGATTCAATGCTAATCTATAACTACAAACGTACATTCTTATCCAGAACTTAAATCTTCTGTTTCCTTTTCTGTGTGCATCAGGAATGTTTTTTCTGCTCTTCTTTACTACTAGGAGATTATTCTTTAAAAATGCAAACCCTTCAGTCACTTACTAAGAATTATCATGTACATATGAACTGGTTTTGGAATTCAAGTTGGAAGCTACACATCACACTGAATTATTCAAGTAAAGAGTAATACATTAAAATGGATAAAATCCAGTAAGTCCTGCCTTTCATTT